>NW_022630997.1:1943803-2158499 GCF_010015895.1 Lontra canadensis
TTTTTGCGATCTGAAGAGAAACCAGAGCATTCACTACATCTTTATCTTTGGGGTAAGTACCCAGTAATGCAATTGCAGGGCCATAAGGAAGCTCTATTTTTAATTTCTTAAGGAATCTCCACACTGTTCTCCAAAGTGGCTGTACCAACTTGCATTCCCACCAACAGTGTAAGAAGGTTCCCCTTTCTCCACATCCTCTCCAACACACGTTGTTTCCTGTCTTGCTAATTTTGGCCATTCTAACTGGTGTAAGGTGGTATCTCAATGTGGTTTTAATTTGAATCTCCCTGGTGGCTAGTGATGATGAACATTTTTTCATGTGTCTGATAGCCATTTGTATGTCTTCATTGGAGAAGTGTCTGTTCATGTTTTCTGTCCATTTTTTGACATGATTATCTGTTTTGTGTGTGTTGAGTTTGAGAAGTTCTTTATAGATCCTGGATATCAGCCTTTTGTCTATACTGTCATTTGCAAATATCTTCTCCCATTCCGTGGGTTGCCTCTTTGTTTTGTTGACTGTTTCCTTTGCTGTGCAGAAGCTTTTGGTCTTGATGAAGTCCCAAAAGTTCATTTTTGCTTTTGTTTCCTTTGCCTTTGGAGACATATCTTGAAAGAAGTTGCTGTGGCTGATATAAAAGACGTTACCGCCTATGTTCTCCTCTATGATTCTGATGGATTCCTGTCTCACGTTGAGGTCTTTTATCCATTTTGAGTATATCTTTGTGTACGGTGTAAGAGAATGGTCGAGTTTCATTCTTCTACATATAGCTGTCCAATTTTCCCAGCACCATTTATTGAAGAGACTGTCTTTTTTCCACTGTACATTTTTTTCTGTTTTGTCGAAGATTATTTGATCATAGAGTTGATAAGTCATCTCTGCACTTAATGTGGGATTCAGATTTACAACCCCAAGATCAAGAGTTGCATGCTCCACCAACTGAGCCAGCCAGGTGCCCCTGAAAAATTTTCCTTTTAGTAGCAATGTTTGATCCATTTACATGTGATGTAATTATTTTTATAGTTGTATGTATGTATGTATGTATGTATTTATTTATTTTTAAAATTTTATTTATTTGACAGAGAGAGAGAGAAAGAGATAGCAGGAGAGGGAACACAAGCAGGGAGAAGCAGACCCCCCACTGAGCAGGAAGCCCGATGTGGGACTCGATCACAGGACATGACCTGAGCCAAAGGCAGATGCTCAATGACTGAGCCATCCGGGTGCCCTATAATTGTATTTAAATTTACCTTCCTCTTATTTGTTTTCATTTTGTTCCATTTGTTCTTTGTTTCTTCTTTCCTATCTTTTGGATTAAGCCAGTACTTATTTCACGTTTTATCTTCTAAGTTCTACTGGATTTTTAGCTGTATATATATTTTTTAACTTTTGCAGTGGTTTCTCTAGAGATTAAACATGTATCCTTAATTTCTCATAGTCTACCTTGAATTCATGAATATTGTAAAAACTTTTACTCTCCTTCATCTTAGATGCTATTTGGTCATATTTTACTTTTACATACATTTTAAGTCTACAGTACATAGTCATTATTTTGCAGTTGTAGAGTTTCTATTTTTTCAATTTTTTTCTTGAAATAACCCACATATTCAGCCATTGTATTCATTTTTTCCTGTAACTTATCTAACATATTTATAACACCTGATTTAAATTTCTTAGCTGTTAATCCAACAACTAGTTTGTCTGTGAATCTGTCCCTACTGACTGTGATTTTCCTGACTTTTGGTTACATGTTCCTGCTCTTTCCATGTTTCATAATCTTTAGCTGTGGAGGTGAAAGTGTAGTATTTGTTTCCTGGAGCAGGCACACCAACTCTTTTGTCTCGCAGATAGAGTGCGGGGCTAGTTGGTCAGACTCTTCCTTGAGTCTGGTTGGCCTGCAGCCTTAATGAGATCGAGTTTACAACCTTAATGAGATCGAGTCCACCATGACTCCCGCCCTGTACCTGGTCAGTAGTTGACTTGGGAGGAGATTGGATTGCAGTTCAGATATTTTTGGTTCATTTTGGATTTAACTCCTCAGGGCCCCCAAATCCAATCTCCATGTTCACGATGAAGCTGAATGGGACTAAGTGGTTTGTCTTTGCTCACCTGCCCTTTCTTGATGACTCCTTCCTTGGCAAAATTTTTGACGGGGGCAGTGTTGCTGAGCTGAGTAATTTGCTATTGCATTTGGAGCTCTTCCAGATGGTAGCCCATCCTGCCAGCCCACACAGTCTGTAGTAACTCTGTATTTTGTCAGTGTGGTTGAACTGAGAATGTTTCCTAGAACTTCCCTCCCTGCACTTCTGGGTCAGCTTAGGCCACAAGAAACATTTTGCACAAGGCTTAAAAGATGGGAGGTAAACTGCTGCTGTATTGTTCTGCATTCTGGGGCTCAGCAGGGGCACCAGGAAGGTTCATCCCCTTGGTGTGGGACACCTGACCCCGGCTCCTCTAGCTCCCATGAACACCCTTTCATCTTTGAGTTGTGGGTCAATTGCACAAGGCAAAGCTTATTGGCTTTTCCTATCGATAATTCACAGGATTAAGTTTGGAAAGTGTGAGCAGCAGATGTGGGTTCTAGTTTGTCCCTGTAAATCCTGGTACATCCTACAATTCCAATTTGTCCTGACCTTCCATCTGCATTCATTTTTCCTTTCTGAAGGCCAGTCTAGCTGGCCTCTAGTGACTCGGGGCTTAATACTAGTTACAATGGCAACACCATGTGTGGACCGTTTGCTAGCTCCCATCTTGCATAAGGTCAAACCCATGAGATAAATCCCTGATTTTGTACCACAGGTGGTAGCTTTGTTTCTCTGATTGACCCTGACTGATACACAGTCAGCTAAGGCTAGGCCAGTTCTTCTTTCTTCTTGGAAAATCTCTCCCCTCCTGGAATGCCCCAGTACCCAGACCAGCTCCCCATCCCTTCTCAGGTAGGGAAGCTGCTTGACCTTCTGTGTATGTGTGATGGGTTGTTTCTTTCTGGAATTCAGTTCATCAAGGTTTCCCTGAATCCTTCCCTCTGCTAGACTCATAGAAAAGTGTGATCTTAATTTTCGTCCCAGTTTTTCTTGTCATTACCACAGGATCAAGTCCTGTACATCCTTTTCAATCATAAACAGTGGCAAAACTGGAAAGTGACCTTGGAGGGTGGGTGTGGGATTTCTCATCCCCCTTTCTGCTTTCTGGGCCTGGGAACAGACATCATGATGGGTGCTACAGCAGCTGCCCTAGACCTGGTGACCGAGACCACTCCCGGCGGTGCATAGGGCAGAGTGGAAGGTTTAAAGGGCTTGCTGTACAAGCTCGGGACTGCTGATTGCCAGAATTGTGATGCAGGAAGCTAAGACCTTGAGTGTTTAAGCCAGTGATACTTTTCATTTTCTCATTCATGCAGCCAAACTTGTTTCTGAGGCTATCAGCAGCTACTGGGATTTTGCAGGGCTGTGTGGAGTGGGTAGCAGAGAGGAGAAGGATAGAAGCTGGGAGCAAGCCAGGAGACTACAGAAGACAGGCTGGGAAGGTGTGCTAAGGTTGGTTTTTTGGCTGTGGCAGGGGAACCTAGGAGGTGTGTTGAGGAGAGGGTTTGCAGGCAGAAAATGTAAATTATTTTTCAGCTTTGCTCTATGTAGTGACTTCCCTTTTGCTACTTCCTTTAGAGTTCTCCTTTCCGGATCTATGTTTCTTTCCAAAGCTGTGAGCAATTGGACTTGGATTACTTTGGATGCAGCCCTGTTGAGATGGGCTCAGTTTTATTTGGGTTCCAGCAAATTATTTGAAGAGAACGCTAGGACTGGGAATGGTTAGTTTACTGTGTGTCCCCTGGGGAGGGGTGGTACAACAGCCTTAGAGACATAGAATGTCCATTCTGGAAGGGTCTTGGGCAACTATCCTTCCACATTCCTCTGTTGCAGATAAAGGCAATATCTGCCTTGATTGAGACTTGCTCTCACTGGCCATTTTCTCCTTTGGACCAGATTTTTTATTTTATTTTTTATTTTTATTTATTTTTTTAAAGATTTATTTACTTATTTATTTGACAGAGAGATAGAGATTGCAAGTAGGCAGAGAGGCAGGCAGAGAGAGAGAAAAGCAGGTTCCCTGCCAAGCAGAGAGGCTGATGCGGGGCTTGATCTCAGGACCCTGAGATCATGACCTGAGACGAAGGCAGAGGCTTAACCCACTGAGCCACCCAAGCGCCCCTGGATCAGATTTTTTAATGGTGAGATTTCCCACCTAGGTTTCTTGGTCCTAATGGGGACACATCTCTTCTTCGCCTAGCTAGGAGTTGACGATCAACGAGTTCAAACTTATCTGTATCTAGGTTTCCCAAATGGGCATTCAGCATGTGAAGGTGATGAGTAAAACTTTTATCATTTCCACAATCTTCATTGAATGACTGAAATGGAGGGGAAATCCTTTGGCCAACCCAGAAGAGGAAACTGAGGCTCGTGGAGGGGAAGTGACTCATCCAAAGGCCTATAGCCAATAGGGACTGAGCTGGCTTTAGAGTCTGTATTTCATAGCTCATCGACCAGAGCACTTCCTGCTCCCCTTTGACTTGGGGGTGACAGTGGTGTAATGGAATTAACATGAGCTTAGATGCCAGATAGACTGGCTTTTTTTTTTTTTAAGATTTTATTTATTTATTAGTTAGAGAGAGAGCACAAGCACAAGCAGATAGAGTGGTAGGCAGAGGCAGAGGGAGAAGCAGGCTCCTTGCCGATCGGGGAGCCCGATATAGGACCTGAGCTGAAGGCAGCCACTTAACCAACTGAGCCACCCAGGTGTCCCTAGCTTTTTATCCTGGCTTCCTTCTAAGTTATTGTTGACCTTCCTTGCATCCCTGTGGCAGCAGAGAACAGGATGTCATTGCAGCAGCAAAGTCACCCTGAGCAGAAAAAAAAACTCCACATGCATGTCCCAGTCCTGGGTTTTCCTTCATGTACTGATGGTCCCAGGCAGAATAGATGAGGCAACATGAATTCATAAAAATGCTTTATCTATCTAAATGCTTTATCTGTCCCTCCACTTCTCAATGGAGGGATATGTACTTCCTCCCCTCTGTCTGCCTGGGAATATTTGGCGATGCCTGGAGAAAATTCGGGTTATCACAGCTCATGGTAGGGGCGGGAGTGGGAGGGGGAGGAGTGTGGGGAGGGATTGGAGACATTACTGGCATCTAGTGGATAGAAGCCAGGGATGCTGCTAAACTTCCTACAGGGCATGACAGCCCCCACAGACCGCAACAGAGTATTACCCAGGTTCCATTGACACCACCCTGGTAACCTAACCATGACCAAAGCAGCCGGAGCTTGATCAGGCCCGTGGTACCCAAGAAGTACCAAGCGTGCAGGCTCAGTTCGAGGCCTTTCATCGACAGCCTACATTTGTCTTTGTCGGATTTCACCCTTCATGGACATCCTCATCAGTTCCCCAGCTCCCCCATTCCCAAGCACAGAACCAGAAGACCAGAGCTTTCCAAAGGGTTCCGTGCATATGAATCACCCAGGGATATTGTAACATGCGCATTCGGAGTAGGTGAGTCTGGGATGGCATCCGAGATTCTGCATTTCTAACAAGCTCCCGGGCAGTGATGCCGAAGCTGCTGGTCCACCGGCCAGACTTTGAGTCTCAGGGAATAGGACCACATGTTGCTCTTTCCCTAATTACTATTTACTTTTTGCATGTGGTTTCCACATTAGATCACTAACATGCAGGGGCGGCGTGTTTTGTAGCTGGGAGACCCTGGAGAGGGGCCTGCTGCGTTCAGTCTCAGCTGTGGACCCTCTCCTCCACTGGCCGTGATCCAACTTTGCTGGCTTCTTCGAGAGACTGGAAGGGTGTAAACAAAAAGCTCTGGAGAATTGATGCATTAATGCTGGCAGGCTCGTCTTACTGATTGTGTTAGTTTTCCCTGATGCCTTCTCTGAATAGACTAACTTAACATATTTCGCTCCCACTAACTAAACCCAATACAGTTTCCTCCTAAAATAAAACTTGTTGTAATTTTCATATATAGTTCTCAGCACATACCAATATCTTTAACACTTGTTGTATCTCTGTTAAAAAAGTCCATTGCCGTATCCTTAGCCCCTGATCAGTATTCCCTCTTAAGCAACATCAGCGAGGTACCCAGCCCTCTGAGCTCCACTTTCTGCACATGCAAGATGGACCTAATTGTTTCTACTTTGCCGGAAGAGTGGGGTAGACATTACCCAAGACAGTGCCGGCTTCCTCTTCCCATCTTCCATGTCTTCTATATTTTGAATGCTCTCTCCCCACCGCTTCTCTCTCTCCCTCTCTCCCCTGTCTTCCTCCTTTCTTCCTTTTCTTTCTTCTTCCCTCCATTCTTTCTTTCTTTTTCTTTTCCCGAGTGTTTTTTCTTCATCTTGCTGATGTTTTTCATGGCTTGTCCTTATCCCACTTTCTGCTGCTTTGAGATAGAGAGGGGAGTCTCCTTGCCATCCTCTTACCTGAGCTACTGGGAGGGCAGGGTGTGCTTTCTCTTCATCATCTAGGGTGCTGGAGTTGATCACTGCGCAAACCAGGCTGAAACATAGTGCCACCCTTGAAAGGCACAGCTCAGTTCCTGGCTGGGTCCTTTCAGATGTCCTGACTGGAGTCCCTCCCCCGCCGCCAAGCCAGCCAGGGGTGCAACCCTCAGTCATGGACTTCCACACGCTTTACTCGCTTCATCCAAGACATGTTCTCAGACGCCATTCTGAGCCTTTCTTGTACTGGGGATGTGGCCAGGGGACCTGACTTCTCTTTCCCTGGCTCTTTTTAATGTCGGGTTATCGGACTTAAAAAAAAAAATCTGCCTGTTTTATTTCAGATTTGGTTCATTTTCACTTTGTGATCTCCTGTTCTTTTGCATGAATGTTATCTCTTTGAGGATTATAAATAAATAAATATTTTCTAGTTTTTATCAGCTTACTCTGCTGTTTTTCTTTTGTCTGACGTGAACATTTCTCTAGATTAAATTTATTATGTTAGTTTTTACTTTCTTCACTGTTTTGGAATTTGGATTTGTGGGCTCATCTTTTTTTTTTTCTTCTTCCTTTTAGTTTTCCAGAGAAAACTCCTAGTTCTCTCTGGCCTAAGTTCATAGCTACATTGCTAGACCTTCCCCCACTTCCTACAGCACTTGGCACCACCACATGGGGGGTATTTCAAAGCCTACCCTGGTTAGGCAGAGGACTGGTTCCCAGTGAGTGGACTTCCAGGAACCTCCATGTAATCTACGTCAATATACTGTTGAAGGTGTTTCTAATTTTTCCACCATTTCTGGTACAAGTTCTCCTATTTTAAAATTTGATAGGTCTCTTCGTAATAGTTTGTCTTCTATTGCACGTGGTTTTTAACTGTGAACAGAAGTGTGTGTGTGTGCGTGTGTGCACACGTGCGCGCGTGTGTATGTGACAGGCTCATCTGGAATGGAAGGTTTTCTCTTTCTCCTTGGAGGCCCAGTTCAAAGGACAGGTCTTGCCTGCTCCTTCTGACCTCTCAACTTTCTCTACTCAAACAAGCTAATACGTGCTGTAGCCCCTGGCAGTGGCAAGATAGTTTTTCAGTCACTGTCTGAGCTTAAATCAAAGAGCCTGCTTCCCATCTCCGGTCTTAAATGGGGCATATTTGGTTCTCAGTATCCTGGGTAACCAAACTCTTTCTTGACCAACTCTGCCTCCTTTCAGACCTATAGGCAAGTAGCGTCAAGCTTCAGCCCATTTAATGTTTTATTTTCTTGCGGTTTGGTCCATGGACATATTTATCTTGTTTTCAATGAAGATGTATTATCTTTAAATTTTTCCTTTTATATATTATTTGTTATTGCTTTGAGTTTGGAGTCAGAGTGTGAGGCTTAATGTAGGTCCTTGAATGGTGTCTCATCTGGGTTCTGTACAAACAACGGAGGGGAAGGGCTCTTGGGGGCTCAGTTGGTTAACCGTCTACCTTCAGCTCAGGTCATGATCTCAGGGTCCTGGGATCGAACCCCTCATGGGGCTCCATGCTCAGTGGGGAGTCTGCTTTTCCCTCTGCCTCCGCCCCTTCCCCCAATGCTTGTGTGCAAGCGTGCCCCCTCTGTCTCTATAAATACATAAAATCTTTTTAAAAAATGACAAAACAGAGGGGAGTGCTCCCCAGATGGCTGCTTGACCACAAGAAACAATGTCCTAATTTAGCCATATGTGCCAGGGTGGCAAGAGAAGAATGACAGATGCACCACTGGGCAGGGATTCAAGAATCCTGGGTCTTGTTTCCTTTAGTACTCTCTACCTATTAACTTGCTGTGTGACTTTGGACAAATGACTGAACCGCTCTGGGCCTCAGTGCCCTCCCTTGAAAAACAGTGATGTTGGACTACTTAAGCTCCACAGTCTAGAGTTACAGGAGTCTACAGGGGGATTGTTTCAAACAATGTTCTCTGTTGCACTTAGAAGGACTGCTGAAACTATTTGTTTAGTTCAGGCAAATGGTAAATGTGTCCGCCACTCTAATGAAATGAGTACATTTTTGCTCTAAATGTCATGGATGTTTATTATCAGATTAAACTACAGCAGGCCTAATTTTAGCTCTTCCAATTCAAGTGGAGCAGTGAAGATTAAATGTTAGGCATAATTAAAGATGCAGATGTAGTTATATTGAATTATAAACCTCATTAAGCACAACGTCCCAGGAAGGCCCCTGAGACCAGCTACAAAGGACTTCCAGTTGCAATGCTGCGGTTATTAAAATATTGTAAAGTAAATCTCACTCCAAAAATATTATGACTTGTGTGGAAGGTGTTTTTTTTTTTTTTTTTTTTTTTTAAACATGGCTGGGGTTGGTTCTGTGGGTAATTTCTTTGCTCTGTTTGCACAAGGTTGGGAAGGGAGACTTTTCCCTGACCCTCTCCAGAGAAAGCCTCCCTGGGGCAAGGTGCTGTCTCCTCCTCCCCCCACAGTGGGTTCTGTTCTTCTGGGCCAGTGATGGGGAAAGGCAACCTCAAGGTCAGTCAGTCAGAGTCCGTCACAGAAGTTGGTAGCAAGGGAAGCTGGGCGAGAGGGCAGAGGTTTTCTTAGGACTGGAAGGCCACGTTTTTTATGTATAGAGAGAAAGGTTTTCTTAGTGACATTTCCATTTTTCCCCCTTTGTGTAAAGATAACATGTCATTTTGCAAATTCATATCCTATTGGAATAGGATAAAGAGTAAACAATCCAACCACTCCAAGATAATTGCTGTTAATATTGTGACGTATCTGTCTCTCTTTTTCTCTCTCCAGAGTTCACAGAAATAACAGATCATAGCTTAAAAGCTGTTTTTCTGTTTTTGTAACAGGGAGTGGATGTGTTTCCTTGTCAATACATATTGATATACATGACCTTTTCTCTTTTTTTATAGGTTTTATTTATTTATTTGAGATCAAAAAGAGAGAGCCCGCAAGTGGGGGGGTTGGGCAGAGGGAGAGGGAGAAGCAGACTCCCCGCTGAGCAGGGATTCCTGAGGCAAGGCTCCATCCCCAAATTCGATCCCAGGACCCCGAGACCTTGACCTGAGCAGAAGGCAGATGCTTAGCTGACTGGGCCACCCAGGCACCCTTACATGAACTTCTCTAATAGCTAATGACATTGCAGCTAATGACATGTGGACTTGATTTTATTTTATTTTTTTTTTGTATAAACTTGATTGAGCATTCAGATTTTTTTTTTAAAGTTTTTTTTTTTTTTTAAACTACTGGAAACAAATGCTGTAAAGAATCCCCTGTTCCCACATCTTTGGATGTTTGTCCGATTAGCTCCTTGACAAGCTCGCAGAAAAGGATCAGGCGGTGTCAGTTATGTATCTGCACAACAAAGCCACGTTACAGACCACCCCACACACAGAAGCAGTGGACAGTCATTTACTTACCTTGTGAGTCTGAGGGCTGGCAGTTTGGTAGGTCTGTCTGAGCTGTTCCGGGCTCACCCACATGTCCTCGGGTCAGCTGCAGGTTGGGTGATTGGGATGGCCTCAGCAGGGACGGCTGAGGTGGCCCAGCTTTGTTCCATGGCCCAGATGTGTCCTCAGGGCAGAAGCAGAAGAGTAAGAGAAAACACAGTAACACTGGTCTACCAACATCCGGTCCATCAGAGCAAGTCACGTGACTAAACTCACCCTCAAGAGGTACTAAGAGAAGAGCTACACAGTTATGGTTTTTTTTTTTTTTAAAGATTTTATTTATTTGACGCACACAGAGAGAGATCACAAGTAGGCAGAGAGGGAGGCAGAGAAAGGGGGGAAGCAGGCTCCCTGCTGAGCAGAGAGCCTGATGTGGGACTTGATCCCAGGACCCTGAGATCATGACCTGAGCTGAAGGCAGAGGCTTAAGCCCCTGAACCACCCAGGCGCCCCTACACAGTTATGTTTTAAAAAGCTTGGTTACAGGGTGGGATGTAGGCTGTGGGGGGGCACTAAGGCGATCCCTGTCCCATCAGCGGTCATAACTCAGGCACATTTAACACGTTGACATGAATTTGTAAACCGTCCTGCAGGTGGGACCAATTCATGCCGCCACCAACAAAGCGTGAGGATATCCTCTGTGTTTTCAGTTACTGGACTCTACTTCTGCTTCCACAGGCACTCACTGCTCAAGGGGACCGATTCTTCTCCTCACTTCCCCACAGGCATTCCAGTCTGGTCTTCTTCCAGGCTCCTCGGATCCTCCCATCTTGAATGTTCTTTCTCCATCTACCCCCCCCCCCATGTCCCACCACCATATATCTGAATGGTGCGCGTTCTTCAAGGTCCACCTTTGTCACCGCTGCGATTCCCATGGATCCTGCCTTCCTCAGGACTTCTCTAGAGCAGGTAGGGTGACCAACATGTCCCGGTTTGCCCAGGATTTTACTGGTTTCGAAACCAAGTCCTGCATCTCAGGTATGCCCTCAGTGCTGGGAAGACCCAGGCAGTCGGTCACCATAAAACAGGGGGTTGGCGAGCTTTAAAGGGTCAGATGGTGAGGATTTTAGGCTTTGTGGATCACATGGTCTCTGTCACAACTCCTCGGCTCGGTCATGGCCATTTGAAAGTAGCCATAGTGGATATGTAACAAATGGATGTGGCTTTGTTCCAATAAAACTTTATCTACAAGAACAGGCGGTAAGCTGCTTTGTCCATGTACTATGGTTTTTTGACACAGGCTTTAGAGCTTACCATTTGGAGTGCACAATTTCACCTTTTGTCCTGTTTTCCTCTCAGGTTGTTTCACATTGGTTAGTCTTGCCTCCTAGGTTGGAATGTAAAGGCAGTTCATGATTTGACATCATGCTTAGTCACGTGACAGCTTTGTGACCTTGGGGGAAAGTTATTTAAATTCTTTGTGTCCTCATCTGTCAGATGGAGATAATAATGGTACCGATCCCACGGGTATTTCTGAAGATTAAATTAGGTAATCTTTGTCTGACACCTGGCCCATAAGGAGTGTTCAGTCCATGCTAGCTGCTGTCACCATCACGACCACCACTGTTGTCATCAGCATCACCATCCCATGGGTCTTTTCCAGTAGCTAGCATAGTTCTGGTTACAGAAGAGTCCTGATAAGTAGAATTCTAAAGGTGTTCAAGTGGGAAGGATCCTTAAAAATGTCTAATTCAACACTCATTTTTAGAGGTGAGCATCATGGAGTTACCGCTGTATGAAGGAGGGTTGGATGCTGTCAGTTGCCTCCAACTGTGCCCTTCCTCAGGTATCACCCCTCTGCATTTAGCGGTTGGTTACCTGTCAGGCTGTGTGTGCCTAGAGACGAAATCCCAGCTTCCATGTCATGAGCAGTCCGTCCTTGGAGAAGGCCAGATTTGTCTCATTGTCCATCTTCCGGTCTTATTCTGAGGATGTTTCCAACTACCTGGGCTGTGTAGGTGAGGCTCAGATAAGGGACCAGCCTGAGATGGTGGCTGGAAGGTTCAAAACAGGTGAAATCAAGTACAAGGAGTACACTGAAGACAGTGGTCAGAACTAAGCCGGGGGTATACAGGTGTCCTGGGTTGGCCTCCAGTTGGGGCCTGGCGTGTGCTACATGGGCAGACCCTTGGCTCCAGCAAGCCATGCAGGGTCCTGGACTACAGTCTTAGGGTGCGATGGGAGGAAGGGATGAACCCATGGGAGATGCTAGTCCAGGGACCTCTCTGGTCTGGACCCCAGTACCTGGTTCTTCCTCAAGCTTATCTCCTCTCATCTCATCAGGACACTTCTGCCATCTTGGTGCTGGTTCAGGTTTGATCTGGGAAAGGCCAGGCTGGGTCCCCTGCTGCCAACTTTTGCAGCAAGAGTGAGACTTCATGATCCTCCTGGCTCAGGCACATTTCATTTCCCGGTAATTAAACAAGTGGAGATCAAAGCAGACAAATCTCCCCCATCTCTCAGCACAGGAGATGAAAGGTAAATATTTCCAGCAACAGTATTTCTCCTTCATTAAAAGTGAGATGTGAACTGTCTTCTCCTTACTTTGAAGAGTACTGATAAGTTCAAGGTCACTCCAGAAAAGATCTGGTCTCACTACCTCTATTATTCCACATCAATTTTTATCTTACATATATTGGGCTAACTTAAGGGATTTCAGAGCGTAAATCATATCAAATTAGTCAGAAGACAAAGGAAAGTAAAAGATATCAAAATGTAATGGGTCAGTGCTGGAGAAGCCTACACATATGGCCGTGCTGAACAGGAATTTCTCTTTGTTGGACAGGTTTGAGGGCTTCCAAGGCCAGCATCTAAACTAGGTCCTGGAGTCCTATGTACAGGATCTCAGGCAGATGTCCAGTGCCCTCTCAGCGGAGCTTCTGAAGAGGTCATTTGGGACCTGCTATTTTCTTTATAAGGAATGGCTCCCCAGAGAACCCATCCCTAAGGCCATGAATCCGAGGGTGCTCTCATCAGATTCTCTTAGTGCAAAGAACAGACCTCGCTCAGATGAGCTCAGGTGACGGGCAGGTGGTTACTGGGAAGATACCACAGGGACTCATGGGAATCTGAGAACAGGAATTTGAGTGCAGTTCAGGGAGGCTGCAGAGCCATTGGAAGGAAAGAGGCCAATCTTTCCGCTGCCTACTCTTTCCACTCTCCTCTGACAGTCCTCCTTGGCTTTTATATCATTGCTGCTTCCCCCTGACTTCTGCCCTCTCACCTGCTCCAGTGGCTGCTCTGAATGTCGGTCCCCCTCGTGTCCTCTCCGCTCATTGTGTGTGGCTTCACTCTCTTGTGCCTCATTCTCCGGTTCCAGATTCCAGAGAGATCTGACTTAGGTAAGCTGTCATCTCCAGCCAGGCTGTTGAAGTCTCAGGTTTCTGGGCAGGTTGTGGGGGTTGCAGCCCACCCCCCCAACCCTATCAATCCAGTTAGCTGTAAGAGTGGTGTCCCTCTCTAGATCAGGTGGTAAAACAGTGTCCCTTCTGCAACAGATGTGGGTAGCAAAATGACCTCCCCCCATACCCCCCCTACCCTGCCTCCAGAGAGACTCTGGTTGTATTAGGCTGTAATAGACATTGTGAGTGATGTTGGAACAGAGGATGGTTGGATAATTACTTGGGTTGGGCTTTTGGCTGGCTTTTTATCAACTGGGCTTTTTTTTTTTTTTCTTTTTGAGATGTAATTCATATATGATAATATACACTGTTTAAAGTGCACAATTCAGCAGTTCTTACTGTATTCATGAGGCTTTGCATCCATCACCTAATTCTAATTTTGCTTTTGTTTCCCTTGCCTTTGAAGACATATCTAGAAAAATGTTACTATGGCTGATGTCAGAGAAATTACTGCCTGTGCTCTCTTCTAGGATTTTTATGGTTTCAGGTCTCACATTTAGGTCTTTAATCGATTTTTGAGTTTATTTTTATGGATGGTGCCAGAAAGTGGTCCAGTTTCATTCTTTTGCATGTAGCTGTCCAGTCTTCCTAACACTGTTTATTAAAGAGACTGTCTTTTTCCCATTGCATCCTCTTATCTTCTTTGTTGCAGATAAATTAAATCGTGGGTTTATTTCTGGGCTGTCTATTCTGTTCTGTTGATCTGTGTGTCTATTTTTGTGCCAATACCATACTGTTTTGATTACCACAGCTTTGTACTATATCTTGAAATCTGGGATTGTGATACCTCCAGTATCATTCTTTTCAAGATTGCTTTGGCTATTTGGGGTCTTTGTGGTCCCATAAAAATTTTAGGATTATTTGTTCTAGTTCTGTGAAAAGTGGTGTTCTTGTTTTGGTAGGGATTGCATCAAATCTGTAGATTGCATTGAGTAGTATGGACATTTAAACAACATATGTTCTCCCAATCCTTCAGCATGAAATGTCTTTCCATTTGCTTGTGTCATCTTCAAATACTTTCATCACCAATGTTTTATAGTTTTTCAGAGTACAGGTCTTTCACTTCCTTGGTTAAATTTAATCCTTGGTATTATTTTATTATTTTTGGTACAGTTGTAAGTGTTATTGTTTTCTTAATTTGTCTTTTTGCTACTTCATAATTAGTGTATAAAATGCTGTGGATTTCTGCATATCGATTTTGTATCCTGTGATGTTACTGAATTAATTTATCAGATCTAGTAGTTTTTGATAGACTCTTTAGGGTTTTTTATATAGAGTATCATGCCAACCTCAAATAATGAGGATTTTACTTTTTCCTTACCAATTTGGATGCTGTTTATTTCTTTTTCTTGTCTGATTGCTATGGCTGGGACTTCCACTACTATGTTGAATAAAAGTGGTAAGAGCAAACATTCTAGTCTTATTTCTGATCTTAAGGGAAAAGCTCTCATTGTTTCACTACTGAGTCTGATGTTAGCATTTTTCATATATGGCCTTTATTTGGTTGAGGTGTGTTTTCTCTAAACCTACTTTGTTTAGGGCTTTTGTCATGCATGGATGTTGTACTTTGTCAGATGCTTTTTCTGAATCTATTGAAATGATCGTATGGTTTTTATCCTTTCTCTGGTTGGTGTGATGTATCATGTTGACAGACTTGCAAATATTGAAATATTGAATCACCCTTGCGTGACAGAAATAAATCCCATGTTATTGTGAATAACTTTTTAAATGTATTATTGGATTCAATTTGCCTACATTTTGCTGAATATTTTTGTGTCGATGTTCATCAAATATTGGCCACAGATATTGTAGTTCTCTTTTTTTTTGTAGTGTCTTTATCTCGTTTTGGTGTTAGGGTAATGCTGGCCTCATAGAATACATTTGGAATCTTTCCTTCCTTTTCTATTTTTTGGAATAATTTGAGAAGAATAGGTATTCTTCTTCTTTAAATGTTCGGTAGAATTCACCTGTGAAGCCGTGTTCCTGAACTTTTGTTTGTTGGGAGTTTTTGTTTTTGTTTTTTACAGAAACTGTATTTTTAGTAAGCAAGTACATATGCTGCCTTCCAAAGTTTAAGCATTACTGGTTTGGGAGAAATTTGCTAAGGAAAAGGGAAGTCTGTGTATTTAAACCCAACTATTTAAACCTTGATTAGAAGCAGCCACTGTGTTCTTTCTTCTGTAGGAAGCTATCAGGAAATTTGAATATCTAGAAAAAGTCCTTCAGGTTTGTGTAAGAAATTGTTATGTTTTTGTAAGTATAAGTCACCTGACTTTCCGAAGATCTTAGCAGCCTATGCATATAGAAGAGTCATGTTACAAGTTACAATTCCAGTTAAACTTATTCTACCCCAGCTGCACACACAGGATCTCTAGTCTGCAAGCCCAAGAAATTTAGGAAGTTCCCATGAACTAACTTAAACATGCAGAGGTTCAAGTCCTTTTCCACCAGGTGGCGCCATGGGCTTCCCAAGGTTCTGCTAGGCCTCTGCCATTTTTGACCAGTCCTCTCCTGGATACCCCAGGGCCACCCCGCCACCATCACCCCCACTGAAGCCCAGGCCCTGAGGTCTTCCAGTGACCCACATATTCAGAGTTCAACTAGAGTCACTGTAAATATTTCAGGATGCATCTAAGATAAGGATGCCTCAGATAAAGACTCTATTTGTAAAGCACATATCCATAATAGAATGGCCACCTCTAAAATAAATTAATAACGATTCTTAAGATATCATCAAATATTAAGTCAGCATTCAAATTTCCAGTTACCTGATAGATGTCATAGACTTTACCTTCCTCAGTGAGTCTTGACTTGACCCGAGAGGCTGCTTGGGTGTGATGTGAAGGCTGAGGCATGAGAGTATTTCAGGATGCTGAGGGCCTTATCGCCATGGCGTAATGAAGAGAGCACAGGATTCAGAACTAGCTGACTTTATTTCCAGCCCTCGCTCTGCCTCGATAACCTCCCTGAACCTCAATTTTCTCCACTGTAAAATGGGATTCCATGTGGCAGATCGGGTGGTGACAAGCCCTCCTTGCTGGGTGATTGCGGATTCAATGGGATTCTGTATAGGAATGGGGCTGTGTCTTGGATCTGTTGACCAGTTGTTTCCCAGGTGCAGAAGACGAGGCTGAGAAGGGGTTTGGGTCCCAAACATCATTTGTTACTGGTAGCACATCAGACCAGAGCATCTGGCCTGCCGAGGCTGTCAGGGAATTTATTTTCCCTCTAACTGCCTCGGTAACCCAGCAGCCTGCATGGTCCCTTGCACGGTGGGTGTCCTGAGATAATTGCTCAAGTACTTTGTTAAGAGAGAAAAGCTCCTCACATGTCCATTAACTCCCTGCGTGGGGCAGTTACAGCCCACGGCTCCAGGCACCATTTACAGATTCACAGTTCATTTTCTCCATCACGATTGACTGAAATACCTGAGACTCGCTTCTGCTTCCCTCCGTAACAACACACGTCCACAAACAGCAGATTGACCAGCTTGCTCTTCCACCATCCCTTCTCATAATCATCTCTTCCTCCTGATCTCTCTCCCCCTCCTCTTCAGCTGATAGAGGCATGAAGGCAGTTTCACTTTGAACTTCAAATGTCCCAAGAAGTGCTTTCATCCACAGTGGGGACTGTGGGGACTGATGAGTTAGGTGCTTAGGAAATAAACTGAGCACACGGGAGAGGTTATAATTCCCGGCCCAATGCCAACATCACAAAGAATAGCACAGTAGCACATGAATCTACTACTTGCATATGTTTGCTTAATCACATTGGAATTCTCTTTGAACTTGACCCCAGGGGATAAAGATTGCAGAAGTGGCTGGTAGCTCAAATAATCCACTGGAAAAGTTCAGCATCACACAAGAGCTTCAGGATAAAATGTCGAGGGGCTACTTAGGAAGAGCTCCCAAGCAATGCAACTTCTGACCACAGGCTTACCCAGAGCTGTGTACGCCTCTCCACTCCAGGCTATGGGTTGCAAACTGGCTGTGAGGATATGATTTTCTCTGAAAATATATATGCCTAACCTTGGATTTCTATGTAATGTGCTGCTTAAGTGTTTGGTCTCTCCAAAGCGCGGTGGTCTGGGGGCTGTGGGTGAGGCTTGGTGAGGCTGGGTGATATGGTGGGTAGTGCTGACTCCACGTTCAGGCACAGGTGGCAAAGGAGATCTGAAAAGGGCAGCTGCAGGGACAAGCAGAAGGAATATGTATGAGTGGTTTGGGGTTCAGCGGGAGGGGCAGTGAAATGACAAGTCCCAGAGCAAAACTGCCCACAGGGTCCAGACACTCCTCTCATTGCTATGGAGAGTTGCTGGCCAGTTGTGGATGGATTGGTATAGGGGTTGGCAAACTATGGCCTGTGGGCCAAATCCAACCTGATGCCTGTTTTTGTATGGCCTCTGAGCTAAGAATTTTTTTTTTTTAATGATTGGAAAAAAAAAATCAAAAGAAGAAAAATATTCTGTGACTTAAAACATAGGAAATTCACATTTCAGTATCCATAAAGTTTTATTGGTACACAGCCATACTCACTCACTTACATAATGTGGAAGGCTGCCTTTGTGTCATCACAGACGAGTTAAGGAACTGCAACAAAGGCTGTGTGGACCGCCGTGCCTAAAATATTTACTCTTTGGCACTTCACAGAAAAATTCTGCCGACCTGTGCATTAATGTCCGTTGGAAACACAGATCTGAGACAGTTTGGGTTCTGGGGGGATGGCATTAAAGCCAAACGCAATGAGCCATGGACCAGCTGGTCTCACAGGGGTCCAGTTTCCTAACCTGTGAAACGGCATACTAACAGTACCTGTCTCACAGGTGGCTGCCTCCCAAGAACCCGCTCCAGGAAGTCCCATGTGTATTTCAAGGTATTTGCATGGTTGGGAGAAACCAGAGAAATTGTCTGGAGAATGTTCTCAGGCTTGAGTCATCATCTGAATCGCTTGCTGAGCTTTCCAAAGCAGTCCTGGGCCACCGTTCCTTGGAGAAACCGATTTGTTAGGTCTGGGATGGGGCTGAGAGTTTATTGTCACCAAGCCGCCTAGGGGTGAGGAAGCTGTGACCTGGCCCACGTACTCTGAGCCACAGATGAAGAGACACAGGGGTTTGATCAGTCCTTCTGGATCCAAATTCAGTGGCTCCTATGCCTGCATTCCTTCTTATTGAGAGCTCACGACCCCATGTTTCTTCTCTTGTCCCCACACAGAGTTCAGGTTGTCCTGTGGTGTTGTGGCTTGTGGACGCCATTCTCTGCTGCTTTCTGAGGCCAGGCTCCGAGGTGCACATAAGTCTCCGCACCAAAGCCCTGGGATAAGACCGCACCTGGTTCTACAGGGCTGGAGGTGGGAGGTATGTCTTTGACTTGGACTTGGTTCCTGTCTAGCTGGGACCCCTCAGGCAAACCATTCTACAGTGACTCTCTGCCACCCCAAGCCTTAATTTCTTCATCTGTAATACATGGCTGGTCCTCTTCGTCTCATGAGGCTGCTGTGGGGCCCAGAGAGATGATAGTGACAAAAGCACTCTGTAAATGGAGAATGTTGGATGGGGCTCTCAGATGCTTGATAAATGTGTTCCATTTGGCCCAGAACCTGGGGCACGATGCCCCTTTAGCTCATACTCTGGACATTGGGATTTACACTTTCCAAGCTACCTGCTATCTGCTGTTGGACCTCCACTGCCCACAAAAGAGATACTGGGCCTGGGTTGACCAGCACCAAAAGGCCTGCATCCTGGGAAATCCCTTCAGTCTTGGTCACCCTGGTGGGTGGGGCCTGACCTAGGAACTGAGCCTTGTGCAATCAGCTGATTGCAGGGAGGGCTTGGAACTGTGGTGGAACAGGGGGGTGGGCCTTCGGCATCCTGTTGAGGCCCCTCTCCTCCTGGCCAGAACCCCAATCCCACTCCTAAGACCTCTCTTCTTCTGGGCCCCCTCTGAGCTGAAACACAGCCTAATTTAAGGCTGTATTTAGAGTTTATCACTTTTCTCCATCTCCTTCTCCCTCCCAAGTCTGGGCCACCATCATCTTCACCTGGGAGCAGCTTTTGAACTTATTCACCTGTTTGCACTCTGGCTCTCATCAACTGTGCCCTTCACACAAGTCTACACTTATTGTTTATTAACAATAAGTCTTAATTAATTAGAGTGTAGACTTAATTAATTATAAATCTACACTTATAGCTTATTACTAACACACCGATTGCATCAAAATGCTGTATAATCATGTAGTCTATGCTTAGGTTTTCCAAGGTCACCCCAGTTCTCTTAGCACACAGAACAAAGTACTTACCTGGCCTGCAGGGCCAGCCCCTGGTCCAGCCTCTCTTCCAGGCTTAGCTGTCGCCCCTCCTCCTTGCTCACCCTGCTTGCTCACCTCCCTCCCGGTTTGGGGTCCAACTGATTTTTTTTTTTTTAAAGATTTTATTTATTTATTTGACAGAGAGAGATCACAAGTAGGCAGAGAGGCAGGCAGAGAGAGAGGAGGAAGCAGGTTCTCTGCTGAGCAGAGAGCCCAATGTGGGCCTTGATCCCAGGACCCTGGGATCATGACCTGAGCTGAAGGCAGAAGCTTAACCCACTGAGCCAGCCAGGCGCCCTGATGTCACATCTCTTCAGGCCCCAGCTCCAGCATCATTTCCTCTAGGAAGCTTTCTTTAGCTTTAGATCTTCCAGATGGGACTGGTTTTACCTGTACTTCTTCAGAGCACCTAACACAAATGTCATTGTGGTCGGTATTTGTGTGTGATCACTTGTCGTCTGTCTTCCCTGCAAGGCTTTACACCTCCTGAGGGCGGGGACCCCATTTGTTCCTGCTGCATTCCCAGCAGATAGCACAGTGCTCAGTAAACCTTCTTTGGATGAATGGATGGCTGAATGGATGACCAGATGGACAGATGGATGAAAGCTGAGGGCGGTGGATGGTGGGTAGATTATGGTCGGATGGTAGCGGGAAACATCCATGGAATGAACGGGTGGTTGGAAGAATAAGTGGCTAGATGGCTGGACTGATAGAAAGATGGATGAGATGGGCGGTTGCATGGATGTACAGGTGGACAGGGGCTCCTGAGACCCTGTTCTCCCCGTCCTTGGGTTGCGCTAGTAGAGAAGATTAATTCCAGTCCCAGTCTCATGCCATCCATTGCTTTTTCCTCCTTCACAGTAATAGCTACCAACATTGCTGGCAGAGGGGACATGCCTTTCCCCATCTCTTTGGGAAGATGGTTGTCTGCAAGGTGGCAGCCGAGTGGTTCCAGCAGGCCCTGGTGAAGACGGGGTCCGATGCCCTGACCTCATTTCTACCAAATTCTAGTACCTGTTAGGATTACTTGCATGTTACCTAGGAAACTAACCCTCAGTAACAGCTTCCTCTTGGCTGGGCCCTCTTGAGTCAGATTCTGCATTGTGAATGGCAGTAGTCAGCTGCTGGTCCCTTGGCTGTAAACACTTGGGGCCCCACTTATCTCCCATAGTGGGGGTAAGCAAAGCTCTTTGGTATAGGACCAAATAGTGAATACTTTAGGCTTCCCAGGCTTTAAGTATCTGTTGTAACTCAACTCTGTTTTTGGAGCATGAAGGCCCACCATAGAGAATATGTCGGTAATATGGCCATGTTCCAGTAAAAATTTACATAAGAGGTAGATTTAGCCCTTATAGTTTGCCAATTCCTGTTTTAGAGCAAGAGCTCTGAAACTTTGGACCAAAAGCTTTAGCATTAGCGGGGAACTTGTTAGCAATGCAAGTTCTTGGGCCTTGCCCTAGACCTAGTAATTCAGCAACAAATATTTTCTGTTCACAACCCCACTTCCTTCTGAACACCAGTCACACATATATTGGGTTGCTGAGAGTTCTCTCAGAGCTCAATGATGCGCTTTTAATTAAAAAAAAAAAATCTTCCCCTCTGTGTTTCATTTTGGGTAATTTCTGCTGCTGTCTTTAAGTTTACTCATCTTTTCTTTTGCAATAGGTAATCTTCTCCTAATCCTATCCAGTGTTGTTTTTCTTATATTTGAGATATTGTAGTGTTCATTACTAGAAGGTTGATTATGGTCTTTTAAAAATATCTTTCATTAAAAAAAACAACCTTTCATGTTTCTTTTTCTTTTTTGTGAGAGAGAAAGAGAGAGCGCGAGAGAGCAAGCGAGCTCATGGGGTGGGAGTGGGCGGCTGTCAGAAGGAGACAGAGAATCTTAGGCAGCCTCCCCTGAGCGTGGAGCCTGAGAGGGGCTTGATCTCACAACCCTGAGATCATGACCTAAGCCGAAATCAAGAGTTAGACGTTTAACTGACTGAGCTACCTGGGCGCCCAAAAACTTTCATGTAACTTTTTGACATATGGAATACAATTTTAATAATTGTTTTAGGGGCACCTGGGTGGCTCAGTGGGTTAAAGTCTCTGCCTTTGGTTCAGGTCATGATCCCAGAGTCCTGGAATCGAGCCCCGCATCGGGCTCTCTGCTCTGCAGGGAACCTGCTTCCTCCTCTCTCTCTGCCTGCCTCTCTGCCTACTTGTGATCTCTGTCAAATAAATAAATAAAATCTTAAAAAAATAATACAATAATTGTTTTAATGTCCTTGTGTGCTAATTCTAACGCCTGTGTCAGTTCTGGGTTGATTTCAATTGACTGAATTTTTTCCTTACTATTGGTCGGCTCTTCTGTTTCATTGCATGTCTAGTCATCTTTGATTGGAGTCACGTATTATGATTTTTCCCGTGTTGGGTGCTGGATTTTTGAATTCTTGAGCTTTTTTCTGAGATGCAGTTAAATTACAGTTTGACTCTTCCGTGTCTTGCCTTTAAGATTGACAGGCACGACCAGAGCAGGGCTCACTGGGGCTAACTATTTCCACGACTAAGGCAAGAGCTTTCTGAATACGCAAAACCCGTGAAGTTTTCCAGTCTGGCTGGTGGGTATAGGTACTATTCCTGGCCCTACGTTTGGGAGGATCTTTCCATGACCTATGATAGTTTCCTTGTGTGTATGTGCTGATCAGTCTCTGCTAAGTGCTCAAGGGGGATCCTCTGCAGGTCTCCAGAGCTCTCTCCTCTCTAGCACTCTATCCTTCAACTTGTAGCGGCCCGAGCCTCCCTAAACCCTGAGCTTTGTTTCTTCAATTCAGGGAGTCCGCGGAGCTCCTCTTGGGTTTCCCTTCCCTGCACCTTGTCTGGAAATTTTCTGAAGGCAGCAAATGAGGCAATCGTAGGTCCTATCGTATTTATTCCCTGTGTCTCAGGATCATTGTCTATCATTCTTTGAAGTCCAGTGGTGTTCAAAACCATTACTCCATCTTGGTTGAATGTGATCTGTAAGCAAATGTGTTGATCTCAGGTATAAGCAGTAACACAGACTTTATAAATTATAGTCCATTCATTCCTCAGAAACCGCAATGAAGAATTTGTTTTGGGGGCGCCTGGGTGGCTCAGTGGGTTGAGCAGTCTGACTCTTGATTTTAGCTCAGATCACAATCTCCAGGTCATGAAATTGAGCCCTGCTTTGGCCTTTGCACTAGGCACGGAGCCTGCTTAAGATTCTGTCTCTCTCTCTTACCCTCTGCCCCTCCCATCCCCCTGCTTGCACACTCTCTCAAATACATAAACAAATCTAAAAAAAAAAAATTATTTTCATTTTATAGCTCAGGAAACCAAGGCTCAGACATGTGAAGTAACTACTCATTTGACACCCAGGCTCTCAGATGTTCATTATTTGATGCTGTTTCCGTATGCGTCTGGGCTGTCTCCTCTTCACGCCGCAGCACACACTGGGAGCGCAGTAGACCAGGTCAGGGCTTCCTCACTACTCAAAGTGGGGGCTGGGGGCCAGAGTCCTCGGCATCACCAGGAGCTTGTTAGATGTGCCTGGGGAGCTTGGCCCCATCCCACCTGCTGCATCAGAACCTACGGGTCGTTAGCAAGATCTCAGGTGACCTTCTAGTAATGCATTACAATTTGAGACGCATTAAGTTAGAAAATAGTTCCGGGTCCTTGATCCCCCGGCCCAGTCCTGGTGAACTATGAGGTGGCACGGCCAGACACCGGCGTGAAACTGTAGGTCCCCGCCTCTCTTCCGGTGGCGGTTCTCGCGCCTGTAGCAGTCCACCCTGGACATGGCTCCCGGAGAAGCCGGTTTGTAAGCAGAAAGACACAGGGGTTCCTGGGCAAAGACAGAGCTTTCTTGGCAAGACAAATCCTTTTAGGCCCTAGCCATCTTTTGAAAGCCTGTAGGAACAAACAGCCCCTAGCAGGCCTAATCATATCAAAGACAATGAACCAGTGGCAAAAGTTCCTGGGCTGATTCAAAAGTGAAGATTGACGTCCTCAAGCTATCTTTGTCGGATCTAAACCCCTTTGAGCACTAGGGTATGAGACCAACTAGAGCCAAAGAATTGATGATGACTGCCCCTTGCCAGCCCTCATGACTTTGACCTGGGCTCAGTCACCTGCAGATGACTTTTGCCCCAGTTGCACGCTGTATTCCCCATCGTGCAGGCCCTTCGGGAACATGTATGCACGCTTAGCTTCAACCGTCCCCAGTGTTATTGTTCGAGGAGATGCTCTGTGGGAAACTTCCTTGGTGTTCTCCTTACTTGTTGCAAGTAAAACTGTTCCTTTTCCTATTCTTTGGCTGGGCTGTGTCTTCTGTCTTGATACCCACCTGTCCTCTGAGAGTTTGTCTAGACCCCAGTTTTCCAGGAAGCTGTGAATCAGTCTGCCTTTGTCTACCTGCCAGGTGCAGAGGCCAGTGGACTGATCTCGGAAAAGGAGCCAGGAAGGCCTCTGGAAAGGGAGGGAAGGAGAGGAGCAGAGAGTCGTGGAGAGGGGCTGCAGGCCCCGGTGCCTTCCCTGGGGCAGGGAAGGGTGGCCCGGTGCCAGTGTAGCATTGCCTGCCCCACTCCCCAGTCCCCCGGCTGACCACAGCCAGAGCAGGACATCACACAGCTGCCTAGGCTGCCATAGCATTTTCCTTCTGAGGCTTCGTCTTTGCATTTCAAGGAGAACACATCTGAAAAAGCCTCTGGATTCCTTCTCAGTAGGACAGGGCCTTTTGAGCAGATGGTCCTACAGGACTAAAACCACAGGGGAGGAGAAGGCCAGGCTGTTAAGGAGCCATTTATTTCTTGTTTATTTCCTCTGAAGCCAATACCGGGCAATTCGCATAGATTGCTCCCAGGAAGAATGTGGCACCCTAAGGTCCAAGGAGCTCAGAGGGGAGCGCTTGGGTGGCTCACTCAGTTAAGCACCTGACTTGGTTTCAGCTCAGGTGGTGATCGCAGGGTCATGAGATCGAGCCCCCATTGGGCTCTGTGCTTAGCTCAGAGTGCGCTTGGGACTCCCTCTCCCTCCGCCCCTCCCCCTTGCGCACTTTCTCTCTCTCAAATAAATAAATCCCTCTTAAAAAAACAAAAACAGAGCTGAGAGATGCTTAACAAAGTTCTAGACCAGCCTCCTCTTCCCAGGCAAGCATGCGCTTTGTATAGACAGAGAGCTCCAGGCACAAGCAGAACTTCTCTCCTAGCCAGGAGACTCTGCAGCCCCTCTCCAGGCATGGGGGTCCCAAACTCCTCTTTCTACCTGGTGGTCTCGAGCCATACTGCAGCCAGGTGCCCGAGGAAAGAGAACAGCGCTCTGTGAAGTCACGGTGACCCGGGTTCGGATCTGGAATGCATGGTCTTAGCTGTGAGGCTTCTGGCAAGCTTAGAAGCTTTGGGTCTCCCGTTCTTGATCTAGACAATGGGGTGATCATGAGACGCACCTGAAAGTATTTCAGTACAGTGAGTTACTCTAGGGGCCAGGTGAAATGGTTAATTTTATCCATCAAAGGTCAAGTTGATGGGGTCATGGGATGCCCAGATATTTGGCTCAACATTACGTCTGGGTGTGTCTCCAAGGGTGTTTCCAGATGCAATTAACATTTAAATTGGGGGAGTTCAAGTAACTAACCAATCTGGGCTAGAAAACCACCTAATTCACCTATGAATACGGGTCTGATTTATCTGGCATTTTGCTTCAAATCCCTGCTTTTGTCGTCTAGATGCACCTTGTCATTAACCCAACCCCGCATCTTATTACCGTCGCTGAAGAAATGAAGAAATAACTCCACTGTGATATTTAGCAAATTATTTTTAATCTGATGAGTAAACTCACATTAGTGCAGCTGTTCATGTCAAAGAGAAAGGAACAGAGTGAGGGGTGTTTGGGGCTCCTGCTGGGCGGGCTCCATCAAAGGGGGCTTGTTATCTCGCATTCTGTCTCTGGTCGTGCTATTTCTGCTGGAATATGCTGTCACTGCCTTGTCGCTGGTGGCAGTTTTGACACTTGAAGGATGGGGAAATGTCCTAATTCCGTACGAAGGCCCTGACTAAGCAAGCAAGGCGGTTTTCTAGACGAAGGAGGATCCTGGCCGCAATCTCCCGTTCCTCAGCCTTGTGCTAGGCGGGCTTCCTGCCCAGCCCCCTCTTCCCTGGGTGTTCTCTTTCTTCTGGAGAACTCACTCCCCAAGTGGAGAGCGTCAGCTGCCTCGTTCATTGGCCTGCCCATGGGAGAGCTTCCAAAATAGAGCTCCTTCTGGAATCATAGCCTTCGTAATTGCTGTGGAGCAGGTGACAGACTTCTCCCAGGCATCTGGATCGCTATCTCTTTCCCATTCAGGCCTCAGCAAAAATGTCACCTCCTCAGAGAAGCCCTCCATAATCGCCTGTCTAAAGGAGTCCCCACCCCTGCTCGCAGTCTCATCCACTGTCAGCCATGTGACTGAGCCACTTCAGACACCCGGCTCAGGCCTTGAGATGGCCGTGGCTCTAGCTGATGGCCTGGGAGCTGAGTGTAAGGACAGGAGGCTCCCAGTGAGAACCACCCAGCTGAGCCTTGTCAACTCACTGACCCGAGGGATATAAGCTATTATTGTAAGCCAGAGTGGTAGCTAATTTCACTTCAGTACACCTACCTCACTAAGAGGCGGGGGCATCCTTCTTATTTTTTAATTTTTAAAAAATTTTAATCACCTGGTGTTCATCACAAGTTTCCTCCTTAATCCCCATGGCCTATTTCCCTGTCCTCCCACCCACCTCCCCTTTGGTCACCGTCTGTTTGTTCTCTATAGTTAAGAGTCTGCTTCTTGTTTTTTCTCTCTTTCCTTTTACCTTAGCTCATTTTGTTTTTTTCCTTAAACTCCACATGTGAGTGAAATCCTACGGTGTTTGCCTTTCTCTGACTGACTTATTTCACTTAGAATACCATTCTCTAGCTCCGTCCATGTGGCTGCAAATGGCAAGATTTCATTCTTTTTATGGCAGAGTAATGTTCCATTATATATATACTCCACACCTGTTTTATCTGTTCATCCACCGATGGACACTTGGGCTGTCTCCATGATTTGGCTATGGTAGATAGAGTTGCTATAAACATAAGGGTGCATGTATCCCTCTGAATTAGTGCTTTTTTATTCTTTGGGTAAATACCCTATAGGGCGATGGCTGGATTGTAGGGTACTTCTATTTTTAAGTTTTGAGGAACCGAGGGGGGACAGTCTTATCCTCTTTAGAAACAAGGAAATGAAGCCACAGGGAGGCTGTTTTATCCCTGCAGCCCAGATGCTAGGAGGCATTTCTAGCCTCATTTGGTAGAGGATAAACTGAGGTCCTCGGTGGTGAAAAAGCTTGCCTGGGAGTCGTTGCTGGTGGCTTTGGGGTTGCTGAGAGGCCCAAAGGCCTCAAGGCCTGAGCTGCCAGCCTCCAGCCTTGCCACTTTTCAGGCTTCCTGTCACATGAGGGCCGTTTTCCAGTGGCAGTCTGCGTTTCTCACCTTCCCAGGGAGCCCCACCCTTGCCGAGCAAGCACCAGGGGCTGACATTTTGTGAGCTGTGCTAGGAACAGGACTGGGCAAAAATAAACTCCAGATGGAGCAAAGAGCTAAACAAACAAAAAAAACTAAGAGTATTTGTGGAATATATAGGAGAATATTTTTGTAATCTTGGGGAGTATCAGCCTTCCTCACCAAGTCACCAAACCCAGATGCTACCAAGGAAAAGATGGACACTCTTGACAACATAAAAAAGAAAAGCCCTTCAGATCGACAAAACGCACACTAAATGGAGGGAAATGCCATCACAGACCAGAGAAAACTTTTTCTTCGTACCTAACAAAGAGTTAATATTTAAACTATTCAATGAGAAGTTAAAGTACCCAATTTAAAAAATGGGCAAAGGATGGAAGACAATTCAGAGAAGACCACTGTAACTGGCCATGAACCTTTAAAAATGTACTTGGCCATATCTTGCATGGTCAGGAAAAGGCAAACTAAAACAAAGGCACTTTGTTAAGAACTCTGATGGACAATTTAAAAAAAAAAAATTGGTGATGGGACGCCTGGGTGGCTCAGTTGGTTGGACGACTGCCTTCGGCTCAGGTCATGATCCTGGAGTCCCGGGATCGAGCCCCACGGGGAGTCTGCTTCTCTCTCTGACCTTCTCCTTGCTCATGCTTTCTCTCACTGTCTCTCTGTCAAATAAATAAATAAAATCTTTAAAAAAAAAAAATTGGTGATACCACGCGGTGTCAGGGATGCAGGTCAAAAGGCATTCTCAGACCTGGCTGGTCTTTGTAATTGCCTGCTCATGTCCACAAGGGGCATGAAGTTTTCCCACGAACCTTCTAGAAGCGTGCCATTCCACAGAGTAGCCATTCACACCAGATTTCAAAGACTTGATAGGAAAAAAACAATGTAAAACACCTCATTGCTGATTTTCTAAGATGGCTAACCGGTTGAAATGATAATCTCCTGATGTATTGAATCAGATAAAGTATTATTAAAGTGAATTTTATGTGTTTCCTTGTTCTTTTGTGTGGCTCCTGGGAAAGTTAAAATTCCATATGTGACGTACATTTACCTCACATGCACAGCACTATTTCAGAGTATGGCTAAGTTAACACTTTCTGCGGGCTCTACAGAAGTATGATTTGGCTCAGCTTGGGTTTAGGTCCCCCCAGTCCTTAATTAATGGCCACATGACTTAAGGTTTCTGTCCTCCCAGCCCAGGATGGGCAGCCAGTGAAGAGGGGCAGGGGGAGCCCATGCTGGTGTCTGTATCTGTCCGGATAGATGTCGAGCACACGCGTCCCTGCCTCTCCTAGTCTTTGTTTTCCTCTTGGACATGACATGGAGGAGTGAGGCCACCTTCAGGGCCTCAGCTGCCCTGAGAGAGGAAGACTGGATGGCTTCCGCCTTCTATTACCATGGTGGGTGCAGGGGACTCTCTATGAGGCAGATGGACAGTTTCTAGGACTTAGAAGGAGGCTACCTCCCTACTCAGTGGCCCCAGAGAGAGGGCTGCCAAGCAGAGTGGGGTGTGGATGAGGTTCTGGAAGCAAGGGCCATGGCAGCCCAACACACACTCAGGCTGCGTTGGCCCCATTGACCTGAACACGTGGGCAAAATGGGCTTGAACCTCAGAGGAGCTGGAATATTCTGAACCAGTGAGAGGAGAGCAGAGGGAGTGTGCTTAGCGTGTGCATGTGTGCGTGTGTGTGTGGTGTGAGGCGAGCCACTATGACCAGAGTCCTCCCTCATCCCCTGTTCCATAGGTGGTGCCCCCTCACAAATATTGTTTCTTCTTCCAGCCTGACAAACTGAGGGAATCAAACTTTTGGGGTCCCCATTGCAAATGCCGAAATGTCCACAGTCCTTATTGTGTGAGTTAGAGACAAAGAGACAGCCTCCCCACACCCCCCAATAAAAACCCTAGCACAGACACATCACCTGAGGTGTTCTGTTTTTTTTTTTTTTTTTCTCACAGAAGTCCAGAGGCAGGCGTTCCAGGGCTGGTGTGCTGTCCCACAGTAATCAGAGACCCAGGCTCCTTCTGCCTTCTTGCTCTACGATTGTTAGTAGCTTTCATCCCTAAGTTTGCCTCTGCTTCAAAAGGATTGTTGGAGCTCCAGCCATCACACCTGCATTCCAGGCAAGGAAAAGAGGAAGAGAGAAGAGCAAAAACGTGCATCCCAGCTTTCTATTCTCCAAGATATCGTACCCAATAACCTCTGCTCACATTTCATTGACCAGAATTTCATTACTTGGGTGCAGGGGAGTCTGGGAAATGTGGGTTTTCGAGCTGGGTGCATGGCCACCTGGACTTAAACAAGAATTCTGTTTCTAAGGAAGACCAGGAGAATGAAGTTTGGTGGGCACCTAGCAATTTCTGCTCACTTAGCACAGCAGTCAAGGCGTTGGATGAATTTTCACACCAGCGAGCTCATTCTGTTCCTTCTTCCTGCTCATCAGGCATATCTTGCAGATGGGCCGGCAGGGAAAGTCCATCATTTGGCCGTTAGGTTTGGCTGCCCTGACTGACATGCGCCTCCTGAACAAGCCCGAGCTTTCTGACTTCCGGGGCAGCACTTCTGCTGCTTCCAAGGCAGCATCTGGAAACCCACGTAAAGGGCAGAGCCGCTAATGGCTCTCACTCTGTTTCCCAGCGAGCAGTGCAGTCTCCATCCCACTGCCCTGGAACTGCCCACTGAGAAGACCCTGAGTTTGCACGTGCTTGCACGCACACACACCCCTCAAAGAAAGAAACCTCTTCTAGTGTTAGTACCGTCTCACCTGGAGCGGGATACACAGGTAAGCAGTCTCCCATAACATGGGCCGATCTCCATAGGACCTGAGCTCAGAGGAGGGGTGCAGGTGGCCTGTTATCCAATCCCTGCAGGCCCCCACAGGCCCCTGCGTCACCTTCCAGCTGCACAACCTCACAAATCAAATAACACGTCTAATTCTTAAAGCTGTTTTCATGACAGCGGTTTTCCATTTAATCCCCAGAGCTAACAATATGTAATCAGTTTTCCTTAACAAATGACCTCCTTTAACTTCATTAGTTCATAATTAATTTGCTAGCATGTAACCAAAATAATGAACACTGCAGATTAGGGACAGGAATACTGATTAAAATCTGAGCTGTTTCCCTAATTTTCCTTGCAATTCATTGATGGTGGTTGGTGATTGGTGGGTTTGGTTGAAAAAATTCAAGTGGAGGCCAGACGAAGGGTTCTTGCTACAGAGTGGTGTACTCTGATGGTGACTCAGGTTTTAGATAATTTTGCTTTCTTATCCTAAGGTACAGAGATACGAAGTCAGATAATCAAGTGGCAACTGAACACGGTTAATGGAGACTTGAAATCCTGCTAAGCCCTTCCGCTCAGGAGGCAGGTAGGGCAGGGGAGAGGCGCTGACCTGCACGAGGGCCATCCTGACCCGTGAGCATTGTCTTGCCAGTGGTCTGGGGCCTGTGGTGTACAAAGCCCGCACACTCCTTTCTCTTGTTTGCTCCCCACAAGGCTCCGGGCTGGGCATGGTGGAGAGGGGCCACCGTGATGAGGAAACGGAACTGGAGAAGCGAGAGAGGCTGCACCCTGCATCTCCCCGCCTGCTCTCTGAGAACACCCATGCAGACATTGGCCAGTGCCTGGGGGCTGGGCTCTCTCACATGCCCCGTGCATGCGATCGGCCAGGTAAGCCAGGTGCTAGGCCACGAACCTTAAGGAGCCCTTATTCTCAGGGCCCTGCATTTGGTGCCCTCACTCACTGCTGGTTTCACCCCAGCCCCGCACCCAGCTTGCTTAGCCTCTGTTTCAAGCTTACTCCCTGTCTGGCCCTGCACTACTCATTTTTAAATGTGTTACCTCATTTAATTCCCGCTGTCCTAGCGATATGGGTGTCATTGGTGTCTGTGTTCCTACAGATGAAGATGGCGGGGCTTAGAGAGGGAGGAACTTTTCCAAAGTCATGAGGCTGGAAAGGCACAGTTTGATTAGAATCCTGGCTGTCTGGCTGTAGGTCCTACTCTCTGCTAAGCAGGACCCCAGATGTCCCACGGAGAGAAACAGGTGGATCTGGACATCATCTCCCCATGGGCTGCTTGCTCAGCCTGTAATGGCTGGGGGTTCCCTGGAGAGGGGCCGGAGAAGGGACAGCAAGCCAGGTGCAACGCAGCTTGGGAACGAGGCCCTGGGGGTGGGGGGGTTGTGTGCGCCCATGTGGTGGTGGTGGTGGGGGCAGTGCAAGGCCAAAGGAAGGGGCAAAGAATCATCCTTGCCCTCGGTCTGCTCAGGTCGGTGGACCCTGCTGGTAGAGACAGGCCTGCTTTCACTCTGGCCTCCTGCAGCCTCGAAATCTTAAATCCGTAATTCCTTTGTGTTTGGCTCCTCCTCTGGGTGTCCAGAGCTGGAGCCCTTCCCCGGGGACAGAGGATGGAGTGGGCATGCTCAGTGGGGCTCATGCTGTGGCCCGCTCCACATCTTGGAGGCTGATGGTAGGGCAGCTTTCTGGGAATTCTTTTGGAGCATCCCCACCTCCCCAGCCCAAGGAGCACTTGCTCTTTGGGGAGAGGAAAGCTGGGGGCAGGGATCCCTTGGGCCATGAACAGTATTTTGAGGGAGCCCGCCCAGTCCCCACCCTGCCCGCAGTGAGGCGAGAGCCAGAACAGCAGCAGATCTGAAAGACTGTGATCTATAATTTATATCCAGCTCCTTCCAGAAAGGACTGGCGGCTGCCTGCCAGGGGATTTGTAACTGTGAGTTTTGCTTTGATGAAGCTAATAGGATTTCAGGTGGTCCTTCGGGTTAGGTAGTACTGAATGAAGACTGTCTGTGAAGCATATTAACTTCTCTATCTTCACACCGCAGCGGCAGAATCAGAATAATTCTCTCCTTGTGGCAGATGGGGAAACTGAGGCTCAGAGGGTGACATGACTTGCCCAAGGTCCCACATCTGGAGAAGGCAGGATGTAAGTCTGGGTCTCTTTGATTTGGGCATCACCCAACACTGTTTCCTAGGGAGCAGATGTTGATATCATTTAAAATCTCTGACTGAAATCTCTTCGGTGCCTACAGGCATTTTAGGCACCACCCAGCTCTGCATGTTGCCCAGATAATTCTAGCCACCCACAGAACTCTGGCCCCTGTCTCCCTGGGGACATTTCCACCCAAAACCTTGGTCTTGGTGAGTCCCAAATCGTGGCTTTTGTTATGTAGAGTAAGGAGGAACCGGGATGAGATTTGACATCTGTGTACTTTGTACTCACAGACCTGGCCGTAAGGAGATATCCTCCCCTCCTCTCCAATCAAAGAATTGTAGACGATGAGATCCTTAAGGATATGGCTCTAAGGGGCGCCTGGGCCTCGGCCTTCAGTCTGGTCATGATCTCAGTGTTAGAGATCATGATCTCATGACGGAGTGTTCGCTGGGCTCCCTGCTCAGTGGGGAGCCTGCTTCTCCCTCTGGCCCTCCCCCCACTTGTGTGTATGCTCTCCATGCTCTCTTTCAAATAAGTAAAATCCTTTTTTTCTTTCTTCTTCTTCTTATTTTTTTTAAAGAACATGGCTCTGAAGTCAGATTGCCTGGTCTCAGTGTCGGCTCTACTGTTGGGGGATGGGTTTGTCAGCTTGGGTGGCCTTAACAAAGCACAGACTGGGTGCCTTGAACCCAGAGATGTCTTCTGTCCCAGTTCTGGCAGCTGGAAGTTCAAGTGTCAGCAGGATTGGATTCTTCTGAGGTCCCTCTCCTTGGCCTGAGATGGCCACCTTCTCGTCATGTTTCTACGTGGCCTCTCCTCTGTGCACATCCCTTCCTCTTCTCATAAGGACACTCATCCTCTTGGTCCTTATTGGATTGGGGCTATACCCTTATGACTTCATTTAACTTTAGTTATCCCCTTGAAGACCTCGTCTCCAGCTATAGTCCATTGGGGGTGAAGGCTTCACATACCTACTTTGGAGGAACTCTGGCCCGTCCATCGTCGGTGAATAGGGGCAGGAGCCTTGCCAAGCCTCAGTGACATGAGGTTAAGAGAAGTGACTCTAATGTGGAGCTGTTGAGGGAGCTAAATGAGGTAGCACAGGGGACGACACATGGCCTGTAGCAAGAGCTCAGCGGGCAAGGGGCCAGCCCCGTCCCCTTCAGTATCACCCCCGGTATCACTACTGCATTATCTCTGCAGGTCTGGAGGGAATTCCAAGGACCCAGGGGCCTGCTGGGTTTAGACCCTCTAATCCCAAATAGTCCTGCTTGTCATTCTTGGCTCAGGCTTGTGGTCACAGAGGACCAGAGCAGCAAGGATCTTGAGCTTTAATACCAAATGCTGATTTTTTCGAAGTGGAAAGACTGAGGCTGAGTAAGTGGCTCATCTTGGGTCAGAATATTGGTGCCCTGGTGCTGTTCTGGTGTTCCCATGGCTTTTTGACCCATCGCAGGGACCCCTAGTGGCCTGGGGGTGTCCCCTCCTTGTTGGAGCCACCATGAACTATCTGGACAATTCAATTAGGTTCTCCCCTGCCCCTCATGTTTTATGCTGATTTCCCGCCTGTCTGGACAGAGCACCTGCCACACGGTGAACAAAGAAAAGCCTTTAATTAATTACCAGCGTCCTACACATGGGTGCCCGGCCCAGCCCCCGTCCACAGACCCAGCGTCCCAGCTCCTGGTGTGAGGACAGCAAATCCTTCCAAGGGCAGCCTGACATCTCCTTGCCTTGTCCCATCCAGGCATCTGTGTCTCCCCAGGAATTTGGATGGAAGTATTAATAATCCACCAGGTTTCAGTGGGAAGGGCATAGTGACTCACTTGTTTTGACAGTACAATATCTCCAGTTAAAAATAATGCAAATGCGAAAAAAACAGAAGTCTCAACAGGGCCTGGCAGCTCGGTTGATTTCTGACCAAACATCCACCCCTTCCCTCTTCCTTCCAGCAGAACCTCAGCTGTGCTCAGCGGGTGCCATGTACTCAGCCTGTCTTGCGTCAAGGCTGGGCACATGACCCAGTTCTGGCCAATGGGACTTGAGGGAAGTCTCCTGGGGACTTTATTTAGATGGGAAGGCCCCTGCCCCCCAACTTTGGGTCTTGGGATGCAGTTGTTCGTGGGAAGTGATGGCTGCGGCAGCTCCCCTACAACCTGAAGGTCAAGGTCAGAACGGATGCTCAGAGGATGGACTGGGAACCCGGACGTCACAGAGCCATGAACCTACTGCAGAACCTCCTGCCTCCAGCTTCTTAACTGAGGTGTAACCTCTGTTGTCTGAGCCGGGTTTGCTCGGGTGTTCCTTGCAGCCAAAGTCGTCCCAAGCAAAGCTAAGTTAGTGATGAAGCCTGGGCCAGGTATAGCCAAGGGAAGGCATCTGTTCCTCCTCAAGGGTAGAGGAGTTGGTAAGGACCCTGGATACAGTTCTCCATCCTGATGTCTCACCTTGTGACAGGTACTCACATAGTTGTCCCACAGCCCTCTGTTTCCTGTCCCCTTCCCCACCTGCATGCAGCAGACTAGTGGGCACCACCCTGAGAGGTGAAGGGAGGGTCATTCCCCCCTTCTCCAGCTTCAATCAGTCGCCTCTGCTTTCCCATGGCTGTTTCTCCACCACCATCTCCTTGGCTCATCCTGGTTCTGGACTTCAGTTTTCCTTACAGATCCAAGAAGGACTACACATGTTGCAGGCCGTAGATGCCCTACGCTGGACCCTTCCACGTACAGATTCAGATCCACGGGCCCCCAAGCCAGTCACAGTGTTCGCCAGATTTTGCAGATGGGAAAAGGTGGAGCTGCAGGAGGCCAGGTGACACGCCAAGGTCCTGTGGCCAGGTATTACACCTAGGTCTCTTTCTGCTCATTTTCCCCTGTAAGATGGGGCAGGGTTGGGAATCAATGTCCTTGGTGAGGGTCCCAGCATGAGGCTGAGTGGATTCAGATGTGGCTGGGTGTGGCTGGGCGTGGGCACAGGGAAGGGTGGGGGGTGCTCATCAGACATTCATTTGCCTGATGGCCTAAGGAATTTGCTGGGATGAGAACTTATCTAAGGAGAGAGTCAGCAGGATGAGCTCAGCCCAGGACTGACTGGGGCACAGGGGAGGGGGCTACGGAGGTTGCACTGAGCCTGAGTGCAGTTTGTGATCTCAGCAGTCTGGGAGGCATGGGTGGCATTTCAAGTAAGGATCATGTCAGGCTGGCCACACTACAGCTCAGGGGCCTGTGGGAACTGTGTGGGGAGAGAGCCCTCAGCAGGGCCTGGTGGCAGGCCAGGACTGGAGAGAGGCTGATGCACCAATGGGCAGGTCCAGACCCCAGGTAGGGTAGGTGTGCAGTGGGGGCTGTGTGATCACCCAGACTTCTGTGGCCCCCACATTTGAAGGCTTTGCCTTGTAGGAAAGCGTAGACAGCCTCTCCTGCCGGCTTCCTTGCTCAGGGACTGGAGTCCAGGAGTTGGCAAATCTGACCCACCACCTGCTTTTGTGTGGCTTATGAAATAAGAATGGTTTTTAAATTTTTAAGTGGTTAAGTTTTAAGTATTTATTCAAGTACCTGCACAATGTACCCTGTTTTGCCTCTTGGCCTACAAAGCCTAAACTGTTTACCGTCTAGGCCTTGACAGAGTTTCCTGGCCCGTGCTGTGGTCTGTTTTAAGAGTCCAGCCCCAGGGACAGCTGGCTGCCAGTGGAGAGGCCTGGCTTTGCCCATGTCTTGGTTCCGAGGAGAGTGGGATGCTGGGCTTCCTTGGCTTCCGGCTCAACGTACCAACATGCCCCCACATCTTCCCTGAGGCCCCCAAGTAGAGAGCGGTAGGTCTTGGAGAGGGTGCCAAGCTCTAAGAGCAAGGCCCATGGCTCCAGCCTTCCCACAGAAGCTGTCCCAGGGCCATCGATGCTCCTAGCAGCCGCTATTGCTGGGGGCAGGTGTGTTCCTACCAACCGAGCAGCAGCTTACTGATAAAACCTAATGAGCTGCGTCTGACCACAACATGGCCTTGCCATGTGGCTTCCCCCCAGGGCTGCCCATCTGTCGGCCTTGGGAGACCACTCTCTGTGCAGCTGGAACCTCCCCCACCACTGAATCAGGAGAGAGCTGAGGTCCCCCAAGCCAGGCCCAGCACATAGGCCAGCAAATCTCTGTGCTTAGCCTGTGCCAGCTCCTGGCCACCTTCCAGGGCCTCAGTGACATTGCCAGATGGTGGCTAACGAAGGGTGAAAACTCCCGGGGAAGGCCTGGGCACAGGAGCGTGGGAAGGCCAATGAAACAGAAGGCACCCTGACCCCGGTGGTGGGAAGGGCTCCAGGTGTGGCCTAACTTTGCTTGGGGGGACCAACTTTTATTCCCGACCCCTTGCCAGCGGCCCTTCCTTTTCTCTTCCCATCCCTGTCTCCAGGGACCTGCCCGTTGGACGCTTATACATTGCAGAGGACAAGCCAAGGCAAGGCATTAGCGGATATGTAGAGTCCACAGGCCCAGGCCTGCGTGTTCTGGGAGGTTAACTGCTCTGTGGTCCTCTCACCTGCAGAGATCCTAGCAGACCGAGCCCTACCTTTTTCCTGGGGTGAAGGGTTGGGCCTCACACATCTGGGATCTCTGTGGTTCATCGTGTGCCCCTGCAAGCCACAGGCTGGCCTGTTCAGGTAAAATAATTTGGCCTAACGTAATCAGAGCTGTGACTGATGTTCACGTCATCACCTGATGCTTCCAAGTGTCGTGCTAGAGAGGCCCATTCACAACAAGTCCTGTCCCCACCTGTGCCAGGGTTGCCTTCTCCCATCTGGAACCCCAGAGGGGCAGGTGGGTGGGGCCAGATGGGAGAACGGGGTGGGGTTAGGGCAGATCCAGCTCCACATAACGGAGAAAATATTGTTATAAAGCAGTCCAAGCCAACTCCTGGATGCCTGTGGCGTGCTTCCCCGGGCTGTGAGGAAGTGAATGTGGGCCGGAGGCAGGAGGGCACCACAGGACTTGCTGGTCTGTTAGGAAAGCGAGCCATGGTGGACACGTCTGGGGCCTCGTGGCTGCTTGGTGGCTGAAGCTGAGAAAGCTGAGGGGCTTCGCACAGTAGGGTGGGAGTTTTTTTTGACGTGGCAGGGCAGCCGGTAATGAAAAAGGACCCCGAGCATCCTGGTAGGTGTCGGCTGTTGGAATGGCTGAGGTTCTTTTCGGGAGTGGACCCATCCGAGAGTTACTTTTAAGCTTGTTTTGCAGATCTATCTGCCCTTCCTCTTTCCAGATCACCCACGCAAACTGCTGTCTTCTCAAGGCCCAGGGTGGGTCTGTGGCCCGTGGTTGGACAGGGTCACGTGAGCACACAGAACCAGCCAGGGGACTGGGAGCAGAGCACAGGAATTCAGAGGAGGCAGGATGAGAAGGAGAGTGACCTCGGGAATGTAACACTTTGGGAATGTAATGCTTTGGGGAGGCACAGGGTTGGGGTGTGGGAGGTGGCTCTGAGGCAGTGTTATCTAGATCTTAAGAGGCAGAGAGACCCCAGGTGACCCGTGGATTAGAGCCACTCTAGAAAAGTGAATAGAGCCCTGAGCCCACAGTGGGTGGATGATGGCTTTGCTCTGTGGCACGCTGACCCATTTTCCTGGCAGTTTGCCAGCCAGATGCCTATGTCTCTATCTCTCTGGCTTTGGAAGCAAAGACCAGAATCTACAGCCCAGGGCTTTGTCAGGTGGAGCAGAGCTTTGAAAGGGCCTCCGTCATCCCTCTGGGCAAGGGAAGGAGCTGGGCATTTGGGGCATCTGCTGATTTTGTCTCACTGATGGGGAGTCAATGGCAGAAATGACAAGTCCAAAGAATCGTAAAAGCTTTAAGACAATGGGGATGGGAATCTGTCTGGGTGGGCTCCAGCCTCCTTGACCCAGGACCCCTGCAGAGGCGGAAATGGTTCTGGAGCCCGGCTTCCCCAGGCCTTCCCCTGGCTCTGCTTAGCCCTGCTCTGGTGGAGGTGAGGTGGTGGGGAAGGAGGCTGGCCCCAGAGCTACTTTCCTGCTGTGGGCTTGGTGCTTTCTGGCTAGAGAAGGTCTTGGTTGACTAGGGCCTCCAGGGCCAAAGAAGGTGGAGCAAAAATCCCAGATGCACCCTCTCAGTTTTGACTGGACAAGGAGCTGGGCTTGCTGGTGAGCCCAGGCTGTAGCGGCGTTTGTCACCAGGCTTCCGTCCAGGCCTCTGGGGAGGCACCATGCTGGGTGGGGCACGGAGCAGACTAGTTTGCGGAAATGGCCGTAGCATCAGGCACCGCAGCTCTTGCTCTTCTTACACTGTGACATTGACCTCCACCGTGCAGGGAAACCTGTGTTCCACCCTGGTGCCTGCCTCCAGCAATGAACTGCGATGAAGTGACTTCTGAGGCTTGGTCACAAAATGTCATCCAGCTTCTGCCCAGTTCTCTCTTTTGGGGCATGCACCTGTGGAGCCCTGAACCCCCAGGTAAGACATTTTTGTTACATGGAAGACACCACGTTGGGGAGAGCATGTGGCGAGACTGTGGAGAGAGAGAGAAAAGCTCAAGGAGCCTGAGCCACCACGGTGGCCCAGCAGAGCAGCAGATCTGAGAGGGAGTGAGCCTTCAGGGGGGTCCAGCCCCATCGTCCATGTCTCCCCCATCCGATGCTGAATGCAGCAGAAGAGCTCCCTGCCGAGCCCCACCAACACTCCAGCTTCGCAGGCAGAAGAAACATGTGGCTGTTCTAAAGCTGTTCTAAAGCTCACAGAGTTTTAGGCTCTTTGTTACGCAGCCATAACTGACTGATACAGGGGCAGAAGGAAGTCATGACTGCATAATAAGCAGCAATTTTGCCAAATATCTTACAGACACAAACTCATTCCATTTCTGCAACAGAAAGGTAAACACCACTGCTGGCCCACCTTTAAAGATGCAGACACTGGGAGTCACAGGAACGAAGTAGGTGGACACAGGACAACTGCCCGGTAACAGGATCAAGACTGGAACCCAGAGCTGAGCTGGAGCCAAAGCTGTGTCCCCTGGTGGTACCTCCTAGTTCTGGAATTCTACCCCCAGCTCTGCTGCGAGCTGATTGACCAGCCTGTAACAAGACTGTGTTCTCACCTGGGCAACAGAGACTCCCAGCCTTATACCTGTGGCCCGGCCCGACCTCTTTCTTTGGATGCATGAGGCTGGCCCCTGTGGGCCTATAAACTTTGGCCTTTTGAGGCCAGTGGAGCGGGACCCAAGGACACTTGTAAGGAGGGGCTCCCCAGCAACAGTGGCAATGGGAGAAAATTGTGCTCTGGACCATGGAGCTTTTGGCGAGGGAGCTAAGAAGTCCTCACTTTTGAGGCGCCTGGGTAGCTCAGTTAAGCATCTAACTCTTGATTTCGGCTCAGGTCATGATCTTAGGGTTGTGAGATCGAGCCCTGTGTCCGCACGTCCAGCATGGAACCTGCTTAAGATTCTCCCTCTCCTTGTGCCCCTCCCCTGCCTCTAAAAAGAAGAAGAATCTCTTTCTCAGTGCCTAGCATTTACCCTGTGTGGAGAACTGCTCAAAGGGTTTTGTGTAACCCTAATTAATTGTTACAGCAGCCCTGTGAGGTAGAGACCTGGTGGTAGGGATAAGAAAATGGAGACACAGAAAGGTTACTGAATTCACCCAAAGTTAGTGGCTAGTGAGGGCTGGGACTGGTATTTGGATCCATCAGTTTGGCGGAAGAATCCTGTGTGGAGTGATGTTAAAACAGCTCTACTCTCAGGCTGGTCCAAGCAGATTCTGTGCTATGTTTTCTTTCCTCTCCGCATCTCTTGTTCCTTGACTGGAATCTCTTAGAAAACAGGGAGATATGGGCTGGCACCAAAAGGGGCGATGGGGTGCTCTGGGCTTCTTTTGGTCCCTGGAATGCATTCAGTGAATAGCCCTCCCCGGCCCAATGAGAAGACAGAGGTCTGAATTGTCCCCGGAGAGATCTTCGCATCTGAGCAGGCTCCGAGTCTCCGCAGTGCCTGTTGCCATGGCAAACAGCCATTACCCAGAGCCAAGCAGATCCTTCCAGAACCCCCGCGCCACCCGTTACCTTGTGACCCAGCCCAGTAAACAGGCTGAGCTTTGAAGATGTGAAGTCTCATTAACCTGCGTCTGAGCTCAGTGTTTGGCTTCACCTTGGAGAGGCACATGCCCGTGCTCCCGCTCTAGACCTGGAAGTAGCTTTCCTCTCACCCTGCCGTTCTGGAGGGAGACAGTGCAGTGTTCAGATGCTCACGGCCCCTCAACCTTAGAGAAGCACAGGAACTCTCCAGGCTCATGAGACTGAATCCTTGCATTTGAGCTGTTGCTGAATGCTGGTCCTGAGCTAGTTTCCCCCCGGGCCCTGCATGTCCCCACATCAAACACTCGGGAGCAGTTCACAGTCCAGTGACTGAGGCTGGGTTATTGTTTTGTTGGATTAACCAGAATATCTCCCTTTTTGGGCTGCTGGGTAGATAGAATGAAGTATAGCGTATCGAGGATTTGGCATAGGGCCTGGCCCCAGGAAGGGGCAAATTCATGCTGGTTCCTGTTTCTTTGTCCTGTCCTGCTCCTCACCCCTCATCCTACCCCCCAGCATACCCTCCTTTGTCTTCTCTTGCCTGAAAAGTACTCCAGAAACTTGAAAGAAAGCCTAGAGGTCTTCCTGGAGGTGATCTCCCCATACCCAAAGCAGGATGTATATTTTCCAATAAAACAATGGCCCCTATTTCTAGAATATCTACTGTGTGCCATGCCCAGTAGGTGTGCTATCTCACCTGATTCTTATCGCAGCCCTTCCAGGTTTCAGTATCCCCATTTTTCAGTTGAGGAAGTTCAGATGAGACACAGAGAAATTACATAGCTTACCCCAAGGCCACAGAGGTCCTGGGCAGTGTGACATCAGAGCCTGGGCATTTAACCCCCACGGAGTACTTGTTTGGGTCATATTTGTGTCTGTGTCGGCATTGAGCCTCTTCCCAGCTGCCTTTGTACCCTTCTTCCTGCTCTGGCTCCTCTGAGCAGCTGTGCCTACCTCCCTGAGAGACCGGGCCCTTCGTACCTTTGCCCGCCACTTCGGATTCTCTATGCCTTCAGTCCGGCAACGGCCATTTGTCCAGCTCCTGGACCACACCTTTCAGTTCACTAATGAATATGGAAAGAGAAGGGAAATAAAGGAGACTAGGTCAAGTGTGAGCCTGACTGGGGCCATAGCCATGATGGTTGGCAGGCTCGTGGGAAGGGAAGAGGCCCCAGCAATGGGGCAGCTGGCAAAGCCAACTGAATGGTCACTCTTTAGGGCCCAGCAGCAAGCTCTGGACAGTCTAGGAAGCAAGCTCCCACTTTGAGAGAAGTAGTTGGAAAAACTCAAGCAGTGTTAGGTCCCCAGCAAAGCAGACAGAGGCATCAGAGCTGGGCTCCTGATCTGTGGGGCAACAAAGTACTGGGAGGGAAACTGAGGCAGGAACCTTGTCCTCCATGCTGGCCCAACGCAGGGGTCCGCATGCAGGGTTCTGACCCCTAGCATGACCTGGCCATGCAGCCTTAGGCCTGGGGACGGTAGAACTTTATTCCAGTCCCAGGGGCCATTACTAAAGCTGTTGAGACTGCCTGTTAGGATGGTCCCAGACCTGGGTAGTGCTGGGTCCACAGGAGGGCATATGCATTCCAGCTCAGGGGGCTGGGAGAGAAAATCGGGTGAGAAGAGGTGAAGGTGGCACCTCTCAGCCTCCCATCTCTCCTGCCATAGGATCCTGCGTGCACAGAGCTCAGTCTCCAGACCTCTGGGGTTTGCTCTCCAAGGATCCTTAGGATTGGTGTCACCTAGGGCTTAGGAGAGAAGGACCTGATACTCTGATTGTAGAACTTTATACTAAAATGTTAATGAATAGTTGCTCTTTAAAAAAAGGGCCCGAGGACCTCAAAGAGGCCCTTCTTGTTGCGATGTGGGGGTGGTGGTGGTGACTAAGCCGTGGGTGCCGTATATGCCAGTGCCGGGGGTCAGCCATGCCGGGGGCGTCAGCCATGCCAGGGTCGGCTGTGCCAGGGGGGTCCAGCTATGCTGGGGTTCGTTTGTGCAGGGGGTCAACCAGGCCAGGGTCAGCTGTGCTGGGGGTCAGCTGTGCTGGGGGTCAGCTGTGCTGGGGGTCAGCTGTGCTGGGGGGTCAGCCATGCTGGCCTCTGCCTACAGCCGTGGCCACCTATCTCCATTCCACCAGCTTCATTCCACCTAATGACTGCTGGGCACCTGCCCGGGGAAGATAGATGGCTGCTGTCACTCAGGCAGGTGTGCGACACAGAGGCACAGACTATGGGCCACAAGGGCAAAGGAGCAGTTGCAGTCAGGTTGGGAGCTGGTTTGGGGTTTCCGGGAGGACGGAGGCTCCAGCCTGCACCCTCATGAGAAATGCAGTTGCTGCTCTGTGCTCCCTGCCATTTCCTCATCACTTCCTTCCTGGAAGCCAGCCAGCTCTCCCTGCCAGGACCACGGACGCCGTGGGCGGTCCTGCAGCTCCTCTGCTCCCCCACTCCCTGCCCCCAGGGATGAGAAGGGAGGCGCCTCAGTCCCACGTGACCCAAGTGCTGGCTCTGGCCTTCCGTCTTTAGCCTGATGTCATCATTACAGTGTCCTCAGGGGAGGAGGAGGAGGAGGAGGAAAAAGAAGGGGAGGGAGGAGGAGGAGAGGAGGAGGAGGAGGAGGAAGGGTCATTGATTCCCATGGGGCACTGTGGTGGGAGAAATCCCTTCCCACTGAGCTATGGAACTTGAGTGACCAACAGGTCCAGTTTTCCTGGGACCAAGGGGGTGACAGGAGGTGGGACTTTGAGTTTTAAAAATGAGAAAGTTCCTGGCAAGTTGGGATGAGTTCACCCTGTGTGGAAAGTGGGGTTGAATGGGGCTGGAGGCAGTGCCTTATTACCCTGGGGAAAAAAATCTCTGCTTTCTTTATTCCCTGGACCCTCTTCAGGAATGCAGCTTTTCAGTCCTCTGGCTATGTGAACCCAGGTATGGCTCCTGGGGGGATGAGGTCTTGTCTTTTCTTTCTTGTCTTGTCTTTTCCTCCACACTCCACACTGGGTAAACCTCTGGTGAATTCCATGTTCTAAGAATTGGTGCACTTGGGATCTTGGCAGGGCCCTGAGAATGAGATTCCCCATTTCACTGGCACTTTCCCATCCCTGGGGGGTGGCCCAGAGCCTATCCATGAGAGCCGAAGGTCCTAACCCGAGAAGCAGAGGCACTGTCAAGTCCAAGGGTAAAGGTGGGAAGTGAGGGGTCAAGGACATCTGAGAACATGGGACAAAGCCAGGGTCAGGACTGTGTTTGGGACTCACGTTGATGACTGTCTGGTTTATAAAAGTCACTGTCACCCCCCAAAACATCAGATTGCCCACGGAGTCGGTGCTAGAGCGTAGGACAGGGAAGAACTGGATTGGATTAGTGACGTCTTTGACACTAGCTTTGCGGGGGATGCCGCAGGGCAGCAGGGCTGGGTCCCGGGGCATGTGGTCAGCTAGGGAGGTCTCATGTGGCCTCTGTCCCCAAGAACCAGCTGCCTGCTGCCCTGAAGCTGTGCTGAGGATTTCCAGCTCCCTGGCCTGGAACCTCCGCGCCTGCCCGCTGGTGGCTGTTCTGGAAGACTCAGCCCAGCTGCCCACCCCTCAGATTAGCACTTCTGCTCATTCCTTCACAGGGAACATGGGGAAGGTCTGAGACCTCAGGCAGAGACACAAAGGCACACAAACGACCTCAACAGGCACACGAACAAGCTTCAACTCAAAAACAAGCAAACAAACACCCCCCCCCAAATCCAAAAAATCCTTAAAAAAACAACCACCCAAAAACCCCTCCCCCCAAAAGCAGATTTCCGCTTTGCTTCAGTGAAGAGGAAGTTTTCTGTAACTTCTCAAATCTTTCAGGCCCCAGTGCTGGCTCTTCTCCCCATGAGGCACCTCCAGCCCCAGACCCTCCCGGGCGAAGAGTTTCCCCGTATGCCGCTGGCATCAACCACATTCAGCTTTTGCATAGCTGATTCCTGCCAACCTTCTCCTCTCCCCATTTCCAGCACCAAGAACACTGCAGAGATTAATTAGAGAGGAGCCATCTGCAAGAAGGCAATCACACTGAGTCTCTTGAGAGCCCAGGGCCCCTGTCTAATTCAGCTGTGCGTTCCATAAATACCGATGGAGTGTGCCAAGCATTCTTCTAGATGGTAGAGAAGAGCGCTTACAGGCCCGGGCTCTGGAGCAGGACTGCCTGGGTTCTTCCCTCAGCCGCACCACTTATAAGTTGTAGGGCCTTGGGCAAGTTAATTAACCTCCTTGAGCCTTCGGGATAATAATATTAGCTACTTCGTAGGGTTTTAAGGATTAAATTTTATAGATAGATTGATAGATTTCTGAGAACACGGAATGAGAACATATTTCCACCCAAAACTTGTACACAAATGTTCCTAATAGCCAAAAAGTAGAAACAACCAGAATGCCCATCCATCGATGACTGGACAAAATCTGGTACCTCCAAACTATAGATTGTTCAGCAATAAAAGGGAATGAAGTCCCGACAAATGCTACAATAAGGATGACACTCAAGAACATTCCACGAAGTGACAGAAGCCACAAAGAACCACATATTCTATGATTCCATTTATACATAATCTCCAGAAGAGTGAAACCTGTAGAGACATAGTAGATGAGTAGCTGTCTGGGTAGGTGTAGAGGAGAATGGCGAGTGATTGCTAGTGGGTACAGGGTTTTCTTTAGGAACAATTAAAATATTCTAAAAGTGACTGTGGTGATGGTTGCACAACTCTGTGGATATAGTAAAAGCCACTGAATGGAAGATTTAAAGGGGTGATTTGTATGGCACGTGGGTCCTATCTCTATAAAGCTGCTTTTCAAATGTCTTCGAACAAGGCCGGGCATATATTAAGCATCAATAAGTGTTAGCTAGGATTGTTTGGAGCTAGGAAAATTAGGAATGGAAAAGATGAGCAGATTCTCTGCTTTGTGAAGCTCACACTCATAGAATTCACGTCTGTATCCTGTGAATCGTGGAGTGCAGGGCTGGCACACGGCTACACTAGCCATCGTCAGACTGCGTGCCTTCTGGGAAGTCCTGTTGTCTGAGTTAAGGTGAAGCCATGGCTTCTGATGTCTGGCTAGCACCATCAGCCTGTCCATCCTTGGCCCTGAACAAAGCTCTCCACCCTCTCATAGCCCACAGGTTTGGCTCACCAGTTTTGCTTCTGGATTTTCTCTCCTCCTGACCTGGCTTTGTCCTCTTCTGTAAAGCAAGCAGGAACTCAATGTCTCCTCCATGTTGCTGTTCGGAGTGTGGTCCCAGGATCGGCAGCGTCTGCAACACCATGGAACGTGTAAGAAGCACATCCAGATCTCAGGCACCGCCCCAGAACGCCTGAATCAGAACCCAAGTTTGGACAGGATCCCCAGGTGATTCATCAGTACATCGAAGGTTGAGAAGAAACTCTGAAGTCCCTTCCGGCTGTCAAGCACTCTGATCCTATGGGAAGGGATCCAGTAACACCAGCCAAGATACATGGAACCCTTACTCTGTGGCAGGCCTCTCCCACGATTCTATCTCCTTTCCACAAGAGCTCTAGGCAGGGCAATCGTGCTGCTGGTTTTAAGGAGAGAAGCTGAGGCCTGGCTCAGGAAAGCTGGGCTTCTCTGCAGAGGTCACCTCACTCACTGGGGACAGAGCTGGATCCCAAATCAGGGGGGCCTGATTTCACCCACGCTTCATGCTGTGTTGCCTCGGCTCCGGGTGATGCTTTGGAGAGGAACTGACATCAGAATTTTGCATCACCAGGTGATGAGGAGTTTGTCAGGCACTTTGCCAGTTTGCCATGATGGCAGACATTCCAGGGGAAGCAAGAGCAAGGGCAGCGGTCCAGAGATGGGAGAAAGTTTGGCAAATCCAGAGAGCCACCTGAAGTGTTGTTTTTAATAAAATGAATGATAATTTGGCAAGAGCTGGTTTCTGCTGGGCACAGCATGGGAAGAGGGGAAGATAGTCAAGTTACATAAATTATCAGCAAGTTTTGATAAAATCTAATGACATTTTAATGTGTTTTCTGAAGATGCTACGTACTGAGGTGAAATGTATCACACTGAGCAAATGTATCATATGCTCATTGTGTGGGAGAGAGATGATTCTTGTGCACTGACTTTGCTTTTTATAATTCAGCTGCCATTTGAAAAGGGTTAATTTCACTCTAGCCAGGCAAGCATCTCAAGGGTCATACCCAGAAGTCTCTCCTTGGACAGTGCGGTCATCACCAAGGAACTCCAAGCTTGTTGGAATACTTTCTGTGTTTGCCCGTCCACCCAAGGTTCTGAACTTGTCCTCAAGGGGTCCCCATTTCACTGGGCAAATGTCACAGAGTCACAGTGGTGAGGCCAGAAGTCATTTCATAATAGATTGTAGCCATGGTGAAAACCCTCAAAATCAAATCTCAGAGGTAGCCATTGGAAGGGACATTTTTAAGCCCATCTTTAAAGATTTTGTTAGAGTCTTTGCCCCAGTGACGAATCACTTGGTAAAACCAAAAGAAAGAAAAGATAATCAACACATCCTTTTCTTTAACTTGGATTTTCTTCTTCTGAGGAAGTGTCTGAATCAGGAAGAATTGTGCTGTAAGGCACAGAAACTGCAAGGAAACGTGGTCTAAACAGAGAAAAGATGTAGTCAGTAGTTCCAAGTTAGGGCAGCTCCCAGGACTTGCTATGGGATGGCTTCTCAAGGATATCCTGCCCTCGGTCTCTTCCCAATATGTCTGTCCTCTTGTTGGCTTCCCTCGTGGTTCCAGGATGGTAGCAGCAGTCTAAAAATCTAGTGACAAAAAAAGGAAGCATCACCTTATGGGTTTCTTTTAAAAAGGTTTGAAGCCTTTGTAGAAGGGCCCTCACCAGTCTCACATTTCATTGGCCATAACTGTGTTATATGCCCTTCCTTCCTTCCTTCCTTCCTCCCTCCTTTCTTTCCTTCCTTCCTTCCTTGCTTGCTTCATTCCAGATTTCATTTATTTGGGAGGGAAAGAGAACACAAGTGTGGGAGAAGGGGGTAGAGGGAGAGGGAGAAATAGACTCTCCATTGAGCAGGATGCTCAACCTGGGGCTCCATCCCAGGACCCTGATATCATGACCTGAGCTGAAGGCAGAGGCAATCAGCAGGATTTGCTAGTAATCACTTAATTTATGGCAATGGAAAATTTCTTGAAATTCTGAAATCAAGGGGTGTTACAGTCAACTATTGGTACAAAAGTGCTGTATAATAACCACAAAATTTTCCAGATGCATCAGAAAAATAACCATTTATTTAACTCACTGGTCTGTTGTCTAATCTCGACTGTGCATGGCTAGGGGTCTAGTCTCTTCTCCACCTGACCCTCACCCTACTCCTGTGACCATTAGACTAGCTTGAGCATAGTCTTCCCATGGAGGTGGCAGGGGTGTGAGAGCCCAAGCCCCAGTGAGTAAGCGTGTCTTAAGCCTCCACTAGCATCATGTCTGCTCATGTTCTATTGGCCAAAACAGGTCACATGGCCAAGTCTGCAACCTCGAGGGCTCCACCCATTTAGTGGGAGGTGCTTCGGCGTCAGATGGCTAAGGACAGGGATTCAAGGAAGGGGACGAATAGGAGTCAATGATGCGATCTCTAACAGGAGGAAACAAAATATTAAATCAACAAGAAAACAAAGGGTAACTTTAACAATATTTGCTTTTAAATTGCACATTAAAGATTCAAAACCTTTTCAGAATATAGAGGCATTTGGGGATGTTCCGTGAATATAAACATTTAGAAATTGTGTGTGTGTGTGTGTGTTTGTGTGTGTTTGTAGAGACTGCAAAGGATCTCAAAAAGCAGATTTTTCTTTTTAAAAGATTTTATTAGAGCGAGCAAGTGGGGCGGGAGGAGGGGCGGGGGTGCAGAGGGAGAAGCAGACTCCCTTCTGGGCAGGGAGCTCAATGATGTGGGGCTCTATCCTGGACCCCATGATCATGACCTGAGTTGAAGGCAGACGCTTAACCCACTGAGCCTCCCAGATGCCCCAAAGCAGATTTTTCTAGGTGTGAATACTGCCAGTATCTGTGGTTGTATTAACACCATATAACAGAGTACTAGTTTCCATGGGCTTACTACCCTCATTGCCCCATCCTTCTCTTAAAAAGCGATACCAGTGGTCTATACTGAGGAAATAAATAAAGACCACATAAACGAGAACAAACAAGCCATTTGCTTAGAGCAGAAACTCAAAAGCAGGCAGGGGAGTTGGGAAGCTTTATAGGAGGAAGAAGGAAGACTTTGAGTGTGCCCCAGTTGGAGACTGTTGGGGAAGCTGGAGGTGTGTAACTGGAAATGGGGTGTTTTGTGTCATTGGTCCTGAGTTGGAAGTAGGAGTGAAAAATAGGGAAGCTGGCAGGCATCGCCTGAGCCACAAAGGCTGTGCTCTGGCTTCCAGGCAAGGTTGCTGCGGAGGTCTGGTCAGAGTTCTGCTGTCAGCCATGTTCTGGCCATCGTCTCTCGATGGACTGATGGCAGGAGAAAAGCCCCAGCTCCCCAGCCTGGTGAAAGGAGCCCTGCACTCTGGGCTCCAGACTTTTCTGTCCCTCCTCCAGACATCAATGCCACCAGCACCCCAGAGATGCACACGGCTGGCCCCTCACCACCCTGGCCACAGGGACTCCTCCACAGTCCCAGAGTATAGTGTGTTCCCCATGTCCTGCCTGCTTTACACCTGTCCATCCGGGTTGGCTCAGGAGCCCCACCTCTGCACCTCTCCAAAGTTCTTTTCCTCTTCCTCCCTGCCGCTGGACAGAACGAATTGTTCTTGCCTTTGTGTCACCCAGTTGTGGGAACATTTATTAGGATGGGACTGGATCCCATTTTGTAAAGGGTGTGTGTTACCAGCTGGTCTCCTCCCCTGTGCTGTGAATACCGTGGAGAGAGTTCTGCTTTACTGGTGCCTGGTAAAGGACTTGGCAGAGAACAGGCTCAAAACAAAGGCTTATGGACATTGGGGAGGGTATGTGCTACGGCGAGTGCTGTGAAGTGTGTAAACCTGGCGATTCACAGATCTGTACCCCTGGGGCTAACACTACACTATATGTTTATAAAAAAATAAAAACATTATAAAAACAAACAAACAAAACAAAGGCTTTTTGGAAGACAGGGTGGGAGAGAGGGCCATAGATTGGGTTGACCGGTAAAATGCAGGATACTCAGTTAAATTTGAATTTCAGATAAACAATTTTTAAAATATAAATATATTCCAGATACTGCATCAAAAGGGTGCCTGGGTGGCTCAGTTGGTTAAGTGTCTGTCTTTAGCTCAGGTCGTGATCCCAGGATTGAGCCCTTCATTGGGCTCACAGCTCATTTAAGAGTCTGCTCTTCCCTCTCCCCCTCCTCCAGCTTGTGCTCGCTCGTGCTCTCCCAAATAAAATCTTCCAAAATTTAAAAAAAAATTATGCAGTATAAGTAGATACAACAATAATGCATGGGGGCATCCTTATACTAAAAACAAACAAACAAACAAACAAAACCTACACATTGTCTGTTGGAAACACAAATTCAGCTGGGCATCCAGCATTCTAATTTGCTAAATATAGCAACCCTGACCACTGGGCAAATGCCTAGTTAGACTTCAAAATGGTTTGACTCCGAGGCCAAGAGGAACTCTTCCCTAGTCCACTCTTCCCTTCCTTGTGAGGCCAGAACTCTGCCCCTGGGGTTGGCCAGGCTGTGCTGCTGTCGTGCCCACTGTTCAAATCCCAGATGGCTGGCTCCTTCCCCAGAGATCAGAAACTAGGCTACTAGTTTCCCGGAGAATGCTTTGAAGATTCCCAGAGAAGAAATACATGGAAATGGTAGTGGAAAGACAGGAGGAAGGAGGCTTATGGTCCTTAAAGGGCAAGAAATTGCTTCACGTTGCCTTCACTGGAAATAACAGGAGTTAATCCTGAACTGCCACAAGGAAGTGCTTCTTTGCATGGGGAAGTCTTCTGTGATGAAGCATGGTTTTCTGTGTGGTCACGAGAGAGGAAAAGAGGAAAAGACAGAAGTTGGTCCACGTTGCACCCCAGTTCACCTTCTGGGCTCCACTTTATCTGTAAAGACTGTGGGGAGGATATGCACTGTGGGTTGAATGGTGACCCTCAAAACCTGCAAACGTGATTTTCTTTGGCAGTGGGATGTTTGCAGAGTAACTCAGTTAAGGATTTTGAGACGAGGAGATCATCCCGAATTATCTGGGTAGACTCCAAATCCAATGACAAATGTCCTGCTGAAGAATACAGGAGAAGAGAGACCCACGGAGGGAAAAGCAATGTAAAGGCAGAACTGGGTGAGCTACAAGCCCAAGAGTGCTGTCATTACCAGAAGCTGGACAAAGTCAAGGGGGGATTCTCCCTGAGGGGCTCTGGAGGGAGCATGGGCCTGCTGACACCTTGATTTAGGACTTCTAGCCTCCAGAATTGTGAGAGACTAAGTTTCTGTTATTTTAAGCCATCATTATAGCATATATATACACACACACACACATTTATATATTTACATTTATGTATGAAATGGGTTATAGTAGTTGTGATGATAACTACAGGAAACTAATGCAACACAGGGCTGGGGTCCTACAGCTCGGTGCATGGACTGGGGCCTGGAGTTAAGGATGTCCTCCCCAAGGGCCACACACTGATGGTAACATGAAGCCTCTCTTGTTCTTTTATGAGCAAATGGCCTGCCATCCCATAGGATTCCAATTTTATGTAATTTATGTACTTACCTGGTACTTTATATCAGCTATTCAGTTGTTGAAAACACCGGGTATAAGGTGGGCTCTTGGGTGGCTCAGCTGGTTAAGTGACTGCCTGCAGCTCAGGTCATGATCTTGGAGTCCCAGGATCAAGTCCTGCATTGGGCTCCCTGCTCAGTGGGGAGTCTGTTTCTCCCTCTGACCCTCCTCTCATGCTCTATCTCTCTCAAATAAATAAAGTCTTTAAAAAAATAATAAAAACACTGGGTATAAGGCATTGTTTTAAATTTGAATATGATGTGAAAAATCTCACATGTATTTTTTTTAAGATTTATTTATTTATTTTAGAGAAATCGGGGGTGGGGGAGAGGCAGATGGAGAGGGAGAATCCCAAGCAGACTCCCCGCTGGGTATGGATCCCGACAGGGGCTCAATCTCACGACCCTCAGATCATGACCTGAGTCGAAACCAATAGTTGGACGCACAATGGGACTGAGCCACCCAGGCGCCCCTCACATTTTAAAATCAAGTTTAATTCTGTGTATATGGGGAATCCATATAAATGTGAGATTCTCCTTATGTTTGTTTTTGACACAGCAAATCCGTCATCTACAAATAGGGGAGCTCAACGCAATCCACTGGGCTGCAGGAAAAATGGTAGAAGTTGAGGTAAAAAAAAAAAAAAAGAAAGCAATGGTACTTTCCCATTTCCCAGTCTTTATCCATTGAAACCCTAACCCCCAATGTGACTATATTTGGAGATAAGACCTTTAAAGAGGTACTTAAGGTTAAATGAGGTCATGAGCATGGGGTCCTAATCTAATAGAATTGGTGGCCTTCTAGGAGAGAGGGAGATGGATCTCTTATAGGCTCATATTGAGAAGGCAACCGTCTCTAAGCCAGGAAGAGTGCTCTCACCGGAACCTGATCACCTTGGCACCCTCATCTCACACCTCCAGCCTCTAGACCTGTGAGAGAGCAATTTCTGTTGTGTAAAACCCCCAGTCTGGTATTCTTATGGCAGCCTGAGCTGACTAATCCAGGGATATGTTATCAAAAACATCCGGGGACTACAGAAGTGCCCACTGTGTGGCTCCCATATATTCCTTTTCTAATTCTTACCAAGTTCCTTTTCCTCTGAAAAGTGGGAATGGCTCAGAGAGGTTTCAGTGGCAGTGATGGCTCCTGTTCTTGCTTCCTTTGTTCATTCCCTGTGCGTGATCCCCTCCCACGTCCGCCTTGGCCTTGTGGCTTGCTTTGGCCAATACAACGATAGGTACTGTGTCAAAGGCAGAGGCTTGGAAAGTGCTTATAAGTTGGAGCTTGCTTCCCCTCTTACTGTGGGGTCTTCTGGCACCTAGTGAACAAGCCTACTACATCTCAGAAGGCTGAGAGACCATGAGGAGAGCGGCTTCAGACATCCCCGAGGAGGGTGGGGCCTGTCCCTGGGGCCACCCTGGCCTACCCAGCTCTGACCAGCTGGCCCTGACCACAAGAACTGCTCAGATAACCTGCGGAGTCATGGAAAAGTAAAGAGATTGGTCATGAGAGCTCACGAAGTTTTGGGGTGGTTTGTTCCACGACAAAAGCTAAGTGACCCTTGGGATAGGTTTAGGGTCTTTCACCCAGTTTAGAAGAGCTGCAGTCCAAAATGTGGATGGTCACCAGATGAGATGGTTTCCAAAAGTCTTTGTACATACTACATGCTCAGACACAGTTGTCGAGGGAAGATGGATTGTAGCAAACACCCACCAAGCATTTCCTTAATATGCTTACATGGATTATTTTACTTAATCCTTTACCCCAAATATGCAGTGAGTACTATGATCACAATGCCCATTTTAAGATGGGACAACCAAGGCTTAGGGAGGTTAAGTAACTTGCCCACGACCAGACAGTTGAGAGCAGCCAAACTGGGATGTGCTCTCTCCGATATGTCTGCTTTCGCACCTGCATGACACCACATGTTCTAAGCTGCCCGTCCTCTGCCGGAAGAATTCTGATGAAAGCCAGGAATGGCAGTTTCAGAGTCCCTCTGTTACTTGTGTTGTATTCAGGACACACTCTGGCTGCTGCAGGCATATGGTGCCGGGCAGGGCCTGAGCACTTAGCTCCGAGCACCCCGTCTCATGCTGGTGCAGCTGTGGCCCTGGTGAGACCTGCCTGATTGAGAAGAGGTCACCGACGGAGGTTGTTAGGAGTAAATGACACGCAGCCCAGGAGCTGGGAGCTCCCAGCGCCACTACCTGGGAGGAGAGCCAGAGTGCCCCTGTGGTTGGGCTCACTGAAAACTAATTGATGCTAACTGCCTTCCCTGGGACCCAGGTGGTGCCCATTATGCAGAGAGACAAAGCCAGCTCGGTGGAAGGTGTCTGCCAGGCAGGGTCTGCAGCCAATAGTTTTCCCTACTGGCAGTCTGTGTGAGGCCTTCTGTCTGTCTGTCCTGCCATCCATCCTCAGGTGGGCAAAAAAAGCACAGATTGAGTTGCCCTGGTTGGGGCTGTGCACGAGCTGCCCGGGGTGATGGAGGCACTTGGGCTTTGTGCACAGCAGATTGCTCTCCGAAGGGAGTCGGTCTGGCAGCTTCCGGGCGGGGGCTGTAATAGGAACTGGGAAGCGTGCTTGGTGCTTTCACATGACATTGTTCCCTTAGTCCTTGCAGGGGATGATTTCCCAGTTCCCTGTGCCCCTGCACGCTGTTACTCTCCATCATGGTGAACTGTTCACTATGATTATTTTGTTTGCTTATTCATTTGCTTTTAGCATCCGCTCTTCCTCGTTGGATGTGCAGCTCCAAGAAGGTGGAGACCTTGTCTTCTTCTCCATGGCATCCGAGCATAAAGTCACGTAGGTAGCAGATGCACAGTAAAAATGTGTTAGGCGAACTCTTCAAAACAGACCTTATTCTTATTTAATAAAACAGAAAGCTAAAGTTCAGAAATGTTGGGTAACTTGCTTAAGATTACACAATAGCGAATGGTAGAAACCAAATTCTAAGCTGGGTTCGAATGACTTTGAAGCCTGGGAACTTTCTCTAAAACGTGAGATCAGTACCGCCTCTGGTAGGAGAGAGAATTTCGTGCCCAAACACATTTGAATAATATTGAATCATAATGCAAAAATCATTTCCTTTCCACTTATCTTTCGATCCTGATTATCTCAAATAATTTTTTTCAAAAAGGAGCAGGCCCCAAACTTAGAGCCAGACTATCAGCATGAGGTTTGGCTGTGAGGAGCAGAAAGTTTGAAAAGTTTGAACAAGGGGCGCCTGGGTAGCTCAGTGGGTTAAGCCTCTCGGCCTTCGGCTCAGGTCATGATCTCAGGGTCCTGGGATCAAGCCCCGCATGGAGCTCTCTGCTCAGCAGGGAGCCTGCTTCCTCCTCTCTCTCTGCCTGCCTCTCTGCCTACTTGTGATCTCTGTCAAATAAATAAATAAAATCTTTAAAAAAAAAAAAGTTTGAACAAATAAAGTATGTTTCTCTTTCATGGAAATGAACCATAGGCAAGTAGCCCAGAGTTGGAAAGGCTGTTCTATGGTTGTCAGGAGCCCACCTTTCTACTCTGTTGTTCTGGCGCCTTTATCATGAAGAGTCTACTTTATAGCCCAAGATAGTTGCTGCAGCTCCGGCCATCATGTCCACCTTCTAGCTATCAGGAGAAAGGGAAGATCCTGCCCTTTTCATTAAGGGCCACTTCCTAGAGGTCATGTGCAACAATTTACTTTATATTCCTTGGCCACTGGAGAATTTTATTTCTACTGCTGTTCGAGGAGTTTGGCTTTCACAAGGCCCATGGGCTCATTGCATTTGGCAGAGCCTCCAAGACTGGAAGCTTTGATAAGATCAAGAAGCACTCTGTTGTTGGACAGGCTATAAAGTAGGACTTGCTCTATGGCTCTGGGCCCAAGACTGATGAGGACAGGGAGTCAATCTGTATGGGGCTGTGTGAGGAAGGCCTGTGAGGGGCAATTTCCTTTCCTCCCCACAGTATGTGTGCGTTGGTGGGGGGGCGAGGGAGGGAGGGTCTGCTCCACTGTGTTGCTCCCCTCATTGTGCTATGGAGCCCAGTGAAGGGGAAAGGTTTCAAAAAGAATCCCTTGTAGGGACGAGGGTGCCCGAAGGAGGGGGAGCCTGGCACTCCGTCCTGATCAGATAGTGCTCGGGCCCTGGACATGCTGATCTCCAGATGAGCCTCACTGAGCAAGGGGGAAGGGGCTGGAGAGAGGTGGCAGGGTAAGGGCAGGCACCTGTCTACCAGTGTGTGCTCTGAACACCCACGTGTATGAGTTTCTCAGGAGTCCGGGGGACATGGTGGGAGGTGGCTACCCCGGGGCCAAAGGACCCCACCAATAAGTGGCTGTGGCTATAAATGGCAGTAGGGACAGCTTAGGTGTGCGGTGGAGTGGAACCAGATCCCTCACTCAGAGAACTGGCAAGCAGGAGACCTCTTGGATCCAGGAGATCTCAAGCCTGCACCCGCAGGCACTAGCGTCTACAGACTCCCCCCAGTAAGGATTAGCCAGGCACTCGCACCTCCTGACCCAGAGAAGTCTGCAGTGTGTCAGCTCAGCAGGAGACCTCTGTCCTCTTCCCCGAATTGCCAAGTCCCACCCCCCAATCCCAGACAAGCTGGAGAAGGAAAGGGTTTTCTCAAAGGCACACCAAGTTCCCCTTCACTAATAGGTGTGGGGAGGAGGAGAAAATAGACTGCCTGTCCTCACTCTGGTCCCCAGACCCCAAGCCCAGTTTTGATGGGGCAGGGGTGACCTTGGAATCAGACAAGAAAATAGCATTCTAAACCAGACTGGGCTGTTTTAATGAGGAAAGGGATCTGAAAGCTCTGATACATGCCCGAGATCTTGTTAAGGGACGGGGAAGGGGTACACAGCAGAGGCTGCCTCATTGTTTTATTTGACTTAGGTACTTACCCATCTATTTACTATGTGCTAGTCACTGCCAGATGCATCGGTCCCTGTACTCGCCAGGGGGTTCGGGAGACAGAGGATGGAAGATAAACCCATGCTCCTGGGGTGGGCTATGAAATGGGCTACAGAGGACTTTGGGAGGAGATGGAGGGAGGTAGCTGCCTCTCTGAGGAGGGGAAATTGAGCAAGGGCTTGAATGGGCCTGGGAGGAACTCCTGTGACCATTGGGGACTGAGATCAGAGTTTTGTCCCCATTTCCCACAGGAGGAGGCCTTGCCAGCCTGGTGGGGTGTCCTCGAGGGTATCAAAGGGTCTCAAAGCTGGTGATTATTAGAATCTCAGATTCCCAAGCCCAACCCTGGGATTTTGATCTGGTTGAGTCAGAGATGGGCCAGAACCTACCTGAAAGCTCCTCATATGATTCTGATCATTTGAAGGTCTGATCTGAGGACCAGATGGACTCAATGATCACATTTGCTGCTCACCATGCACCTGCTGGGTTGAGGCAGGAGCTGGAATTGAGCTTTCGCTGTGTATCAGGAGTGCCTTGCCAAGTACTTTGCTAACATTATCTTTTATATCTATGTCTATCTCTATCTGTATCTATCTATCCATGTATCTATCTATCTATCTATCTATCTATCATGTTTGCAATAAATAGGTACTGAAATGGGTACTATTCTTCTACCCATTTTATAGATGGGGAAACCAGAGCTCTTTAATGTTGTCACTTGCTTGAGATCACAAGGTGGCATGTGGGGGTGCTAGCTTCTGACCCCGGTATGAAACTGGGGCCGTACCTTCTCCCTGCTGAGACGAGATAAACACTCACTAAAATAGGAATGAACCACCCAAGGCTGGAATTCCAAGTGACAGATAGGAGTGGACCAAACACTGTACAACTAGCAGTGTCACGTTCAACATATCTAAGAATAGTAGTAGCTCAGTACACAACTGAAATAGAAAAAGTGGTCTCCCTGAGTCTTTGTGATGGGCACTCAGGAACCTGTGTCCCTCTGCTCTTCTCCCTTGCCGAGTCTCTGATTGTTTGCATGATGCTTGGATATACTTTGTCTTCAAAGTCCATGAGAGCCCAGTAGGCTCACGATAAATGCTTCTGCTAGTTCAAGTGGTTTCTGATCCCTGCAAGCAACATATCCTTGTCTAGCATAGAAATGACGAATCTAGTGTCTGGTCTGGGCCACATCTGGGGGTAGGATCATGCAGGGAGACCTCTACTAGGAAGCTGGGAATTAAAAGATGGACTTTGAACCATGCATTGAAGATAATGCCAGCTGCTGTGACAGATACACCCCAAAACCTTAGTGGCTTAACACCCTAGAAGTTTATTGCTTTGTTTACCCCATGGTGTGTGCATGTTCCTGGTCAGGCGTGTTCCCTCATCCAAGGACTCAGCTCCCTCCATGTTGTGGCTCCTCCCTCCCTTCTATGCTCAGCCAGGACTGTGCTGAGCCTGGGGGAAGCACCCCCGCCCAGATGTGACGACGATCCCTTCCACTCGCCATTGGTGAGAATGAGTCATTGGTCACACCATCTCACCAAAGCGCAAGGGGGCTGATGCTGTGGAAAACAGTCTGACAGTTCCTCAAAAGGTCAAACACAGGATTACCAAACGACCCAGCAATTCCACTCCTAGGTATGTACCCCAAAGACTTGAAAACAGGTGTTTAAACAGGTGCTTGTACATGAGTGCTCATAGCAACACTGTTCACGATAACCCAAAGGTGGAAACAGCCCACAGGTCCATCAAGAGATGAAGGGACCAGTAAACTGTATGGAGATCCATACAACAGTATATTATTCAGTCACAAAAAAGATTGAGATATTGGTAAATGCTACAACATGGGTGAACCCAGAAAAGTGACGTTAGGTGCCAGAAGCCAAACACAAAAGATCACATGCTGAACAAATGATTCCTTTTGTTAATAAGAAATATCCAGAGTAGGTAAATCTATAGAGACAGAAAGCACATTGGTGGTTTCAAGATGTTGAGGGGAGGGAGGAATGGGGTGTAATTGCTTAATGGGCATGGCGTTTTCTTTTGGGATGATGAAATGTTTTGGAACTTGATCTAGGAGGTGACTGCATAACACTTGTGAGTGTGTGGAGTGCTGCTGAATTGTACTTTTCAACACGTCGATTTTAAGTTAATTTCACTTACGTAAAGCAAAAGCAAAGGGGCTGGGAAATGTCATCCCAGGGACAGCTCCACACTCCTGAAGGGTGTCAGGTGCCCTTGGTGACCAGCTAAGCATCTGTGTGCATCTTTCTTCATCTCTCCTGCAGAACACATCACCTCCCCAAGGGGGATAATTCAAAGACCTCCGAGGTCACCCTATCTAGCTTAAAGCTAAGGATATCCAGTCCTCTCTTGAGTTTAGATGTGGCTTCGCTTGCTTTGGTGTCATATAAACTAAAAGGACGAGTTAGCCAAATCTCCCACCTTCACAGCCAATACACAGAGGTGTAGCAGAAACAGCAGGACTACAATACAAACTTACTTTCAGAAAGGGGAAGCCTGGCAGACAGAGCAGCCACTGGCCCCTGGCACGTGTGAGCTGGGCTGGGCAGGCACCGAGGTGGGTGGGACCATGGGTGGAGAATTTCCCTGATGAGACTCTGTTCTGATCTCTGGGAGGAGCTCCCTGGTCCATTGTTTTTTATGGTCCCCACTGGCAGATTTTGCCTTGATCATTATCTCCCGGGCCACATCTAAAGTGCGTGTTGGAGGGTTTGCCCGATTTTGTGGTGGGCAGTTGCCCAAGCCAACTTCCTGCCTGTGCAATCTCAGGGCCCCAAGGCTTGTTTAATGCTTGAACAGTCAAAATATTGGCTAGTTTGGGTTTGTCATTTCTTTGGCAATGAGACGCATAAAAATCGTAGTAGGTATCTTATGAGACACCAAGACAAGTACCTTGTATATGATTTTAGTTATTTGATGATCAAAAACAGGCAGAACAAATCCATGATGACATCTTGTGTTTGACTGGAATCCCATGGACCATTAAGGCTCAGAGGGGCTAAGTGGCTTGCCTAGAGTCACACAGCCACCAGGGAGAGCAGAGGCAGGACTAGACCCAGGTCTCCAAATTACAGCCCAGGAAGCTCGCTCTCACCCTTGGCTCTCACAGGGAGTGAGCAGATACTGCAGTTTCCAAATGCAGCTTTTTCTTTTGGTGCTTTTAATTAGCATATATGAAATACACTGCCAATCTAATTTAATTATAATTAGGTAACCAGAAGGCTGATTATGTTGTAAATTTAGATTAAAGAGCTGTTGTTTTCAATTAGGTTTGATTGTAAAGTGCTTTGACACTTTTCCTGGCCTCCCGGAAAGTTCACTGAACAACTTCCCACTGACTCGAATTTTGCCCACAGGTCTGGGATGGTATTAACCGGACTAAGTTTCCCAGGACACTCCCAGTATCGTGCAGATTTGGTATCTGGTTCCTACCCATTGTGGCAAGGGCCACCAGATGCTACTGGGCTGTTGTATGAGGGTACTTTCAGCTGCCTGTAAGTAAGGGTCCAACTGGAAAAGCTCAGACCTTGACGGGGCTTACAGTTTCACGTGGTAAGACATAGGGAGGTACACAGGTCCAGGGTGGGTTAATGAGCTTTCAAAACATCCTTGGGGACTCGGGCTCATTTCATCTTCCTGCTCGACCAGCGTCAGCATGCTGGCTTCTGTTCTCAGGCTTGTCCTAAGAGGCTATGTGATGATGGTTGCATCAGCCCCAAGCTTCCCCCTGCTCCCAGAAGGGGATGTTCCTTCCTTGCGTCCCTTGAGCCTCCAGCAGCCTTCTCATGGCTTCTTGGCCAGGACTGCGGTATGGGTCCATCCCTAAGTTGACCACTGTTCCTGAGGAGTCACCCTGACTGGCTTGGGTGTAGAGACTCTCTGGGAGCCCAGGGTTGCCTGATGCCTCCCAGCAAATTAGTAGAGGTTGTGGGGACAGGGAGTGGCTGTTGGCTGGGCTACCAGAGGTCCATGCCAGAAGCCTGTGTGGCCACACCCTGGGCAGACCTGGCTGAACTCAGCTCAGGTTCTTGACTCTCCGTCAGATATCTGCTGTCTGTTTCTGAGGGCTAAGCTTTGGCATTGTTTGTGGGTGGTGTTGGCAGTCTAGGGTATGGTTAAGCAAGAACAAGGATGAAAAAGAGAGATGATGATGATGCAGGCTGACTAGAAGATGAGAGAAGTGCACACAGCTGTGGCCAAGCCACCCCAGTTGTCTCTGGGGAATATGGGGAGCACGGCCTTAGAAAGAGGCTATCAGAGAGAACGGGTTCGACCCTCAGCACCTCAGGTAATGCTCCCAGCAGTCCTCTGGGGTATAATCTGACCCAGACTCTACTGTTCTGCCATCCCAGGCTGCCTCCAGAAGAGACCATCCTTTTGCTGGTGGGTCACCTGAGGCTCCCACTTCCCGCTGCTGCATGGCCCACTTGTGGACAATGGAGTATGGGGGACATGTTCATAGTTCCTGGGGTCAAACTCCTTGTGCTCACATTCTAGCTCCTCTCACCCCTGACCTTGGGAGTTTTCTTAAACTCTCTTAGCCTCAGCTTCTTCATCTGTAAAAACTCTATAGCGTTCTTATGAGGATTAAATAAGATAATCCATAGAAAATGGCTTTGTGCAGAGTCTAGCACATAGCTAATAGGCAGTAAGTATTTGCTATTTTTACCACTCCTCTTGGTAGCCTTAATGGTACTATTATTATTATTATTATTCATGGTGTTCTGGGCCATGTGGAAGAGCTGGCAAATGCTCTGCTTTCATGACCTCCATAATCCTTTTTAGCATGGGTGTTAAGGGTAGTTCTGGGCACAGAGAAAAGGCAGCCCAGGCTGGCTGGAAAGAGCCCCTGGTACAGGCCTGGTACATAGTAGGTGCGCAATAACTCGTCATTGTCTTCCCTGCCTTAAAATTCTACAAACAGCTCAGTGGCTTTCCCGTTCTCTCCTGCCAAGTCTGGGAACGATGCTTCAACTGTCACCTTGGAGACTAAGTGCTCCAGGAAAGAGGTTTCCATTTTGACTCTCTGATGACTGCCCCGACAATCTCTATTTAAAAAAAAAAAAAAAATCATGTTCCTCAAAATGTTGGGGCATCCGAATGCATCCAAGTTGAACAATGGATGAACCCCAGTTGTAAAAGGTGGTTCCATTCTCAGAAAGCTAAAAATACAAAATCCTCGGTCGTAAGTGTCCTTTTCGACAGTCCTTGATGGTGTTTTGTTGCCTTCTGAAATGAATTTTGTTCTTTGATTTTGCAATGAAACACAGGCGTAACTGGCTGAAATCCAGTGTTTGGCCAACAGGGGTTCGAGGCTCTGCAGCACTCCTCACGGTCTCCATCTGTGACTACATGGGGTGAACTTCACAGCTTTCTAAAAATCGTTGGTATCAGTTTATCTGGTTTTCAATTTTCCCATTTTTACTGAATAATAAGGCAAAACCATGCAATTTTCATGACCATACACTGTTGACCAGATAATGAAACGGAGCTGCCCAAACCCACCTGTAGGCTGGCAGGATGACCACTCTGTGCCGGAGCTGGAAATGTTTGGGTTTCACATCTAGAAGACAATTCAGGGTATATAATATATGTGAAAAAAGTGAAGTTGAGACCCATTTATATCTGCCCCTTCTTGAATATGACAAGATAGATACTAGCTCCTACCAGATGATTGGCGTGGCCTCTAAAAGGGGCTGGCTTCTGACCACGGCTGATCCCCTGGGGCTGCTGGCCCCATGATCACCTGGAATGCCAGTGAGAATTGCCGAGACTGCCTGGCCATGAAGAACCGGGTGTTTCGTGCTCCTTGCTGCCCACATGCCCAAGGCACCTGCCAGTGCTGGCTGATGGAGGAGGGCCAGTCCTGAATTCCACCCACGGGAAGGGGCTCACTCCCAGGCCACCGCTGAACTGCCTTGGGCCCAGGCGTTCCCTTCCCCTAAGGCTCCACCGGGATTAGATACACACTGGGTCTTTCCAAGCTGTTTCACTGTTGAGTGACTTTTAATAAACTTCTGGATTTTCATCTTGAAAGTTCCCTGTAACCTCCTCTCCTGTCACCCCACTCCTCCTTCACAACCCCTTTCACTCCTGCAGGATCAGCACATTTTCTGATGTATTTTTTTTCTTCAAGTTTTCCCTCCAAGTCTCTGCTTTAACCCATCGTCGCTGTTCTCTGAGACCTCTCAAGGAGACACATGTTTCTCGTACCCCGTAGTTCTCCAATGGGACAGTGCTGTTGGCCTCCTCCTTGCTCCTTGCCTCTCTCTTGTAAGCTCCACTGAGACGCACACTACGTTGTGTGTGTGTTGTCCCCCCTGCTCCCCCGTGGCTACCATCTCCGGGTTATTAGCACTCCTCACTTTTGTTTTGGGGTGACCTTTATCTCCACATCAACTCCTGCCATCATTCCCATGAGGCAAACTTCAACATGCATGTGGGTGGCCCTTCTAGTCTTCTGAACTCTTAAAGGACCTGCCCCCTCACTCCCCCAGCCAGGCCCAATTCAAATATTTGCAGCAGGAGTACAAATGGAAGCTCATCTGTATGTCCCAATATTTAAATGTTATACATGCAGTTGACCAACTGTTAACACATACCCTATTCCCTCTCCTTGATACAAGAAAAGGTACATGTAATATTATGGTAAAACATCTAAGATGATGGAATTAAGCTGCTTTTGTATATGTCTGGGCACTCTTTCCAGGAGCTTGTTACTTGGGTTAAGTGATAAAATGAAGTCATACATAATTCATAAATTATATTTATTCCATAAAAGTTAATTTTCTTGGCTTCATTTAAGTAAATTACTAATTATGTTGTTATAATCAAGGCTTTCACATAATTTGTGTTCTATTGAGAGTAATGACTAATTAGAAAACCTTCTGGGGACCCTGTGATTCTTAGGGTGTTTTTCATTGATTTCAAAGTGGAGAAACTATGTTTGGCTGAGGTTGAAGAAGATGGAATTGTCCATTAAATTCTTAAAACAATGCTTGGATTGGAAGGGAACCATGAGTTTACTATACCACTTTCATAGGATCATGTTATTTCACGAGTTTAATATATGACATTTTGATGGGGTTGAGTTGTATATGATCAATTGGTGTCATAGAAGATAGATATTTTAAATCTCATTATATAAATCAGTCATCACCAATATCATGAATTTCATTGTCACTTGAAAGAAATATCCAGGTCCATACAGTATTTTAAAGTATTTTCCTTTTGAATTCTCCAATGCTGACAGTAGCACCATGTTTTTAATTTGTTAAAATTTTTCTCTAGATTACGTTTTGAGCTCTAACTGTCCAAAATAATCTCTATAGAAATTTGGGGAAATTTTGTATGACTTTCCTTCATAGTCATGCAAACTTTTTTTGTTTCCTTTAAAAACTAAAAAAAATTAATGCTTTAAAAAGTGAAATATACAAACTTAATTCTGGTTTTCTTTTGTAGGCAACAGTTTGTAACAGGTAGCTGTGGGTAGTGCAAATACACTTTCTACAAATACATTTTGTACTGAAGACTATACTTCACTCACATCTGAGGATTTTGTTGTTTCACTTAACTCTTCAAGTGCATCTCATCTATCTTGTCTAAATTAAACCAAATTGCTTTAACACAGCGAGTAACTCTAAGACCGTGAATTAGAACATGAAAATGGACAGTTGGTACAACTGGGAAATGTTACTTTGTTATGCAAGAATCCGTGGCATTAATGCCAAGTGGAAAGGATTTCAGAAGTTAATTAATTTGTCTTCTCTTTCAGTTAAGTGCCTCTGTTGCTCAGGTCCTCCCCACATTCTGATAGATCACTATTTTATATGTAGGTGGTAGGCACCACTCAAAAGCCTTCAGGTATCCAGGAATGGTCACTTGTTTTCGGGACGTGGGGTGTAGAGAAGCCATACCAAATTGTTAATTCAAACAGTCTACCTTTTGGTTATGACCTATCCTGCTGGTTTCTTAATTAAGGACAGAAATCTTTGTAGTAGCTCTTTGACCTCATGGAGACTTCTCATCCAAACACAACTTTATTTTCTCTCTAGCCATCTGCCCCATCTGGTCTTTATTTTCTCAGCTTGAAGTCCTGGACCGATTCATTGTTGCTCTCGCTCACCCAACTCTCCTTCCACTGCATGCATTGGATAAAACCCCAGCTGTGGGTTTCAATCTTCAAATCTTCAAATCTTCAGTATTTAAGTATTCAGTATTTAATGCATGGAATCCTGTCTGGCCTAACTCCAAAATCGATCTGCAGTCCACCATCTCTTTCCATGCCCACTGACATTCCCCTAGTTCAAGCCACCATTGTGACTTGGCTTAAGTATTTGCATAACTCTCTACTTGGTCTCTCTGTCTACTCTTTACCTTCCTATGAGGCCATTCCCCCCAGAGCAATTGGACACCCTTAAAAAACGTAAAGCGCGTCCTTACCCCTTTTCCATTCAAGGAGAAACACCAAATCCTGGAGCACCTAGGTGGCTCAGTGGGTTAAAGCTTCTGCCTTTGGCTCAGGTCATGATCCCAGGGTCCTGGGATCAAGCCCCACATCGGGCTCTATACTCTGTGGAGAGCCTGCTTCCTCCTGTCTCTCTCTGCCTGCCTCTCTGCCTACTTGTGATCTCTGTCTGTCAAATAAATAAATTAAATCTTAAAAAAAAAAAAGAAACATCAAATCCTCAAAAGGACTTACAAAGACTTGTATAATCTGGCTCTCTTCCTTTTACCTTCCCTCCATATGCCATATCCCCTTCCCTCTCCCTCACTTTACTTGAGTCTCATTACTTTCTTTAGGTTCATAGATGATTGCAAATGCCTCTTCCCATGTTGATTCTCCTGCCTGGAATGTGTTCTCCCCAAATTGCTGATTGATGAATTTCTACCCTCCTTTCATCTTAGCAGAAATATGCTTTTTCAGAAAAATTCTCCTTGATCATACAAAGTAAAATAATTTTCTGTGACACCTTCTCATAGCATCTAGTATTTTCCTTCACGATACTTTGTCATACTTTGGCTCATGTGGTTGTTTAATACTTGACACCTCAGTGGAAAGGAAACTTCTCGGGAGGCAGAAACTCTTTTTTCCTGTTTACTCTTCTAGCCCCAGCATGTGCCTGGCACAGAAAGATTTGTGAATGACTGAGTGGAAGGGATAGGCCTGCAACAAGGTGTGGATAGAAACATCTTTTACTGGATGGCCTCCTTCAGCCTAAAGTCATTTTCTTCAGCTTCTAAATTCACTATGTTTATAGAGAGCATTTGCATCATTATCTGTTTCCCTGCTGGGATGGAATTTAAGATTCAGATGCTAAGATGTAAAAGAAAGGAACAAAATCCAACGTGGAAAGAAGTACCGAATAGAGAACACTCCCTCGCATGGCTAGACATCTTCACTGTAAGCAGGAATCTCAGTGTGCAACTGTTAAGGTTTGAGTTATTTCTATGTCTCTAATCCTCTTGCCTTCCAGTCAAGATCATTCCAATAGCTTGGCCTTTAGACTTCCAGTTGCGTTATGCATCACAAGTCATTTCTTTGTCAAATGCTATATTGGTCCATTATAATCTCCTAGGGATTATAAAAAGCATTCTTCCTGACCCTAATATCGTTTATCTCTATCAAAGTCATGTTTTTAAGTTTTCCGTGCTAATGGCTTCGTGAAATTAATGGTAAATTTAAAGTAAAACAATTAAATCATTTATATGCTGTATATTGTTTACCACATGTTTGGTTCAGTTCTTGCTTGACAACTGAGAAGAGGCATGCATGGTATGGTCTGTGGATTTTTTCACATCATTTTTTCCTGTCTTCTTTCCTCTTTTTTCTCACCTCTGAGCAATGTCATCCTTTACTAACAATGCAAGAATTAGGAGGGTATAGTAGATAAGAAGATGTAAAAATGGCAATAATCATCTTCGCTTTCTCTTAGGGAAAATGTATCTCATTGTACAGATCACATTTTAGGAGTTGACTAAAAAAAAAAAAAGAACTGTTGATATGAATAAGACTTCAGGTAGAGTTCAGCTAGCCACGCACATATTTATTCAGAAGTATTGAACAATCACAATGAACTATTCCATGGGAAAAGTGACATGAAGGTATTTAAAGCCAAACAAAGAGAAATTCTTTTTTTTTTTTTAACATTTTTAAGACTTTTTTTTTTTAAGATTTTATTTATTTATTTGACAGAGATCTGTCAAATGGGGGGGGGGGAGCAGGCTCCCTGCTGAGCAGAGAGCCCAATGTGGGGCTTGATCCCAGGACCCTGAGATCATGACCTGAGCCTAAGGCAGAGGCTTTAACCCACTGAGCCACCATCACCCCCAAAGAGAAATTCTTAGTGACAAAGTCTAGCTCCATCACCTCCTCCAAGTTTTAACTATTTTAGACAGTCATATATTTATCTAATCAGTGTATATGAAGTTTTGCATAAATATATTAATTAGGGAGGTGCTGATGAAGGGGGCAGAGTGGAGAGGCTGGGATGAGGCTTTGTAGGGGGCAGGCTCCAGGAGATTAGGTTTCTGGGCCTGTGATGGGCACTGTTGCATACCTTGCACCTGTTTAAATCTCTCCACTTGACCCCAGTTTTTGTTCTTATATCCATTCTTCACTTCTCAGCCAGGGTACTTAGGAGAAGCTGATTGCACTCTGGGCTTCCAGAATGGGTGGGCTTATTTTCCAGGAATAAATCCATACCCTTCCCAGTAAATGGCTCTGGAATATATCTAAAATGTCATTGTAATCGGTTGTGGAAGGAACCAATGAGACAGAGAGGAAATTTCTTGAGGACTTCCGGGAAAGAACTTGCTGTCTCATAATAGGTACCAGAAGTTATGGGCCTTCTTCTTCTTCTTCTTCTTTTTTTAAAGATCTTATTTACTTATTTTGAAAGCGAGAGCTAGAGATTGTGAGCAGGGGGAGGGACAGAGGGAAAGAGAGACTCAAGCCGACTCCATGAGTTGGATGTAGGGCTTCATCTCAGGACCCTGAGATCAGGACCTGAGCCAAAATCAAGAGCTAGTCGCTCAACTGACTGAGTGGGTCCTCTTCTTGATATCTTATCCATTATAAGAGGCCCAGAGCTGTGACAGCCATTTTACCAACAGCTTGAGGATCAAACTTATGAAAGAGGAGATCAAGACAAAGACCAATGCAGAGAACAGAACTGGAGCCCTGGCTGAACCACACCTTACCTTTACCCTGCTTGTCAGTCTGGTGTCAATGAATAGCCTTGATTTTTATGCAGTTTTTACTTGAGATATGTGTTTCTGGGAATCAAAAGGAACATTTTAATGCATAGCATCCCAATTTATATTTTTTAATGTTGTGTTTATTTACTTCTTTATTTTTTAAAGGAATTTATTTATTTGAGAGGGAGAAAAGGTGAGGTGGGGGGAGAGTGCACACGGATGCACATGCCTCCACAAGCAGGGGGAGAGGGAGAAGCAGGCTCTGCGCTGAGCAGGGAGCTTGATGTGGGGTATGATGCCAGCCTGGGTCATGACCTGAGCTACCCAACCCAGGTGCCTCTGTCTGCTTACTTTTTAAAGTTTTAGAATTTTTTTTTCTGATTATAAAAATAATACACACCCATTGTAAAGAACATAGAAAACATTGAAAGATACAAAGATTTAATCCGCCCATAAGCCCATTATCCTAGATAACTGCTATTAGTATTTTGAATCAGTCTTCTCTTTCTGTATACAAATTTATGATGCAGACTGGCCAGGTCTGAGGACCCAGAGCAGGTCCCAGCCAAGAGGGTCCCTGGCTTTGCACAGGACAATCAAATGCAAGCCAAGAGGAAGTAAGAGCAGAGTTTATTGAAGACACAGAGAGAACAGATACAGAATGTCCAGGAAACTCAAAGTAAAGGGAACAGGAATCTTGTCTTTGCTCAGGGGTCTGGAGTTTTTATTGAGGTGGTGGTCTGGTGTATGTGTGCTCTCAGGCATCCAGGAACTGGTAGAACAAGGATGAGTGCTCAGGTGTCCTCCATAAGTCATTTATTCCCTGGAGCCAGGGGTCTTGGCATCAAGGTGTTTGTAGTCAATGGTCTTGGAGAAGTTTATGACCCTGACCCATCACTCCTTAGACGTAATGTATTGTGCTGGAAGACTCCAAAGAAATCATTAACTCCTGACCTTTACAAGAATATACGTTAAGGCATGTGTAAGGCAGGGGTGCAGGTCCTAGCAAGAATAGAAGCAGGAAAAGGAGCAAAGAAAATGGCTTTCCCCCCACCATGGGGTCCCTTTATATATATTTATCTTACATATGTATTTTATATATATCCTGATTTAATGAAACCTATAACCTAGTGGGAAATAGACACCAACCAGCCAACCAACCTAAAAGCCAAACAAATACATTAATACTTGCAACCATGAGAGCTTGCAGTAATTACTAACATGTGTTATAACTGTCCAGTGTTGGGTCGCTAGTAGTGTTACTGCTAGGAATGTTATTCCCTATCTCCATATCCTACAACAAATCATCTAAGATTTTAAGTTAATAACTATTAAAATATAATTATAGCATATTATAAAATATTGTACATTATTTTAATATGTAAATTACATTTACATATTACTATATGTAAAGTTGTATTTTTACATGTGTAATGTAAGAAATAATGTCTCATAATGTCCATAAAAATAACCAGTTATCAATGTACTCATTTGGTTTCCCTTTGGTAGGTGGTATTTCTTATTTATGGCAAGTTGCACCCTGTTAGTGATTGTTTTGGCCCCGTCATCATTAGCTTTCTCCTTAATGGTGTGTTTAATTACAACTAAAATGAATGTCTTATATTGGTCATTTTGTCAGTATACATGTGAAGGGTTCAGTGTTCACCAGTATGCGGAGTAAAAATCTCTGGAGTGGGGCCTTGCCAGGATGGAAGCTGCATTGCCAAGATAGTACCAATCCCTTAAGTTCTAAATGTTTTCCAATTTCCATTATGATCTTCCTGACCTGTGAGTTGATTGGAAGAGTAGAAATATGAGGGTTTACTAGTGGTTTGTTGGTTATTGATTTCTAATTTAACTCCATACTGGTCAGAGAATGTGGTTGCTATGATACCAATCTTTAGACATTGTAGAGAGCCTTGCTTTATGACCTAGTATGTTTTTTTGTTGACTTTTCACATGTTCTTGTGTATATTTATTCTATGGTTGTCAAGTGTAATGTGCTATTTGTATTCATTAACTTAAGCTTGGTCATTGTGTTGTTCAGATCTTCTAGTTCCTTAAAGATTTTTTTATCCTCTTAATCTATGTATTAGTTTCCTGTGGTGCTATAACAAATTACAACGAATGGTGTGGTAAAGAACAGAAATGTATTCTCTCACATTTCTGGAAGCTAGAAATCTGAAATCAAGGCGCTGGCAGGGTGGAATTCTCTGGAAACTCTAGAGGAGAATCCATTTTTTGCCTCCTCCAGATTTAGGTGGCTGTTGACATCTGAGTGGGAATGTGGCTTCATCACTCCAATCTCTGCTTCTGGGGTCACATTACCCCGTGTCTGTTTTGTCTTCTCACATCTCCTGCTGCCTTTCTCTTAGCAGGACACTTGTCATTGGTTTTATGGCCCACTAGGCTAATCCAGGAAAATCTCATCTCAAGAACTTTAATTATATCTGCAAAGACCCTGTTTCTAAAATAAAGATTCACAGGTTCCACGGATTAGGACACAAATATATCTTTTTGGGGGCTACTATTCAACCCACTGCAATCTATTAGAGATGTGATAATCACTTATTGTGACGGTAGATTTCTTTCTTGTACCTTCACGAACTTTTGATTCATATGTTTTGTGTTCATGTTACTAGAGGTATATTTATGATTTGTATCTTGCGTATTGAATATTTTATTATGTAGAAACCGCTTTATCTCCAGATATACCCACCAACCCACCTACACAGAAAGTCTGTTGATGATTAACCACCAGTTGCTGTTTGTAAAAAATTGTAATTTGTTTTCCCTTCCCCTTCTTTTTTTGCCTGGCACAGAATTCTGAGGTTACATTTTTTCCACCCTTGGCATTTGACTCAATTATCTTTCACTTAAGAAAATACTCCAAGAATTTCCCAGGGCCGGAGAATTAGTATAGTTCCAGGCTCAGGGAATTAAAAACATGCAGTGCTTCAAAAAGTATGTGCCATTAATATGTGGGAGCACTGTCTAGAATTAAATCATTGTTAATCGACTGGTGAACAGTTGCCTTAAGTATAGCACAGAATATAGTGGGAAAACATGCTGAGAAGCCCAAATACATGTGGACACTGGAGTGCACCCGAGACAACGGTTTTCAGCGGCTGAAATGATTCTTCACACTAATTACATACCTCTGGAAATAAAGATTCATTATCTGCTAGAGTAAATAATAACAGGGTTTTCTAGACAACGTTAACACCAGTAGCTGGGATGAACTATAAACACAACGATAACGTTTGTTCTCCTATAATATACTATTGCGGTCATTTGAGAAAGCAGAGAAGTTAAAGAAATTCTAATATAGTTACATAACCTCTCTTTTTTGCCCCTCTGGACTCTGAAACATAATCTCAAATTTGTAGTCAGATTTACGGAACATTGCGTGAAGCTTGGCATTTAAAAATCTAAAATTCCCGGCCTCTGTGTATGGAGAAGTAAGGAACTTAAAAAAACATCCATGAGTAGCTCAAATGCATTTTTTTTTTTTTTTTTTTAAAGCCACCTTGCTATGTTTCGGTTTTTATTCTTGGTTTTGAAGGTTTCGATTAGTGTGGGCTCAGGCCCATCAGCAGGCCCATCAAGGGCTACCCAGGGCAGTCCCACCCATTTATAATGCGCGAACCCAGTCCTCTTGTGGCCTCCTAGCTCCGTGTCGACCAAAGGTCCGGGCGGCGAGACCCTGTGCGGCGCAAAGACACAGTAAATCCCGCGGGCGTAAGAAAAACACCAAGCAAACGGGGGCCTGTGCCGCAGCGAACGCCAGAGGGTTTGGTGCGCATCTTCAGGAGCCGGCCAGATTGGGTCGCCCTGGTAACCAGACACAGAACGCGCGTGCGCAAACTCCCTTGTCACGTGCGGCCGGCCCGGGGGCGGGACCGACGCCTGCTCCTCCGGACCCGGGGCTCCTCCCCTCTCAGTGCGGGTCCAGCCGAGGCGGGCCAAACCTCTGCCCTTTTGCGTGGGGGTGACTTACAGCTCCTGCCCCTTTTTGCTTTGCTTTCTCCTGGCTCCTTCCTCGCACCACGTGCCCTCCTGGCCGCTCCCCCAGCCGCCCTTTCCAACAGCCTGTTGGAAGTTGCTGTAAAATGTCGTGAGGGGCGCGGCCGCTTTACGGCTGCCTCTCCCAGGCTAGAGCCCGGGAGCGCCCACCGCCGTCAGCCCTGTCTCTAAGAGTCGGCCCGGAGGAGACGGAGAGACCCGGCGCCCAGCTCCCCTCTCCGCCGCGCCCGTGCCGGCCCCCGGCGATGTGAACTCGAGGAGGCTGCGGTGCCCCCTGGCCCGGGGTTGAGACGGGCGGCAGGTGCCTGTGAGGCGGGCGGGTGCTGGGGGCCTGCAGGATGGAGGAAAGCATGGAAGAGGAGGAGTGGGGCAGCTACGTGGCGATGATGGACGACCAGAACCACAACAACTGGGAGGCCGCGGTGGACGGCTTCCGGCAGCCCCCGCCGCCGCCGCCGCCGCCCTCGTCGATTCCAGCCCCTGCGCGAGAGCCGCCGGGGGGTCAGCTGCTGGCGGTGCCCGCGGCCTCGGTGGACAGGAAAGGCCCTAAGGAGGGGCTCTCGATGGGGCCGCCGCCACCGCCGGAGGCCAATGGGGTGATCATGATGTTGAAGAGCTGCGACACGGCCGCCGCTGTGGCCAAGGCGGCCCCCGCCCCCACCCCCAGCTCCACCATCAACATCAACACCTCCACCTCCAAGTTCTGTGAGTCCAGCCTCTCCCCAGCAGCCGTGGCTTTTCTCCTCCCCACCCGGACGTCGAATCCACCCTTCTCGGCCAGCCCTGCTTCCTTTGTTTGGGGCCTGGGTCTCTCCTCTCCTCCCCGCCTCCCTCCCCACCCCCTCTCGTTCGGTGTCTGCGGCCAGCGCCGGAGCGGCCCTGGCTTCTTGCGTTACCTGGCCTAGAGGAGCAGCCGGGTGCGCACACAGCCCCAAGTTCTCCTCCAAATGCGATCTTTATCACAGCTGGCTGTCTCGCAACGTTAAGAAGCTCTTTTCTTCTCCGTTCCCCCTTTAAAGTTTCGGCCTCAAACGTGAGGAGAAAATAAGGCCGCGTCTGAGTTTCGTTAGGGAGAATCCTTTTTTTTTTTTTTTTTTTGGTGACCAGATTGAAATCTGGCAATTGTGTCCTTGTGCTTTTATCTAGTCTGCGTTAAACAACTCAGAAATTAGAAAGTTGACCAATATCTGCACCTCGCTCTTTCCCTTCTAAAGTGTACACGTTCTACGTTCTGATAGAGAAATGTATGAGTTGTTTCTTGGATAACACCAAGGCGGTGGGAGCGACATCCGTTTTGAAGCAAATAACGTATAAAATAACTTTTCAAACCTTACATTCATAATAAGCCATTTAGTGTGTCCAAGTCCAAGATTATGTTGAATATTGAACTTTATGTTAGTGATCTGCCTTGCCTTAGTGCTGTTTTGAGCAGAAAGATTGAAGACCAAAATCTTTTGTAATTTTGCCCCCTAACCAGGAGGTATGGTTCTATGGCTAAGGAAAATAAATGCTTTTGCTTTGAGTGGGTTTTTTTGGAAGTGGTGGCAGTGGTGAAAAGTGACCATGGCAGCCAGATTTTACTCTCCTATTAATAACTGCAGGTTTTGAATAGCATCTGGTAAAGCAACTGGAGATTTCATTTCTAGTTACTAATTTTATCAAGCGGTACCAGTAATTGTCCAATTAGCTGTGCAGAGGAAATATCTGCCTTGGTTCAGATATACAATTACAGCCTTACACTTCTTTTTTTTTTTTTGGTGGGGACAAGCACATAATCTAATTTATTTGCCTTCAAGATAAAGCTTTCCTCAAGGACATTCATGTGTAGGTATGATTGGTAATCGGGTCTAATTTTTTTTTTTTTTTGTATCATGCATATGTGAGAATAATATATAGTTTGTGTACTGAAGTCTATATAGTGAAACCAGGCTTTGAACACAGTGGCTGGCTCACTAATCTAAATTCTGACCGAAGCTTGTTTTAGTGCTTACACAGTTCATTTGAAGAGTTCAGAAAATACCATCAAGTTAAGAGCAGAAACCAGTGAAATTAGGAACAAAAGATTTGCTGAACCAAAAGATTGTTCTTTGAGGATTAATAAGATAGACTTCTGATAAGATCAAGAAAAAATATAATTAGAGGGAAAATGGGAAATAACTACAAGTATGAGAATTTAAAAAAAGGATTTTATGAAAAAAAGAATTTTATGAACTATAGGCTAATATGAGAGCCTAGATGAAAAGTATAAATTCTTAGAAAAACACGAACAAAGTTGGTATCAGAAGAAACGGATAACTTGAGCTTAATATTTAACAAACTGAAATGGTAAAGACCTCCCCTTTCAGAAATTGTAACGAGATCGGTGAGTTGCATTGAATTTTAAATAATAATTTGTTTTTACAAGTCGTTCTGGGACATAGGGAAATAAAAAGATGGCTAGCTCAATTTATAAGGTTAGTGTTAGTGAAATCTTGATTTTAAACCTAGATAAGGACAGTATGAGAAAGTTACAGATGTGTCTCAGTTATTCGCATAGGTATGAAAATCCTACTTCATGTGTGTGTTAAAGAAATTATGATCCGTGGAGTTTAAGAATGTGGATATGATTCAACATCTGTTTACTATTAATGCAATTTATCACATTAAGAGACTCAAGGAGAAAAATCTTGATTCTCTTGATACCATAAAAATATTTGATAAGATCCAACAACTATATATGGTAAAAACTCTGAGCAAGTTTGGAATATGAGATAACTGGTTAAGGTCATTACCAAAAACCTACAGCAAATAATAATACTTAATGGAGAAATTTTAGATACATTCATTTTAAGATTACTAACAATGATGCCCTCTATCACTGTTTTTTAACATGGTAAAAAAAAGTCCTGGCTAACATTACAAAGGGAAAAAATAAGAAATATAAGGATATGAAGGGAAGCGTAAGAACTAATTATTTGCAGATATTGTCACTTACCTAGAAGAACCATTAGAATCCAGAGAAACTATTACAACTAGTAAGAGTTTAGCATGGTTACTGGATTGAAGATCAAACTATAAGAATTCGTAGCATTTACTACGTTAGCTATAACCAGCTAGGAAAGGTAATCAAAAGTAAATATTGTAAAAAATAAAAACATCAAAACTGTAAAGTCTCTAGGAATTAACACAAGCATACTTAAGAATTTTAAGAAGAAAACTTTAAAACTTTAATAAAGAACTAGAAGAGGATCTAAGGAGAAACTTCCCATGTTCTTGGGATATATTTATTATTATGAGTGTCAGTTTTCTCCCTTTTAATCTATAAATTTGATTAAACTACCATCAAAATTCCAGTTGGTCTTACAAACTCAGTAACCTAAATCTAAAATTCGTATGGCAGATGGGATAAAGTTTGTGAATGGCTAAAGCAGTATTAAATATTTGTGTTGGTGGAGCTTGGTTTATCAGAAATTAAGATACTGTTTTAAGGCTATAGTAATAAAAACTGTAGTGTAAGTACGTGAGCAGAAAAATAGACTTGGGGAACAAATTAGGGAGGAGAGACTTACCCATATGTGTTTAGGAACTTAAGGGTGGCATCATAAATCACTGGAGAAAGGAGTCCTGTTGGGGAGAGTGGCTCACTATGTGGAGGAAAAAAACCTTATGCTATAGACAGGATGGGTTATGGATAAGTTAAAAAGACCTAAATGTGAGAGAAATTATTAATATAAGAATTCTTGAAGAAGCTCTTTCCTTAAGAGATAAGGAAGGACTTCCAAAGCTTCAACAGTTTATAAAAGTAAAAAACTAATGATTTTGATTATATAAAAATTAAAGATTTTCATTCAGTGAAAGACAAGAATGAGAGAAGGTATTTGCAGTGCCCAAAATTGATAAGGGATTAATATGTAGACCAGACAAGGAACTACACATTAGGAGAGGGCAGCAACCTCTAGAAAAATAGTCAAAGGTTATTAATAAGTAGGTTGCAGAATAGTAAATCTTAACATGCATAGAAAGAGGTATTTGCAATTATTAAATAATCAGAGACAGGCAAATTAAGAGAGTAGTAATGTCTTTTCCCACCTGCTAGGTTGGCAAAAAGTAGAAAGCTGGATGGCACCAAGTGTGGGTGGGGTTACAGGATTTGCTGGTTGAACCAACAATATATGGACCTGTGAGGTGTCCAGATGCCCACAGTCTCTATGGACCAAATAATGAAAGATAGCTGGAGTGTTGACGAAGCCCTGAGCTATGGCAGTCACAAAGTGTGTTTCTGGACTGTAAGATGAGAACAGCTTCTAGTGGTATGTTTTTGGAATAGGTTAAAAAAAAAAAAAAAAAAACATTTCTTAGCTTGATGGATGCAAATGAGGTGCCAGGGATTGTGTTGATTGTGTTGCCAGTAGAGAGTATATCTGGAACAACTACAATTGGAGTCACTACTTCATTCGGTTTACAGTCATTCACCAAGATCCAAGTCCTCTGCACTGGCTGCAGTAGGCTAGTGAAACAGAATGTCTTTCTAACAGTCCCCATCCTGCCATCTTTTAAGTCTTTGGAGTTGGTATTATCCTCTCCAGTTTCCACAGAGATGTACAGTTGCTTTGGATTTATTATTTTGTTAGGAAGGAGCACATCTAGGGGATTTTATTTGCCCCCCTCTCCCTCCCACTTAGCCCTTCTTATGTTGTAAACCCTTACTCCATAGTTTAGAGAGACTTTAACTGTGTTCAGGAACACGGGGTGGGTCCGTGGAGTCACTGGGTCCACTGTAAGATGGAGCAAAGCCAAAACACTTCTTTCTCCATATACCTTCACAGCTGTTGATCTGACTGGTTTACCACAGTGATGTTCTGGTCCCTAAAGGTTAGCTTGGGCTTAGAGCCAGTGTTGAGTAACCCCTAAAAAGCCCGAGTGATTCTGTTTCCCACATACACTCTGTCCTTATGAAAAGCTGCATGTTCTCTGGGAAAGGCTAGGAGGAAGACTCCAAGTATTCTCTTGGTGCAATTTTGTAGGGTCTTTCCTCAGTGGAACCCACTGTCCCCTTTTTTTCAGGGGCTCTAAGTCTTTGAACAAGCTCAGCCTGTGTATTAGGTGACATGCCATAATTCTTACATTGTGGCCACTTAAGGCAGGCCTCAGTTTGATATACCTAGAGTTTTTTTGTTTTTGTTTTTCTCTTTTCTTCTCATCACATGTATTGCCCACTGTTTTTCCTTAGGACACCATGGTTAGCCACCACCAGGGATCCAAACCATTCTGATGACAGATCTGGTCCTCTTGCCTTTTATAACCATGCCTACTTTATATCTGAGGATTAAGGGCTTCTACTTATTCTTTGTCACTCTGGGAACCCACTGTCCCATTGAAATCAGGGAGCCCCTTTTAATGGCAGTATTGACCATCTTTAACCAGAATACAAAGGACAGCCACCACAGCAGTTTTCAAGGAAATCAGTACATCCTTCACGAATACATTTAATTCCTTGAGAAAGGGTCTTCTTGGAAAACAATTTAAGTGTGTGTGTGTGTGTGTGTGTGTGTGTGTGTGTATGTGATGTGATTAAAGCACTCAGACATTCTGCATAAGTCTGGATTGATGCATTCTACATACTAAGGAATATCTGTTGTTTCAACCTCTCCTTCCCTCCCTCGTCCTCTTCGTTCTCCTCCTTCCTCTTTTTCCTTTTTGTCCATTTTCTTCTTTCTCATATACCTTTTCTCCTTTCTTCTCCATTTATATTCAATGAATTATACCCATTTGAGGCATAAAATTTTATCTAGGATTTGAGCAAGCTAAAAGCTAGCCTGTTACTGTTACTACTGGATGCTGGCAGAAGCAGGAGACTCCTGGATCAGAGAAAGAAATATGTTATTCATGGCACAGCAAATAGTTTGAAAATAAGTGTATTTGTATAGGTTTCCCTTTCCCCAGGTCTTCAGAGGCAATAGAGTATGGCCAAGATGGATGCTCCCTCATTGGGTTTGTGTTGCAGCTGAAGAATATTGAATTTGGGGAATCCACTGCTTTTATAGAAAGTAGTAAGCGAGCTTGCTCTTTGTTTAGGGGAAGACATTACCTCATCTTTCAAGGTTACCAGCTATAGGATGGCTCAAGTTCAAGAGCAGTTGGTCTGGGCCTTACAGTCTTAGCACACTCAGCAAGACATGTAGAAGTGCAAGAAGCCCAAGGAAGGCTGTCTCTCCAACAGTAACCACTAAATCAATCAATAGAACATGTTTACCACTGAGATACTTTTTATGCTGCTTTGCTTTTAGTACTCTTGCCCCTAGCCCCTCTGCTTTCTGTTACTAGGTTTTACTGATAAATTGTATCATCTATATTATTTTATGCTTGGCTTCTTCACCTTGTTTTTGAGATTCCTACATGTTCTTGCATATTACTACTTTTTAGGGCAGAGTTCTGTTTTGGAGGGGATACCACAAATTGTTTATCTGTTCATATGTTGGTGATCATTTGGGTTGTCTCCAGTTTCGGTTATGAATAAAGCCATTTTGAACCATCATGTAGGTTTTGTGTAGACATAGGTTTTCATACAAATACCTGTAAGTGGAGTTGCTTGGTCATATATTGGTTGTATATTTTACTTTATGAGAAACTGCCAGTCTGTTTTTCAGAATAGTTGTATCATTGTACATTCCCATTAGGAATGTATAAAAGTTCCAGTGCTCCACATACTTACTGATATTTATTTATTTTTTAAGATTTTATTTATTTGACAGAGAGAGATATCACAAGCAGGCAGAGAGACAGGCTGAGAGAGAGGGGGAAGCAGGCTCCCTGCTGAGCAGAGAACCCGATGTGGGGCTCGATCCCACGACCCTGAGATCATGACCTGAGCTGAAGGCAGAGGCTTAAGCTGCTGAGCCACCCAGGTGCCCCCTTACTGATATTTATACCAGGTACATTTCCCATTCTTGGTATTGTAAGGTTTGTTTTGATTTTAACCACTTTAGAGGAAGAATAGTAATTGTGGTTTTATTTTGCATTTCCCTTTTACACATGCTATTGGCTTTTTCATGTGCTTATTGCTCTTTAACAATTTTGTTGGTGAGAATCTATTTAAGTTTTTCTTGGGTTGTCTTATTGCAAGGCTTCATCATTAATTTTAGATTCATATTCTGTGGGATAATATGTATAGTGAATATTATATCTGTGACAATGTCCTGTGAAGAACAGGAGTTTTAAGTTTTGGTGAAGTCTGACATCAGTTTTTCTTCTATGGTTTGTACTTTTTTTATCCTGAGAAATACTTTCTTTCTCACAGTTAGGAAGATTTTTTTGCCTATATTTTATTTTAGAAATCTTACGGTTTTAGCTTTTATGTTTAGGTCTATGATCTAAGTTATGAGTTGAACCCGTGTGTAGTATTATAATACTTAAAATAAGGATTGAAGGTTTTTTTTTTGTTTGTTTTTTTTTTTTTTTTTTTTACTTTTATATGGATATCCAGTTGTTTCAGCACCATTTATTGAAAAGATTATCCTTTCCTCACTGAGTCACTTGGGCAACTTTTTTTTTTTTTTTTAAAAAGATCTTATTTATTTATTTGACAGAGATCACAAGTAGGCAGAGAGGCAGGCAGAGAGAGGTTGGAAGCAGGCTCCCTGCTGAGCAGAGTGCCTGATGTGGGGCTGGATCCCAGGACCCTGAGATCATGACCTGAGCCGAAGGCAGAGGCTTAACCCACAGAGCACCCAGGTGCTCCTACTTTGGCAACTTTGTTGAAAAATAACTGACCATATATGTGGGGGTCTAAATTCCATTAATCTGTTCTTTGGTGTATCATATTTAGGATTGTACCATCTTCTTAATGAATGGTTGCTTGATCATTGTAGAATATCTTTATTTATCTTTGGTAATAGTCCTTACTCTGAAGGCTGCCTTTTTTTTTTTTTTTTAAAATAAAACATCCTTGTTTTATTATTTGCTAATATATCTTTTCCTATTTTATTTTAATGTATCTGTGTATTTAAAGTGCATTTTTTGTATACAGTATATGATTTTGTTTTGCTTTTCTAAGTCTAGTCTTACAACCTCTGCCATTTATTTATTTATTTATTTATTTTTAAGGATTTTATTTATTTATTTGACAGAGAGAGACACAGCGAGAGAGGGAACATAAGCAGAGGGAGTGGGAGAGGGAGAGGCAGGCTTTTTGCTGAGCAGGGAGTCTGATGCAGGGCTCAATCCCAGGACCCCGGGATCATGACCCAAGCTGAAGGCAGATGTTTAATGACTGAGACACCCAGGCACCCCACCTTTGCTTTTTCTTTCTTTTTTTTTAAGATTATATTCATTTTGAGAGAGGGTGCAAGCATGCACGCGAGTCAGGGGTGGGGCAGATGCAGAGGGAGAGACAAAATCTCCAGCAGGCTCCATACATATTATGGAGCCTGACCTGGAGTTTGATCCCATGACCCTGAGATCATGACCTCAGCCGAAATCAAGAGTTGAATGCTTAACCAGCTCAGCCACTCAGGTGTCCCAATCTCTGCCTTTTAATTGGAGCATTTAGACCATTTACATTTAATGTAATTAACAACGTGGTAGGGTTTAAATCTACTGTCTTCTGATTTGTTTTGTCTTTGTCCTTTCTGCTCTTTTCTTTTTCTTAAATTTCCTCTTTTCCCATCTTCTTTTTGATTATTTTTTATGATTCATGTTTGTCTTCAGTTTGGCTTATTAGCATGCCCCTTTTTCTTTTCTTTTTTAGTGCTTATTTTAGTATTTACGATATGAAAATTAAGCATATCACAATGTACCTTCAAGTATTGACCACTTCACATATACTGTTAACAATCTTACATCCGTATACTTCATTCCTCCCTCCTGTCCTTTATGCTGCATTGCCATTGTCTTAATGGTACTTCTAAGTATAACAGGCATCAAATATATAGTTATTAGCTTTGTTTAAAATATCCACTTATCTTTAAAAAAATTGAGGTGAAATTCATGTAACATAAAATTCATCATTTTAAAGTGAACCATTTGGTGGCATTTAGTACATTCAGTGTTGTGCAACAATCCCTTTATCTGGTTCTAAAGCATTTTCATCACCTTAAAATAACATCTGGTACCTGTTAAGCAGTTACTCTCTATTCCCGCCTCCCCCTGCCTCTGGCGTCCAGCAACTTGCTTTCTGTCCCTATGGATACACCTATTCTGGATATTCATATGGATGGAATCATGTGTGAAATTTGTCTTACGTAATCAAAAACTGGAAAATAATTCTTTTTTTGTTTACTCAGAGAGTCACTGTTTCTGTCACTCTATTCCTTTGTTTAGACCCGAGTTTCCACCTCTTATTTTTCTTCTGTCTTGAGAACGTACATTGATATTTCTTACGGTACAGTCCTTTTGGCATTGAATTTATTCAACTTTCATTTGCCTGCAAAAATATTTTACCTTCATTTTCTAAGGATATTTTTGCTGGATATAGAATTCTAGATGGGCAGTCTTTGTGTTGTTTTTTTTTTTTTTTTTTTTTCAACACTTTAAAGATGCTTTTCCATTGTCTTCTGGCCTGCCTTTTTTCTTATAATACATGTCCATATAGTCTTATCTTTGTTCCTCTCTCTAACTTGTCCTATTTTTCTGGCTGCTCTGAGGATTTTCATTTATGGATTAAATTTTCAAGCTGGTCCCATTTCAGGTCTCAAGGTCCTACTGTTCTACAGTCAATATCCTTTCACTTTAAAAGATTTATATAAGCTTTGAATTATTTTTGTATGGTAATTGTTTAACCTGCACAATCATTCTGTTTCTGATTTTTGGGCTATGTGAAACCTGTGCCTATAAGAACTAAGAGATTCTTTTATTTTTATTTTTATTATTTTTTTTAAATTTATTTATTTATTTGACAGAGAGAGAGAGAGAGCACAAATAGGCAGAGAGAGAGGAGGGGAAGCAGGCTTCCCACCGAGCAAAGAGCTTGACGCAGGGCTCGATCCCAGAACCTTGGGATCATGACCTGAGCCGAAGGCAGAGGCTTTAACCCATTGAGCCACCCCAGTGCCCCTAAGAGATTCTTTTAATGACAGTCATGGATGCTCTTTAGTCTTTGTTCATTGAGCTAATCATTTTCTCAAAGTTTTCACCTGTTAACAGAATCAGACAGCCCATTCCATAGTCTTTGTTTCTCATTTCCATCGTAACTGCCAGAACAGTCTGCCATGTTGTTTCCTCAAGAAGAACTTTATTCCGGGTCAGTGCAGGTGATAATTTGGGTCCCTCTTTGCTGCTTCCTGTTGTGTACTATTGCATTGTGTTATCTGATGTTGGCACTGCCATCATTGCCTCTAAATCCAACTAGATTGGTAAACCAAAGCCAGCTTCCTGGCTTTAGAGAATGTGCCTTCTCACTTCTTCAGTATTTTATTGATTATAGTTCAGTGCAAGAAATCACTCTAGATACCCAAAGCAAGAAGATATTTAATACTGGAAATTAGGTCTTCTAAATATTGTTGAAAGGTTGGAGGTGTAGAAGCGGTGAGGCTGCTCCATTCAAGCTGAGGGCAGGCTTCCGCCGCTGCTGCGCCACCACCATCCTGTGTCATCATAGCTGCGTCGCTCACCTCTGAAGTGGGTCACTAGACACTGGTGCTTGGAGTTTTTTAACTTTACATGGCAGAATCACAAGCCATAATAATACGCTTTGTTTTACTTTGTAAAATTCCAAATTCCACTCAAATGTGTCTCATTGGTGGAATCTAATTTGGGAGGTGTAATTAGTTCAGCTTTCCATTCTGCATTGGTTAGCTTTCTATGATGGTAACCCCCAAATAACCCCCAAATCTCAGGAGCTTGTGGAACAACATAGGTTTACTCTTGTTCATGTTATATTCGTGGCTGACAGTTGCTTCTGGCTTTTCACGTGTCATCTCATTCTCAAGAGCAGCTCTTTTCAGGGTCCTGTCACTCTTGGCAGAGGCAAACAGAAGAGAGTGGACAGAAGCACTAAATGGCGTTTAAAGTTTTTGCTCAGATGTAGCACATGTTACAGCTGCTCATATTGCAAATATATTAAACAGAATAGAATGGTTTCCTGTCACGGTGTGTTGAGGATGGAGGCAGGTGGGATTAGGGTATGAGGATAAAGGGCAATGAGTGGATAGAGACAGGGAGGGTGTGTGTGTGTGTGGGGGGGCGGATCTTGCATTAACTGATACTGTGCCATGATCTCCAGAAAATTATTAACCCAGTGCACCAAAAGTTTCTCTTCTTCAGATGAACAAAAGTTTCATGGGATTTTAAATTGAATTCCATGAAATTACTCTGTTTTTTTAAAATTAATGATTAAAAAAGGTGTTAAAGTTGACTTTTGAATTAAATGAAAGTGTTAACTGATTTTGGTAAATCCTGCCCTTTACATCTGCCAGTTTCCAGATTGGCTGATCCTTTTACAAGAGTATCAGTTAATGCATTCAGGTCTTAAAATATGCGCTGTTTGTAGCATCTGTGGTTGTTATTTAGTACCTTCTTGCCTTCCAGCTTAGTGGAGTTGTGCTGCAGTAAGTGACACTATGATACTGATTGATGGGCTGAATTTCAGGGTCTCATTGGGAATCTTGTCTTGCCGTTTTTTGACATGTTATTGTACAAAGTGACATCAGTGAAGCTTTAAGAGAAAGTCATTGTAATGTTTATTTAAGGCCCAGTCCCAAATCCCTAAAGGAAATGAATGCTGCTTATTTCTTCTTTAAACTGTAACTCTGAGCTGTAGACCATATGTAATCACATGGTAAACTGTTAAATACCATATAAAAATTATTGTGGATAGCCTTTTGTACCACATCTTAGCAGGACAAACTGGCCTTCTGTTTTTCTTCCTACTTTTAGAGTCATTTGGCTATTAACCTCTATAGATAGAGTTATAGATCCCATAATTTGTAGTTGTAGTTGTGCTGACCAGACATCTGACTGGCATTTTATCCCATAGAGATTTATTTAGGGTCTTCTGTATGCCAGGGTAATACTTTAGACTCTGGTGATGAGACAGTTTAGGAGATGATGAGAGGTAATTATGATATGATTAAGTGCTGTAGTAAAGCTGTGTAAGTACATGGTAGAGGAAAAAGAGAATCTTTTTATGAAAATAAATGAAAGCTTTTCAGAAGAGGGCCCCCTGGGTGGCGCAGTGGGTCGGGACTTGGGCTCTTAGTTTCAGTTCTGATCACGACTGCGGGGTTGTGGGAACGGGCCCTACGTCCAGCTACGTGCAGAGTCTCCTGGGGTTTCTGTCTCCCTCTGGACCACTCTACACTCTTACGCTCTCTCTCTTTCAAATAAATAAATATTAAGAAAAAATAAGTTTGTCAGGAGGATTGAGGAGGTGGGATTGGGTTCAAAGAAACTTCCTTTGCAGAGGGGGTATTCTATGCCTAACACCCAGAGCTGACATTGTTGGAACACAGGGTGTGCAGACTGAGTGGTGCATATTAAATACAGATAGAAGGGTGTGTAGTGAGGGACATGCCATGTTAGGGGCAGGAGTTTCTTCTGTAGGAATAGGAATCACTAAAGGGTATTAGGGGAGCTACCTTGGCAAATATGTCTTATTTTGTTAATTTAGATTGGAAAGGATCATGAACGGAAGCCTGGAGACGAGTTGGGGGGTTGTAATTGTTATAGTCCAGACAAGAGATGATGACCCGAATAAATAAAGCATTGGAAGAGGTCATGTCTCAGATTTTGGAAATATTTGGGACTAGGGTCTACAAAATTTGGGGGTGAAGGAGGGAGGATACAGATCTGGGAGGAGTATAGGGGTGTTTGTGTCTTTTTTAACATCTACCGAATAGTAATGTAGAGAAGTCTAGCGGGCAGTTGGTGAACTCTGAGCTTTCTCATTTCCAATGACTTATTGGAAATACTGAAACACAATGTCTTCTCACTAGATTTTTTTCTCTTTCTGAGGGTTTGAAATTTACCAAACTCTTTGGCCTTAAAACAACACAAAACTTCTTTTTTTAATACAGGTTTATAATTTATAAACTCCAATTGTATGAAAAGATACATAATGAAAATCAGTGGTTCCCTCCCCTGCCCTTTCCTATTCCTGTACCTGTAACCCAGAGTCAGTCACTTAGCATTCATTTAGCTGAGTTCATTTAGCTGTTTCTTCTAGTACTTATCCACATACTTCAGTCTGTTAATGTTGTTATTGCTTGATTTATCACTTTTATATGATCAGTTGACTTCCAGTTATTAATATGAGGTTTTAGTTCTCTTATACCTCTACCTACCTTACCTCTTCAGTTCTTTTAATATCACAATTTTTTGTTCATTTAATAAACCATCTTTATATTATGACTGTAAATATTCACCAGAAGGCCAGAAGTGCACTCAGATTCCATTTTCTTTCACATAGATCTTTGTTATTAGTTGCTTTGTTTATACTTACATCATTTTTGTTAAACTTATTTTTAAAAAACCTCAATGGCTTCATCAGATCCACTATATATCTGTCACTGGTGTTTTAAAAATGTCCAGTTTGGGGTGTCTGGATGGCTCGGTGGGTTAAGCCTCTGCCTTCAGCTCAGGTCATGATCTCTCTCTGCTCAGCAGGGAGCCTGTTCTCTGCCCCCGCCCCTCGCCTCTCTGCCTCCGCCCCTTGCCTCTCTGCCTGCCTCTCTGCCTGCTTGTGATCTCTTTCTCTGTCAAATAAATAAATAAAATTAAAAAAAAAATGCCCAGTTAATCAGCATTTTCTTTTTGTCTTGAAGTTGTTAATCTTTTTCTCTTTATTCCTTAGGGCCACTACACAGTTGCCTTGCAGGGGCTTCCCAAATAGCTGGAATGATTGTTACTTGAGGTCTTCCTTTTTATTGTTTTCCCGTGTGTGTGTGTGTGTGTGTGTGTGTGTGTGTGTGTGGCGCGCACACTTATAGAACATACCTTTTAGTAGCTTCCTGAGAAAATGTTAGTATATTTCAGGTTTCTCTTTCTAAAAATTTTGCCTTCACCAATTGACAGTTTGGGTATAGAATTATTAAGTAAAAACTTTTCCTTGGAATTTTTTAAGTTGACTTTAAGCTTGCAGTATTCCACTGGAGCATTCAGGTGTCATTTTAATTTTTGTTCTTTTGTATGTGGCCTTTTTTCCCCTTCAAAAAATTTCTGGGGTATTTTCTTATATTAATGTGTCAATACTTTTCTCCCTTTACATTTTTTTCTATTCCTTTTGTCTGGAATGATTAGTAGTCAGATGTTGAGTTTCCTGTTTTTGTCTTCTATCAACCACTTTTTGCTATATCCTCTTAATGTTTGGGGAGATTTTCTTATTTTTTTTTTTTTTTTTTTTTTTTTTTTAACAGCTGCTATATTTTTATTTTAAGAGCATTTGGATTGCTGCTTTTTCATGGCAGTGGCATTGATTTTTGTCTTAACCTCTTTAAGGATAATAATTATAGGGTTTTTTTTTTCAAGTTTTTAAAGTTCTCTTATCTTTTTTTTTTAACAGATTTTTTTTTTTTTTAAAGATTTTATTTGATTCAGAGAGATTACATGTAGGCAGAGAGGCAGGCAGAGACAGAGAGGGAAGCAGGCTTCCTGCTCAGCAGAGAGCCCAATGTGGGGGTGAATCCCAGGACCCTGAGATCATGACCTGAGCCGAAGACAGAGGCTTAACCCCTTGAGCCACCAAGGTGCCCATTATCTTTCTTTTTTTCAGTTTTTGTTTTGATTTCTTGTGTCTGAGACTTTCTGCAAATCTTGGTGATTCATAGCTGTCTATTTATACATAAAACTGGAAAAGGCTAATTGTGTAGTTCTGTGTTTACAAGGGACCTTACCATGTATAAGTGTTGGCCTTCACTTTAGGCTAATTAGATGCAGAGCTGCTATTTTGTTGGGCAACTATCAAATATTAGTATGTGAATGTCCTTTCTCTGGCTCTGTTCCTTTTTTTTTTTTAATTTTTAAAGAAGATTTTATTTATTTATTTGACAGAGAGAGATCACAAATAGGCAGAGTAGAAGGCAGAGGGGGCGGGGAGAGCGGGCTCCCTGCTGAGCAGAGAGCCCGATGCGGGGCTGGATCCCAGGACCCTGAGATCATGACCTGAGCCAAAGGCAGAGGCTTAACCCACTGAGCCACCCAGGCGCCCCCTCTTCTTTTTCTAAGGGAGGATCTTCCATCTTGGGGGAATGGTGGGGGTAATAGTTAAGTGGAACAGGAAGTAAAGTACATTTCTCCTGGTCCATGGTATTCTAGAATTTATGAGAAGGAGCAGGATTAGATGTTTGAGTGTTTCTTATGTTGACTTTTGGCTTTTACTTAATCCATCGGCCCTGAACTTCATACAGTCATGCTTGTGCATGTGCCCCTACCCCCTTTATGTATCTTTGTCTCAGAGTCCCAGCCTTGTATCTTTCAGTTTCTATACAGATTCCCTTTTTACTGTTTTGTCTACAGATTTGCAGCCAATCTTCACCTCTCCCCTCCCTACCCCTATTCTCTGCCTCTAACCCACACTCATTGTATCCTGTCTTCAAGCCCTGAACTTCTCTGGATCCTGCAGGGCTAGATTAGCTCACTTACTGGTGTTTCCAACTCAGCACACACTGCTTTGTACTACTATTTCAGTTAAACTTTCCTGGTTTTAAATGTCATGGAGAGATGAACGTGTAGGAAATCAACAACAGACTTTTAAAACTACAGCAGACCTACACTTAGAATGATTTACACCTATGTATTCAGTTGAGCAGATGCTTTCTATATGAATATTAGATTCTGGATTAGTTGGAGTTAGAACTATAATAGATGATACCCCTTGACATTCAAAGGAAATAGTAGAGCTTCAAAGCCTTGTTTACTTCAGCCTTTGTGAAAAAAAATACACTTTAAGCTTTAATTCCAGAATGACTAATAAGTGGTATGCCGTCAGCTGTTTTTATAGTAAGGATTTATTTCGACTTTCATTAACTTAATTTATTTCACATATGTTATTGAGTACTTTACCATGTGCTAGGCACTGTTTGGAGTTGGGACTCTAGTAGTAAATTTCTCCTCCGGGGACTTATGTGTTATTTGAGGGAGATCAATAATGTCAAGTTTTGATAAATTACTTGAATTACTTGAATAAAAAAGTATGAGAGTTGAACATATTAACTCCTATATTAACTCCTGGTATAAGTTATATATTTCTAATAGTTTCTTATTTATTAGTAACCTGCTAATATTTCTTGAACCTTAGATTTCAACTATTGCACGTGTTTTAGACTTTTATTTCAGTTTATTTTAGTAAAGGTCAATTAACTCTCTCAGTAAGGGTTAGACTGCGTGAACTTGTTACCTTATGTGTTCCTAGTTTTAAGTCTTGTGGCCAGCACTAGGGTTTTTACATATTTTGAACTTCACTGTCTCCCGAGGGCACTGCATGCTTCAGTTCTTTGAAGTGTTCATTGCTTTACTCATCTGGGTTCCTGGCCTAGGCTTGTTGGCTTTTGAGTTTTGTAGCACCTTCTTTAAACTGTCTGAAAAGAAGTGCATTATTTTCAGCTGGAAAATCTAACCTAGATAGAATTTAGTATATTTTTTTTAAGGTTTTATTTATTTGACACAGAGAGAGAGATCACAAGTAGGCAGAGAGGCAGGCAGAGAGAGAGAGGGGAGGAAGCAGGCTCCCCACGGAGCAGAGAGCCCGACGTGGGGCTCGATCCCAGGACCCTGGGATCATGACCTGAGCCGAAGGCAGAGGCTTTATTTAACCCACTGAGCTACCCAGGCGCCCCTTAGTATTATTTTTTAAGCTTTTATTTATTTGAGAGAGAGAGAGAGAGAGAACGAGGGGTGGGGAAGGCAGAGGGAGAGAGAAGCAGACTCCCTACTGAGCGGGGGAGCCCTATGTGGGGCTTGGTCCCAGGACCCTGGGATTATGACCTGAGCCGAAGGCAGATGCCTAATGGACTGAGCCACCCAGGGGCCCCCAAAGTTAGTAATTTAATGGTAATTTCTTTTTTTTTTTTTTTTAAGATTTTATTTATTTATTTGACAGACAGAGATCACAGGTAGGCAGAGAGGCAGGCAGAGAGAGGAAGGGAAGCAGGCTCCCTGCTGAGCAGAGAGCCCGACGCGGGGCTCGATCCCAGGACCCTGGGATCATGACCTGAGCCGAAGGCAGAGGCTTTAACCCACTGAGCCACCCAGGCGCCCCTGGTAATTTCTTTTTTGTTTAGTTCCCATACTTTGTATTTCTTTTTGGCAGTCTACTTTCTTGTGGACAAAGTTAAAAGTGATTGACTGCATTTCTCCAACAAGAAGATCTAGTTTTAAAATTGAGGACTACACGCCACACAATTCACAGACATGCTTTGTATATATGTGTATATATTTTTCAATCAGGGGTGGATTGAGATTAGCAGGGAAATAACAAATACCTTACAGTGTTTGGGATTATTATTTTAAGTGTTGCCTGCAGGTTATTACTGCAGGCATGAAGAACCTTCCTACCTTCCTAATTTTTGGCTGAGAGTATATCCCAATGTTTGTAATGTTTGTTCGTTCTTCGGACTATCTCTAGTTCCTCTGATACTTGTCTGTATTCTGTTCTTTTGCTACAGTGGTGAAGATTGGATGGTTTCCTAGAAGAAAGTTATATTAGCTAATATCTTAGTCCATTCAAGCTGTTATAACATGTCAGAGGCTGAGCGGCTTATAAACAGCAGAAACTTATTTTACATAGCTCTGGAGGCTGGGAAGTCCAAGGTGAAGGTGCTGGCAAATTCAGTCTGGCAAGGGCCTGCTTCGTGGTTCATAGTAGACTGTCTTCTTACTGTGTCTTTACATGGCATAAGGGGCAAGGAAGCTCTCTGGGCGGCACTAACTCCCTTTATGAGGATCTCACTCTCATGATCTAATCACATCCCAAAGGCCCCACCCAGTACCATCACACTGGAGGTTGAGATTTCACCATACGAATTTTGGAGGAAGGGACACAAATATTCACTTTACTACAACAGCTATCATTTAAGGTCAACTGAATTGGTTACTTGCTTACTTCTTTCTCATGCAAAATATATGTAGAAATAGATTTTTATTGTATGTGTATTTGGAAATGTAGAGTGGAAATAGGACTTTTTTTTTTTATATATGGAAATAGGCTTTAAGATCTTCCGTGATCATGGCTTTTTCATTTTTGGTTTTAAATTCTCTCTTTAAAGATATGTAAAAGCAGAACATTAAAACAAAAACATGCCACATGAAAGACACCTGAGAGGCATCAGCAATTACCACTTCTGTAGTAGACTCCGTTCTGTACTTACACTTGCAGGACTTTACATTTTAGCTTCTTTTTCCTCCTTTGTATCTTTGACTTGGTAATTTGCTGAGGCGTAAAGCCTGTGCTGGAGAAGTGGGAGCGCTCCCCACCTGTAACAGAGGTGGAGGTCATTGAGAGCGGTAGTCGGGGTGCCCATGTTATGTTCGTTCTTGGCTTCTGTACTTGAAGTTTTCTTTCTGAGGATGTCACTTACCTTCTTTAAACTTAAACTTTTGATGTAGAGCAGGTATGTGATATGGTTTAGGTGATAGACTGATTGGAGATTCCATAACCTAGAATCCCATAGCGCAAAAGTGATGTTCTTTTTAGTTATTTCCAGTTTTCTTTTTTGGTTTCCTTTGAGTCTTTCAAAAAGCAGAAAGGTGGTATTTTGGAACTAGTGTGTAACACTTCTCCACATTGGCCAGTCTCCAGTTTTCACAGGGAAAGCAAGCACCAGCTTCAGAACCTTTTATCAGGCGGGAGGACACGGCTAGAATTTAAACAACAACACTGTATTTATTTCTGTACCACCTTTTGTTTAGTGGAAAATGACACTTTTCTATTTTTGATTACTTTTTCTTCCAACTTTTTAAAGCACAAATAGTTGTAAGCACAAGGGGTGGATTCTAGGAAGCACCTGCAGGGCAGTGGAGAGAAGAGACAAAAAAAGGTAAGGAAGCCAGTAAAGAAGTCACCGCTGTGGACAGCGGGAGTGCAAACGAGTGGGGAGCTCTGGGAGTCTGTGTAGCACTTGCGCCTCAGCCTTGTCTTACTCCAGAGCAAAGGGAGCTGCTGGGATATTTATACCAAATTCTCATTCGTTGTTACTTGAAGGCCCCTGGGGTTGTTGATTATTCAGAACTTCCAGGCTGTCCCTCCTTCACCAGACGGCAACTCTGATGGCCAGAGAGAACCTGAGGCAAATAATGGTTGGTGTTGACAGTGGCCTTTTTGGACAGAGTAAATGGGTGGGCCACCAGCCGTTTCCACTGGATTCTCCAGTATTCTTAAACTGCTCTTACATCCTCCTCGTCCTAGTAAACAGCAGCCCCATCCTTTGATGCTCAGGCCACAAACTTTGGAGTCATCCTTGACATTTCTGTCACTTCTTCCTCCAAACCATCAGCAGATCTGGTTGGTCCAACCCTTAAAATTTATTTGAAATCTGACCTCTTTCACTCCCACCACTGCCACCTGGTTCAGCCCCCATCATCTCACAGCCTCTGGACTTTGCTCACTTCTAACATAGCAGTTGGATGAGCCACAGAAAAGCTAGGTCAGACCACCACATCACTTCACCCAAAAACCCTCCAGTCCCCATCTAACTCAGAGTAAAGGAATGGCCACTAAGATCCTCTGTGATCTGGCCACCTCTGTCCTTATGTGTGTATGTGTCCGTGTGTATATGTGTATTCAGTTCTTTTTGTTTTCAGACTTATGTGGAGTCAAAATATTTGTTCTCCATTCCTTTCAGTGCAGGAATTCATTTGTCAAGATTTTCATTCCATCTTTACAAGTACATCCTGGTTGATCGTCTTGTTTTTAAATTTTCATACAGTAGGGGCGTCTGGGTGGCTCAGTGAGTTAAGCCTCTGCGTTTGGCTCAGGTCGTGATCTCAGGGTCCTGGGACCAAGCCCCACATTGGGCTTTTCTGCTTAGCAGGGAGCCTGCTTTCCCCTCTCTCTTTCTGCCTGCCTCTCTGCCTACTTGTGATCTCTGTCAAATAAATAAATAAATAAAATCTTTTTTTTGAAATTTCATATAGTAAATATACTTTTTTATGGTGTACAGTTATGTTGGTTTTGACAAATGATTGGAGTGCTGTATCCACTAGGGTGGTTCTACACAGGAGTTCATTCTCCCACGCTACCCTTTGTAGACCATCCTCCCTACCTTCCAGGCCCCAGTCTGTTTCCCTTCTTATAGTTTTGACTTTATTAGCATCATATAAGTGATTCTTTTCTTTTTTTTTTTTTTTTTGAGAATCTTCTAATATGCAGCCATTTTGGTCTGATTTTTTTTCAATTGGCTAAATACATTTATGATTATTCCATGCTCTGTGAATTAGTAGTCATTCCCTAAGTGTCCTTGAGAATAAATTTAAGCGGGAAAAGTGAATTGATTTAAAGAAAATACTGAACAACAGTGATAGAGGTGGTACATACATAAGAGAAACATTTTGAACCTGAGTTTAGAAATCAGTAATGTGATACAGAAAGGTGCTAGATAAAGTCTTTATGTGGTTCTTCTGGCAGTCATTAGCCATGTACTCTTGGGGAAGTCAACTCTTTGCTCCCCAGTTTCTGGTAAAAGACATAATAAAATACCTGACCTAGTAGTTGTTAGCTCCTATCTCCTGAGATAGTGGTGGTTCGTAAGACAATGGTATTTGGGCACCTGGGTGACTCAGTAGATGAAGCCTCTGACTCTTGATGTCACCTTGGGTCATGATACTGGGGTTGTGGGATCAAGCCCCATTTTCGGGGCTTGTCCCTCCTGTGCCTCTCAGATAAATAAAAATAAAATCTTAAAAAAAATACACAGGGTATTTTTGGCTTTGGGATAGCTCTTTGCTCCAGGGCAGGTGGGTAGTCGCTCTTTTTCACGTTAGCATTTCATTGTTGCGAAGCAGCTATTGGCCTGGATTTCAGAGTTGTTAGGACCAGCTGTTATAAAAGCTTTATGACCTTTGGTGAAGGACTAAGAGCCAGACAGTAGGAATGAGGGAAGCCTCATTGTAAGTCTCCCAAGTCGTTGACGTTTTTCTGTTGGGCTTATCAAGTGTAAGATAGGTAGAATCTGAGTCAGAGCTGTGGAAGTGCTGGTGGTGCCAAAGATCCCTGCAAGTTTCTAGCAACCTCTTTTGTTGAGGTAACGTTTGGGCTTTAATCCTCGTAGTCCTGTTGTTAGTTAGGTTTCCTCAGGGGTGTCTCAAAAGGTTGATTGTTGGGATTCATAATTTCATAGAATTTTATTGTGGTTCATGGATAGGCCATCTTGTCATCTCATTGTCAGTGTATATCCAAGAGTGAGTGTGTATTGGAGAATGCTCCACTGTTAATAGATAATTGGAAAAGGAAACCAATGATGCTTGCTTGTTTTGTTTTTATTTTTTTATTTTTAAGGACAGACTCATGGTCATTCCTTTTCACATCATAATTAATGGCTGCTTTAAAAATCTGACAGGATTGGTATTTTCTTTGTTTTTTTTTTTTAAATGAGATAGTAATTGAGTTGTATTTAGGTGGTAGAGTGTCAAAGAAATTAGAGCAAATGAAAGGAATCTGAGAGCACAAAATTGCTGTGATTTGTGTTTACTTTACATGTGGTATATAGTAATCTTTATTTTACTTTTTACTTTTAGTAATGAATGTTATAACTATTGAAGATTATAAGAGCACATACTGGCCAAAATTGGATGGTGCCATAGATCAGCTTTTAACCCAGAGTCCTGGTGACTATATCCCCATATCCTATGAACAGATATACAGGTAAGTCAAATTTCATTTGCCTTGGTTTGAGGGTATATTAAGGTTCATGACCCCTTGAAATATGGCAGTATATACACATGTAATAAATGTCAGGTGAGGAGGATCTCTAGGTTAATTGTATATTCCACACTTGGAGGCTGGAGGTTTGAATTATACTTCTGCATCAGAATTGGCTTTCAAATCAAGGTAGAGTTAAGCCCAACTCTCTTAAACTTCTTCCCGTCTCAGCCTGCTATCCCCACTATACATAATGAAGAAACTTTGGAGGTGAGCGAAAAAGATGAGAATGACAAGTATCTGGTGCAGAAATACTTTTTGTCTCACGTGGAGACCCTAGTTTAATCTGTTGATGTTTATTGACATACAGTCCTAACTATTTTTGGTTATTTTGTTGGCCAGTTCCTGGTAAGTGGAAGCAGCAAATTAGTGAGGACCTGGGATGGGATGTGAGATCAGCCTAGTCACAGAGGAGGAGGTGACAATTGTGTTGTTCTACACAAGTGATGCACAAAGAGGTTACATTACAAACCTTTTTGTGAGTTAGAAACTTGGTACTAATTATCACTCTCCCATATTTTGACATTCACTGAAACGAGAGAGTGAGAGAGAAGCTGGTTTGTGAGTAGTTATCATAGTCATATTTTCAGATTATCACTCAATACTAGATTATCTAGTACTGACAAAATGTGTAATGCAGTACTCAGAAAGATGTACCGCTGGTGGTAGTATTTGTTTGATCTGAACACAGATTGGGGCAAGGTAAATGTCTTCTTAAAAGTGATGATTGGTCGGGGTGTCCGAGTGGCTCAGTCGGTTAAGCGTCTGACTCTTAATTTCTGTTCAGATCATGATCTCAGGGGTTTGAGATGGAGCCCTGGGTTGGGCTGCTTGCTTAGTTCAGAGTATGCTTGAGATCCTGTCCCTTTGCTCCTCCTCTGTTTGAGTGTATGCACTACCTGTGTGTGTGTCTCTCTCTTCAAAGATTAAAAAAAAAAGTTGTGTGAAAAAAAAAGGTGTGATTGGTCACTTTTTTTAGGCCTGAATTAATTATTTAACTAGTGACTGTATATCCAAAGTGTGCATTCCTCTTAGGTTGAATAAAGTGCTTCATTGTTAACTTGGTTTTCCGGTTTTGGTTTTTCCCCACAGTTGTGTGTATAAGTGTGTCTGCCAGCAGCACTCAGAACAGATGTACAGTGATCTGATTAAAAAGATAACTAATCACCTAGAGCGAGTCTCAAAGGAGCTGCAGGTAAAGAACTGATCATACTGATTTTTGCTTCCGTGGGATTTTTGGACTGGTTGGAATTAGTATATATAATACATATTCGGAGGCTTATTAATTTGATAATTGTATAAATTTATAAATGCTTCCTAGATGAATATTGACCAAATTATCTAACCTTTAAAATAAATTGTTGGAAGATTAGATATAAATTATCTAAATTATCTAACCTTTAAAATAAATTGTTGGAAAATTAGATATAAATTGTAGAACTTTTTAGATTGAATATACTTCAGACTTTAACTGATTCCAATTATTACATGTTAACGTTTCTTTTTTTTTGCATTTTAATTTTTTATTTTTATAAACATACAATGTATTATTATAAACATACAATGTATTATTAGCCCCAGGGGCATTTTTTGCATTTTAATTTTTTTTTTTTATAAACATACAAGGTATTATTATAAACATGCAAAGTATTATTAGCCCCAGGGGCAGGTTTACACACTTCACAGCACTCACCATAGCACATACCCTCCCCAATGTCCATAACCCCACCACCCTCTCCTGACATCCCCCACCCCAACCCTCAGTTTGTTTTGGGAGATTAAGAGTCTCTTATGGTTTGTTATGTCAACGTTTCTTTTATTTAAAACTTTATTTCTGCTAACTTCAGTATTTGATGGCTTTTGTAACATAAATGTATGTATATTTTAATGTTTTACTGTAACTTTTTTTGGTATTCTCTTTGAAGAGTGGTGTTTGCCTGCTAGTTTCTGATGTTTGCTAATATAAAAACAACTGACGTCAGCATTTTGTTGATAAACCTCTAGAGAGGAACATCATCCCAGCTGTGAAATCTGGGTGGGAGCAAGTAGTAGAAGTACTCTGTTTAAGGAAGATTTGGCTTCTGATCCCTACCCCTTTCTGCCTTGGTGAAGTTTCCAGTGCTTGAAGGTCAGCGACTATCTTTATGCCAGGGCCAGATGGTATTTTAGTTCTGGTGTAGAAGTACCATGATGTGTAGAAAAGTCACTCAGCAGTGGATGAGCAGGGTACGTACCACACCTAGAAAGGGCTCTTGCAATTCTGTAGCATCGGCAGTTTCCAGCAACTGCTGGGGCGGGCTTTGGCCGTGATGATGTTCCTCACTTACCTTGTAGTCTGAGGTATCTTGGTCTTGTTTACCCCAAACAGTTGTTGCACTAAAGTAGCCTTTTTTTTTTTTTTTTATTTTAAATTATAGTGAGAGCTATGTTTATCATAGCCAAATGTATACTTTTCCTGCTGTTAGAGTATAAACTGTTTTCTTAATCCTTTTGGCACTAAATATGAAATCTTTGCTCATGTAACAAATATATTTAGTACCTAGGCATTGTATCTAAGTTGTAGATGAAACCCAGGATCCATGCATTCCAGCTTTTGATTTTCTTGCTTACTGATTCTTGACTACCCTTGCCCTTATTTCTCTCATCCAGTTTATTACCAAACCTTGTTTACTCCCTATTTCTCTCTTGGCTCTTATCCATCTCTGCTCACTTGCCACTACCAGTCTAGGCTACCATCCATCGTTTCAGTGTTTTACCGAAATGCTCGTCTCAGCTGGCTCTGCCTGTAATCTTCACATCTCTTGCTTGTTCTTCATTTCTGTCCGAGTGGCTGTTTCTAAAGCACAAATTTGATGATAATTTTTCTGTTAGATTGAAGTTTAAACTTTTTAATATGATTTAGGAAGCCTTTCATTATCTGATTCCTTCTTACTTCTGTGGCCCGATGCATTACATCTCTGCTCTTGGATACTGAACTTTTTCACTTCCTTGAACAGTTTATGTACTCTTTCACGTCTTGGTTTTTGCCATGTTAACTTGACTGCCTGGAACACTTTGTTTTTCTCTGCCCTCTTATTTTTTTGGTCAGTGTGAACATACCATTTTGGCTGCAGGTTGGACATCATTTGTTTTGGAAAACATTGTCTGATACCTTGTTCTCCCTTGTTCTCCCAAGCCTAGATTTGGGGGCCCCTCATCTGTGCTTCTGTAATACATAGTATATTATTGTAGTTCATCTGTGTATTTCTTGTTTAGCTGTGTCTGTCCCTCCCTCTGTCCCCTATATTCTGAGAAGGCAGAGGAACATGTGTGCCTTCTTTGTTATTGTGTTGTTAGTACCTGCTGAGTGAAATGTATATCAGATATTTACCAATAAATAATTTACTGCTTGTTTGAATAAAGTTTTTCTAGTAGAACTCTGAATGTGATCCTGCTTTTTAATATCAAGTTTTGGGGTTCCGGGAGTACCAAGGCTTTCATTAGATAAGCAAAGAACTCAGTATCCTCAAAAAGGATTGTTTTCTTAATACTGGTTTGCTATTATTGAAATAATACTAAATAATCTTCTAAGACAGAATGCAGGACAAAGTATGTGACTTGCCTTATTTATATCTATGAAATTTGAGTCAGATATTGTATTATACTTGGGCTCTAACTTCACATATAGATCATAAATTTGACCAATAGAATTGTGATTCGCTGAATTCATTTGTCATCTTGGAGTTTTTGCTTGAGTGGATTTTTTTTTCTTTCTTTCTTTCTTTTTTTTTTTTTTTAAAGATTTTATTTATTTGACACACAGAGAGAGCTCACAAGTAGGCAGAGAGACAGGCAGAGAGAGGGGGGGAGCAGGCTCCCCGCTGAGCAGAAGAGCCTGACGCAGGACTCGATCCCAGGACCCCGAGATTACGACCCAAGCTGAAGGCAAAGGCTTAACCTACTAAGCCACCCAGGCGCCCTCTTTTTCTTGTTTTTTTTTTTTTTTTTTTTAATATTATTTTTTTAAAAGATTTTATTTATTCGAGAGAGAGAGAGAGAGAGAGAGAGCATAAGGAGGGGAAGGAGCAAAGGGAGAGGGAGAAGCAGATTACCGGCTGAGCAGGGAGCTTGACGTGGGGCTCCATCCCAGGACCCTGAGATCATGACCTGAGCCAAAGGCAGACGCTTAACCGACTGAGCCACACTTGGCTGCATTTTTGCCGTGTGTGTTTGACCAGTTGTCAGTAATGAAGGTAAACCTGTTACTTACCCAGCTGGGCTCTCTGGGGTGCCAGTACTTTGAAATCACTGAGGTTCAGAGAGCGAGTTTCTGAGGTTTTGGAGAATGGTCCCTGTGAGTATTCATTCTTTATCATGAATGTCTGATTGTTTGTTACACTGTTATTGACGCACCTTCATTTATTTAGCTGTTGTGGGACTGAGGAGCTTTTGCGTTGCCTCCAGTCTTTGGCTGTTACTACCCGTGCTGCAGCGCTCACTACATGTGAACATACAGTAGTTCACAAAAGTTGTACCAAAGTTGCACTCTGACCATTCACATGTAGATCAGTGAAATGTCTGTTTTCCCCCACCCTTGCTAATAAAGCATATTACAAGAGTAAATAATTTTTGCATTATACAATAAGGGTTTTGATTAAAAACTAAAACATAAGAGTGCTATCTCCTTTGTGTTAGCATTTTGGAAACCATCCTGATAAATGTAATACATGATGTAAAGCCAGGGAATTTAGTTGATTTTTAGAATCAATACATGTTCTACTTGGAGTTCAGCAGTATGGCCTGAAGGAAAAATCTTACTGCAGAATGGTATCTTTTGTAAGATTATGAAGTCTAACCATTATTAAATGGCACGGTGAAGTGAATGAAAACATGGGGACCTTGGTTTCGGTCTCAATTCTGCCGTGTAGCTGCTGTGTACCTTTTGATTAAACATGATAATATCAAATTGTAAATTTTCTCAACGTCAAAATGAAATGGCCTTACTGAAGTACCTGGTTGCTCTAAGTAGCGTTCTAAGATAACCTGTGTCCTATCTCCTGCTTAGCCGGTGCTGCTTTGTTGTTTTTCTAGGTGTAAAGTCATTAGTGTCCACCTGTGTGGAATGTTCTGGAGTCTTCATGCTCCCCTCAGAACAAAATAGGCCACTGTCATTTCTTCTACTGTGGACTCCTAGCATCTTGTCAGTAACAACCCTATCAGCAGTGATTGTGCTGTGTTATTTCTGAGTCATGTCTGGCTGCCCCACAGGTCCTCCTTTGAGGGCAGGGGCTCTGTCATGTGTCTTTTTATCCTTCATGTCTGGCACAATCACAACTCAGCAAATGATTGTTGAGTGATTGCTCAGCAACCAGAATTGACCTCTACCATGGAAAGAGTAGCATAATTAATTTCATATGATCACTAATCTTTATGTTCTCTAGATGTTTAGGCATTTTATTAATTTACTTAGTGTTCGGTTAATTTGGTTAATTAATTTATTCAGCATCACAGATATATAGCATAATGTTCTTTATTGAGACCTTATGGGTGCTTTTCCTGTGAAACAGAACAGGATCCACGAGCCAGAAAAGTTATATTTGGTTGGAACGGTTTTGTTTACCACTCTGATTTTAGAAATGAAATATTGTTATTATGAGCTAAGTGGATGAGTTGTATTTGGCAGATAATCAGAAATGTAGTGCCAGTGTTGATAAATCAATAAGCTGGACCTTCAGGGTGTGGGCCTTTATCTTTCAAGGGTATCTTAAATAGTTGATGGTTTGTATAGTTTACGTGTCAGAGTAATTTATTCATCTCCATCAAAAGTCATATTCTATTGGGGAGACTGAACAGTATATGAAGTAACGTTCTATGTTCTCCAGTTATTGACTTAAAAACTAGAGAATACTATTTTCAGAGATTTCAGAAGATTTTAATTTGTTAAACCTAAATGTCCTTAAGTACGAGTATAATCTCATGTGCCGCCTCTTAAAAATTTGTTTCTTTCTTAAAAGAAACAATGACTTTTCCAGCACGTCAGTAACTTTATTTATTTATTTGTTTTTAAAGATTTTATTTATATGAGAATGAGAGAGAGAGAGAGAGGATGAGCAGGGGGAGGGGCAGAGGGAGAAGCAAGCTCCCTGCTTGGAGCCCGATCCTGATGCGGGGCCCATCCTGGAACCTCGGATCATGATCTGAGCTGAAGGCAGATGCTCAGCCAACGGAGCCCCCCAGGCACCCCTCACTTCAGTAACTTTAAAAAGCATTTTTTGTTAAGTTTATTAAGTTACTAAAATCACTTAACTGGCTAACCCCACTTAGTATTCTGCTTGCTGTTATATTACATTGCATGTAAGTTTCTGCTTTTCTGTCTACTACTAGGTTGTTTGAACTGTGACAGTGTATTTTGCCTTAGTTTTTTAAAAACCATTCTCCCCTGCCCCTGCCTTTTGCACTTAACTCCTCTCTTTAAATGTGATAAAGTCTCTCTTAATATATTTTCCTTTCCATGTCTCCAAAACCTCAGATGTGAATTGCCAGTCATGATTTATTTTTTTATTTTTTTAAATATACCAATGACTGCAAATAGATGACAAGTGTCCTAGTTTAGTGAATAATATTCTGTAAGTTTTGGAAAATTCTGTTAAAATTTTTAGCAATCACCATACTTTTGGTTGAGGGCTCAGACCGGAGTCTCTAAATGTCTGTTGAATATTTCAACTTGGATTTATTCTTGTGGATGCCTCTTCTTGTGAATTCCTCTTCACCCAATTAATTTTCACACTCAGACTTGAGATTCATGTTCATCTTCGACTCCTTTTTTCTCCCTTACCTCTTGTTTCCAGGTGATTGTCAAGGTTGATAGAACACTGTCCTTCACTAGCCTCTCCCCTTTCCTTCTCCATGTCATTGGCGTGTGTCTCCAGTATTCTCCTAATTGATTTGTTTTTCCTCTATTATTTGTTTTTGGGTGAATAAACTTCTAAAAACACTAATTTGATGGGCATTTTTTTTGTTCAAAAACCTTAAAGACTCGCTGTTGTCTTTCTCAGTCACCATTGATTTTTCTGATTAGTATAAAAAACTGAGCTGGTTGATCTGTTGAAGGGATTCCTAGGGGGCAACCTGATGTAGCCAGAGCCTTCCATCCAGGTGTGCAGGGGACTCTGTTAGGTATAGCAGCAGATATGTGATTGATAAGACTAGATAATTTGGACCAACCTTCCTACTGATAACAATTTAAAACATAAACGAGGTTGTTGATAAAACAGTAAGGAATCATAGAACCAAGATCTGAGAGAGGAAGGAAACCCAGAGAGAGGAGTATAGCGTTTCAGCCATTTTTCCTCTAGTGGCACTTGTTTATTCTGGAAGAGGAGGCTATTAGGCTGAGAAATTTAGTAGTGTTTTGATGGACTTTTGGGGCTAGAATGATAAAAATTGGGAATTTAAGGTCCATCACACTTGAAGGATCACATCCCACAAGTAGTAAGAATAATAAGTTACAGACTATTGTAGCTGGAGCCTGATTCCTGATCCATTAAGATGGTGTGGATTTACTGGTGCCTCTAGTTGCTTACCAGAAGCAAAAGTACATTATCTCTGGAGAAAAATGACATTATCCTAGGCATCAAATTAGTTGCCTCATATTTCATAAACAGTATCTGGCATTCACTCAGAATAACTAGTCATATTAGGAGATGAGCATAAAAGTAAGAGAAATGATAAATACATTTTTAGACAAGAGTTGAGAGAATCCATCACCAGTGGTCTCTAACCTTAAAGAAATAATGAAGAGTGCTTTTCAGATAGAAAGAAAATGTTCTAGATGAAAACTTGGAGAATCAGGTAGGGATGAAGAACAATAGAGAAAATAAATATGCAAGTATAGAATAATAGTGATAATGTCTTACATGGCATAAGATATAGTTAATCAAAACACATGACAGTTGCATGTAAGGTGGATGGGAGTAAATGGAGGGGCACCTGAGTGGCTCAATTGGTTAAGTGTCTGCCTTCAATTCAGGCCATGATCCCAGGATTCTGGGATGGAGCCCTGCATCAGGCTTCCTGTTCCTGCTTCTCCCTTTCTCTCTGCCCCTCCCCCTGCTTGTTCTATCAAATAAATAAATAAAATCTTAAAAAAAAATGTTCTAAGGCCTTAGCATCGTGTAGGGAAAGGTAAAAGTACTAATTTAGTTTATTAGACTGATACAATAAGGATGCAGTTTGTAATTTTAGGGTAATCACTAAAAGAATGGTAAAAGAAAGTGTAATAAACAGGATAATAGAGGGAGAAAATGGAATAATTTTGAAAATAAACAAGGAAGTCAAAGGATTAAAAAAAGGTACAGAGAACAGATGGGACATACAGAAAACAAACTGTAAGATAATAAATTTAAACTTCCGTGTATTGATTGTTATGTGAAATGTTAAAGACTACTTTAAAAGAAGTAAGCAGATTATTAAACTAAATGAAATTCTTCAACCTTACTAAATTCTGCTAATAGGAGGCAGAATATTTAGCATACTTTTAGAGCAGAAGGATTGCAAGTAAATGATGGAAGAAGATATACAAACATCAGCCAGAAAGAAAGATGATATAACTACATTGATTTTGTTAATAGTGGTAGATTCAGAGCAAGAGGTATTATTGGATATAAAGAAAACTTCTTGTAATAAAAAGTTCGAGTTCCAGAAAGGGAACATTTCTAAATGTGTATAGATCCCATAACATAGCCACAAAAATTAACAGACCCAAAAGGATAAACAGACAAATCCACAATCATAATGAGAAGTTAACACATCAATGACATTAGTAAAATTTATTTCAAGAAATTAGAAGAAGAATACAAAGGAAACCCAAAAGAATACAAAAGGAAAAAGAATTAGGTCACAATCTTTGCTAGTAGACCTTGGGAACAATAGTATTCAGGAACTGTCTTTCAAAGCAGAATAAGAAAAGTGCCCTGTCTGACTAAAGGTGAAATAATCTAAGCCAGATGGAGGAATAAGGAGGAAGCAGCATTAAAGTGAATCACCATGGGGGGGTCCGGGTGGCTCAGTCAGTTAAGCGTTTGCCTTAGACAAATCTAAGGATCAGGTCATCCTGTGGTCCTGGGATCAGGGTCTGCATCACGCTCCCTGCTCAGCCAGGAGTCTGCTTCTCCCTCTCCCTCTGCCCTTGCTCATGCTATTTCTCTTGCTCTTTCTTTCTCAAAGAAATAAAATCTTTAAAAAATGAATGCCATGAAGAATGGTGGGTGTTTGGGGAGGGAGCTGTTTAGGCTGAGAGAACTTCATAAGCAAAGGCTGTTTTTGGAGAGGTTTGGGTAGCAAGGAGTGGGCCTGTGAGGATAGAATGTATTTGAGGGAGATTAGGAGGAGACAAGGCTGGAAAAGGAAGATTGGAGCCAGTTTGTAGAAGCCCTTAAATGCCGGGAGTTGCACCGAACAAAGACGGGTGTGGAATACAAGCGAGTACGTGATGGATTGAAGTAGGAAAGAATGGGAGGCAGGGAAGTAGTGGTTACGATAGACCAGGTGAATTACAGGTCCACGATTCTTTATCTGCAATTCCAAAATAAAAAAAAAAAACCTTTGCAAATGGATTTTTCCTTTTAAGTTGGTGTCAAAACTCATGTGGTAGTAAAACTTGGTCTAAACTCGTGAGGAATTTTGGGGGAACATTTATATATTTCTTTTCCTGAAATATCAATGGGTTATGTGTTTTCTCCTAGAAATATCAGTGTGTTGATATTTCCAATCTCTACTGGGTATTTTACATAATACATTGTGTAGATATCACTATACCGTCTAAATCTGTGAAGTTCTGAATTATGGCACACATTTGGCCCAAGGAATCTTGGAAAAGAAATTGTGGAGTTGTTGGTAATGGGAAGGAAGAAGTATCTAGAAGAAACAGTACAGCTAGACCCATGACCAACTGGAAGAGAGGGAGGGTAAGAGGATTGAGAGGTCTATTTGGTTTCCATAGAAGTGTTGGCAGTTGCTAGAGGGGACCTGGGGAATAGGGAAGGAGGGTGATAGTGCTTTGAGAACATTCAGGTCAGCAAACATTGAATGTCCATGTGTGAGCACTTGTGCTAGACTTAGCGTAGACTGCAGAGATAATTAAGATGTGGGTTTATTCTTTAGTACTGCTTAGGCGAAGGATGTAATGATCATTTTAATAGACTGGAATGTGATGAATAATAGGATAGAGATAGGAAATGAATCACAAGTCTTGCTGATTTTCCCCCTTGTAAAGTCTCAAATTTATCCCATGCTGTGTGCCTAGCTTAGGTCCTCATGGGTACTCTGTGGAAAAATAGGAAGATTTCTAGTTTGCATCTTTACTGTGCAAGTCTGTTTTGTTGCCTCAGTCCATTTTTTTCATCTATTCATCTATTTTCTTTTTTAAGATTTATTTATTTATTTGAGGGGGTAGGGGCAGAGGGAGAGGGAGAGAGAATCTCAAGCAGAGTTGCTGAGTGCGGGAACCCAGTGTGGGGCTCGATCCCATGACCCTGATGAGAGCATGACCTGAGCTGAGCCACCCAGGTACCCCTCATATCATCTGTTTTCTTAATCTTTCAACTCTCTATTTACCTAAAGAGCAAAGACCATACTCCTTATCAAGGATTTCAGGGCTCCTCACACTGTGAACTCAGCAATATAGTGTAACGTTTTTGCTATTAAAATTTAAATGTGGGGGGTGCCTGGGTGGCTCAGTGGGCTAAGCCTCTGCCTTCGGCTCAGGTCATGATCCTGGGGTCCTGGGATCGAGCCTCGCATTGGACTTCCTGCTCAGCGGGGAGCCTGCTCCCCCACCCCCGCTTGCCTCTCTGCCTACTTGTGATCTGTCAAATAAATAAATAAAAAATCTTTAAAAATTAAATAAATAAAATTTAAACGGGCTGTGTGTTTTCATCTTTGTGTATTTTCTCATTTACTTTCTTTTGCCACTGTAGTTGACCCTTGAACAATATGGGAGTTTGAGGCACCAATCCCCCACGCAGTTGAAAATCTGAGGATAACTTTTCATTCCTCCCCAAACTTAACCACTAAGAGCCTACTGTGGACCAGAAGCCTTACTGACAACATAGTCGATTAACACAGATTTTGTTTATTTGTTATATACTGTATTTTTATAATAATAAGCTAGAGAAAAGAATAGATTAAGAAAAAAGAGAAAATATATTTATAGTACCATACTGTATGAAAAAAATCCATGAGTAAGTGGACCCATGTAGTTCAAATCCATGTTGTTTGAGGGTCAACTCCCCGCTTTCTGCAGAGCAGGCATTCTCCTTGTCAGGGTTCGCTGAGCTTTTAATTTCAGTGTTCCTGACAGTCTTCAGAATCACTTTCTCTTCTCTGCTCCTGGAGCACTGTGTGTGTGTTGCTACTATTGGCCTTAGTTCAGCACTTTGGCACGGGTTTAGTTACCAAGCAGGATGCCGTCTTTACAGCACTGTGAGCTGCTTGAGGCCCAGAATCCTGAGGTACTAGTGTTGGTTTCTTTTGGCTTATTGTAATCTTGAACTAGCTGAGTACTCGTTAGACAAAGTTTGCCTTTCTCTTACTTTTCGATGCATGGTAAGAGTATACATCTCTATCCTGTTGAAATTAGATTCAGACACGTGACTTGCTTTGGCCTGTGAATTGTGAATTCAAGTGAGGTGTGCATGGTGAAGTGTGTACCCAAAGATCTGAAGCCCTCAAGATCAGCTGTTCAGTTTTCCATGTTTCCCTTTGCTTGCTGAGGGAATGGTGGCAGGTGATAGAGGCTCTCTTATCCTGGGTCCCTGAGCAAGTTTGACGGGGTAGATGCTCAAGATGGGCCTGTAAAACCTGAGAAAGAAAGCTTTGCTATGTATTTTTTTTCTCAATTTTTAACCCATTAAAAAAATTCTGTTTTGAGATATAAGCACATTTGAGATACAAGCATGTACTCTAACATTCATCTTTTTAAAGTGTACAAACTCATTGGTTTTACTGTAGTCACAAAGTTGTGCAACCATCACTGCTAATTTCAGGACATGTTAGTTGCCCCAGAAAGAAAGCCAGTCATCACTGGCAGTAATTCCCCATCTTGCCCTTCTCCCAGCCACTGGCAGCTGCCATTCTACTTTCTGTCTCTGTGGATTTGGCTGTTCTGGACATTTCATAGAAATGAAATTAGACAATATGTGACCTTTGGTGTCTGGCTTAATTAACTTACAGTGTTTTCAAGTCCATGTTTATATCATGATTAATACTTCATTTCTTTTTATGGCTGAATAACATTCCATTGTACTATATTTTATTTATCCAAACTTTGTCATTTTAAGTTACTGAGATTTTAGGGGTTGTTTTTTGACTGATAACAAAAAGTATTTGAATTGACAGTATTTAGAATATCCTGTTTGCCCCACCATTTGGACAATTGAGTTTAATGGATAGAACATTCTTTACCTTAAAACTGTCCTTAGAGTGACACATCTGTGTTTTGATTATTTTTGTGTAGGTCTGAATCCAGAATCCATTAGAGCAGTCATGAGGCTCTGGCCCCCACATAATGTTGATAAATTTATGTATTAATGCACTTTATCCTGTTGAGAGTGTATTTTCACTTTCGCTACGTAAAAACTGTTTTGCTGTTTTGATCTGCTACCTTTCTAGCCAGTAACCCATTAAAAAGTGTGTTCCTTCCAGCAGTTTTTCAGTGATTTTTAACTTACCCTAAACATTATGTACATGCACAGAGTGTTAAGCGGACTTGGTTCCCAGGCCAGGCCAGGAACATTAAAGTGTTAGGAAAACCACCTATAATACTAACCTGAGTTCAGGTCCCCAAGAGAGACCACAAACACAGAGGTGGAGAAGAAAAATGTTGCAGTGTTTATTCTTCCAGTAGGGCTGAATTTGGGATGGTTTACATGACTGTTGGTCAACTAATTATATTTTAACCACTTATTTTAATAAGATTACAGTAATGTTGATATCTTTTGAGTTAAATACATCTTGGTTGAGGCAAGTTATAATTCGACTCTCAAATCTACTAGTAATAATGGAAATTAATAGAAACTAAACTATAATTAGTCAACATTACTTAACTTTGTTTTGCTCTTCACGGACACCAGATTACATCTAAAGTTTTACTACCAAACTGCCAGCAAACTGAACCAGGTTCTCTTGGTTTTTAAAATCAGAGCAAGGTTTGCTTTGCTGTTAATGTTCTGTCCGGTGGGTGGCAGCATAACGCAGCTGGTTGTCTTGCATGTGGTCATTGGATATTTATGTATGTTTTAGAGGCTGTAATTTCTACATCTGTTGAGCTGCACAGTGTGTTTTTAGAAAAACTTTAATTCCCCCAAATATGCTATTCACTCCTTGCAGAATGAGGATGCTTTTAGGTAATAAGAAAATTACCTGTTATCCCTAAATGGATTTCAAGTAAAATCAATGTCATTGCCAACTGGTAGGTATCTTTATATGTGTATTCTACTGAATTTTTTTCTAAGTAAGTTATTTGGAGATCTATTTTTTAATTCAAACTAAAACTTAAAGCAGTTATAGCAAAGTGGTACTTATCTCATAGAATTTGCCAGTGAGACCCTCAGCCAATGTAACCCTCAGCAGACCATAGTTTTAATAAGTTTACTATCATATTTTCAAGATGGGGACTGCGTTTTCTTTTTATATGTCCTCATAGGGCTTAACATAGTGCCAGACCTAAAGCGAGATTCAGTAAAACACTTACTAGTTGATTAAAAAGCTTGTGCTTGAGGTTACTAGAACAATTTACTTGTTTGAATTAAAACAGCATCTTGAAAATGGAATTTGTGAGGAGGAAGAGAGTCAAATCACTTAAATAATGAGCAGTAATTTGCAGTTGTCATCACAGTGTACAGAGTGCACTGTGAGTTACATTCTTTTTTTTTCTTTTTCTTTTCTTTTTAAGATTTTATTTATTTACCCGACACACAGAGATCACAAGTAGGCAGAGAGACAGACAGAGAGAGAGGGGGAAGCAGGCTCCCCGCCGAGCAGAGAGCCTGACGCGGGGCTCGATCCCAGGACCCTGAGACCATGACCCGAGCTGAAGGCAGAGGCCCAACCCACTGAGCCACCCAGGCTCAGTTTATTTCTTATTAAAATAAACTTTAATTTTGAGACAGAGTTTTGTACTTGGAAAAGGTAAGGAAAAAAGTTTCCTTTGAAAAATAAACACATGGTGTAAGTGGTAATTTTTGCTAAGTGTTAAAAGGGGTGAGGTGTGTAGGAGAGTGAGAAGTCATCCTAGTCCACCTGACTTCTTTAGACATTTTCCTCTGTTATGTAATCCTTGAACCTTTTGTAACTGCTGTGTCACCTAGCTTAGTCTTTGTTATGTGGATAAGCTAAAGGAATCCAGGATCTCAGAGGCTGGGCTTTTAATTCCATTTACTCTCAAAGACTCAGTGCAAACTTCTATAAAGAAACTGGAGAGAAGGTGTGGACTGTCCTTGTGCTGAGACTCCCAGGGATTCTATACTATTAGTTTACACTTGGCCTTGAATGATTAGTTACAGCTTCTGTTGTTTTCTTACCAGCTTTTATGGCTGCCATCACCGATGGAGAAACTATGTGTCCATTCTTTCCTTAAAAGAACTGGTCATTTAAAAAAAATTTTTTTAAAGGTTTTATTTATTTATTTTTTTAAGTAATCTCTACTCCGGAACATGGGGCTTGAACGCATGATCCCAAGACCAAGAATCACATGCTCTACCAACTGAGCCAGACAGGAGTCCCAGAGCTGCTCACTCTTTAGAATTTGTTTCCCCTGGTTGGACTGGGCAGCTGTAAAACACAGAGAACCCTGAGGTCTCTGATGAGCTTGGAAAATAATGTAGTTTAGCTAGTTTTTTTTTTTTTTTTGTTATCAGGGTGGGACTGATGTTCTTTAGCAGCTTTCTGTGTTTCAAGTAGATGTGGAACTTCACTTATATTCTAATTACTTTGGAAGCACTAAATTTGACAGCAGTCAAGAAGCAGTTAAATTTAAAAGAAAAATTCATGTAGAGTTGTACCACTAATGTTAAAATGCTAAGATATCATATTTTTACTGATTTTATATAGTTTGTATATATATGCATATATATGTATATATGTATAGTTTGCAGCTAAATTGTTGCAATTGTCCTGCAGTAAATCACGTCTTGTGTTGCATGGGTGATTACTACTCAGCCCTTTATTGAATCCTCTAGATTTCCTTCCCATAAAACTTCTTTTCCTGGTATATGTTTGAATTCTCTAAGTGTACGGCTGCTGGACTGGCTGTTTAAAGAGTCTCCTGGGGCACCTGGGTGGCTCAGTGGGTTAAGCCTCTGCCTTCAGCTCAGGTCATGATCTCAGGGTCCTGGGATCGAGTCCCACATCGGGCTCTCTGCTCTGCAGGGAGCCTGCTTCCTCCTCTCTCTCTCTCTCTGCTTGCCTCTCTGCCCACTTGTGATCTCTCTCTGTCAAATAAATTAAAAAAAAAAAAATAAAGAGTCTCCTGAAGTTCTCATTAAAAAATACACACCTCTGGAAGATTTCTTGAGTCAGGACTTAGGAGTGTGGCAGAGGAATCTGTCCATCATTAACAAGCCCTTCAGATGATTTGGAGAAGAGCATTCTTCGAGATTCACTGGCCTATGGAAATGCAGCCTTGTTCCTGAACCTGCTGTTACTTAAGCAAGGAGTGGTGCCGTCTTAGGTTTAAATATAAGATTGTTTTGTTGCTGAGGCCACACAACACTTTTGCACCACTGAAGTCCTAGTCTGGATTAGAAGGATCCATTCAGACCCGGATAATAAACATATTAAGCATAGTTTAAGTGTCTCATGAGGAAGGGCAGATGAAATAGACAATGGTGTGTCCCAGTGGTTCATTATGTTGTAGAAATATATTTGACCTGGCAGATGATGATGGGTAGCTGGGTGATAATAGCAAATTAGAAAATAATATAATTACATATTTGTTAAAATAAGCATACACACATAAACACAAGAACAGAAGAAAATGTTAATGGTAGTTACCTACCAATGTCAGTAGTGGTTATTTTTCTATAATAGCATTTTTAATCTTTTAAAATTTCAGTAAACATGTATTACTTCTATAAAGATACAGGTTTGTGGCCTTGTTATGTTTTTTTAGTCTTCCTTCACATCCTTTCTTCCTCCCTATTTCATTTTAACATGCAAAAGTCATTTATTTGAAGACAAAGTGTTTTTGTGAACATAAAAGCACGTAGTCCTTAAATTTTTTCCATGTTTCATTTTGGTGGGATGAGGCAGAGGTAGAAGAGGAAGGATATAAGTATGGAATTGTGGAACTTGTTTGTATTTTACATCTGTGGTGTCCATTTTGGTAGCCCCTAACCACAATGAAAATGAAATAAAAACTTGGTTCCTTGTTTTCATTAAATAGGTTTTAAGTGCTAAGTAGACCTACATGGCTAGTGGCTACCATATTGGATAGTGCAGATATGGGACTTCTCTGTCATCACAGAAAGTTCTGTTGGCCAATACTGACTTAGATCATAGTATTTTCAAGTCTATTGGCTGGAAAATTATTGAAATAAATCATGTTGTTATAAAATTAAATATACATCTAATAAGAATAACTGACCAAACTTCCTTATCTGGCTTTCAAAAGTAAGGACAACAAACTTGTTTTTCTTTCCTTTTATGAAGGCGTGGTATGATATAGCAAATCTTAGCCTTATGTCCTTGCTCTAAGAAATATACTTAGTAACTAAATATACATAAAATACTAGTGATACTAAGCAGGTTAGGTCTTCAGAATTAGGGTCCAAATTATTTTGTTTCTATACAACTATCCATAAGGTTATCATCTAGTTCTTTATTTCACTTAAAACATTTTTTTAAAAAAAGCACAGTCTATAATACAATAGCTATAGGAAGTTAATAATTGGTAACATTGTGGTAGAGAAGATTAGCAACAGGCTATTAATGTGGAGATTGGTTAAATAGTAAATTCAAACATTTTACTTAGAGGAACAGATTTCTTAAAGTATGGTTTGAGGACCTCAAGGGTCCCTGAAATCCTCTCAGAGGGTCTGCAAAATTGAAGCTTTTTCTAGGACTCCTAAGATGTTATTTGCCCTTTTCTGTGGGTTGATATTTGTTCTGATGTTCTCATGGTATGGTTCTGATACCGTACCACGGTATGGTTGTTGATATTTGTTCTGATGCCCACCAAGCCAGTGGTGGGCAAACTATTGATGCTGTTGCACAAATCTTCACTTCCACACATTTGCATTAGAAAACGAAAGCATAAGAATATCCTAGATGAAGCAGCAATTTTTTTTTATTTCACAATTTTATTGTGACTTTTAATATACTTAAAATATTCTCTGTAGAGAAATGGGAAGCTGCATATCAAAGTACAGAGATTGTTTTAAGAAAAAGCACTTGTGTGGTTGGTGAATTTTGAGCTAAACTAGATGGGGTGGTTTTTTTCTGATAGAACAGTGTTTTTATTTGAAAGAATGACTGACTGACAAACTGGTTATTTAACTTAACTTTGGTATTCAACATTTCCTCAAAAATGAAGTGTGTCACTTCAAGGAAAGCAACTGGCAGTCTTTGTTCCCAGTGATAAAATTCGAGCTTTGAAGTGAAAATTAGAATTTGGAAAGCCTGCATCTACTACCATGACCTCGATGGCTTCCCAGTACTTAAAAAGACTCTTCTGATGAAATAGGTGGTGATAGTAACAAAAGTAAATTTTTTTCTTTTTGATGTATAGTGAAATGCATCAACATGTGGAAGACAGATGCAACTCAGTATTTTACAAATGACCAATTTCTGATGTTATAAAATGTATGTATTAAAAGATCCATTCAAAGTAGAAGATAGACCAATGGGTTTTAATGTAATAGAGTACAGAGAGTTCATTGATAGTTTCAGATTTTCTGTTTCAACTAACCTTTGAGAAACTTGTCAAGTTTCAAAGAAAAACATGCACAATTATCTAAAAAGGATACTAAAGTGCACCTTCCTTTTCTGCCTACGTATCTGTGTGAGGCTAGGTGTTCTTCGTTTACGTCAACCAGAACAACATACCCCAACTATATGAGAATCAGGCAGGCTTCTATTAAGGCAGATGCTAAAGAGACTTGCATGAATGTGAAAACAGTGCCATTTTTCTTACCTTTTTTGGGAAAATCGTTATTTACATATAACTAGTTTATAATATAAAACATGTAACTTTTATCATTAAATGTTAAAATGCAGACTTCATTAATACCATTTTAGAATAAATTAGTACCTATTTTTATATTTATATATTATATGACCCATATGATAAACAAAAGCTTTTTGGAATCTTCAATTATTTTTAAGGGTATAAAGAGGTCCTAAGACCAAAATGTTTGAGAACCACTAGAATAAAAGTCTCCAAGATATGTTCTTAGGAAAAGTACAGATTGGTGTGGTTTTACGTTAGCATCTGTGTGGAAAAGGATATATATATATATATATGATACTTATTTTCATGTATGATGTTTAATTCTTCTGGAAGGTTATAAACGAATTAAGTGTTGGTTCAGTGAGGAAGGAATAAAGGTAAACTCTTTATTTCCTTTCGAATGCATTTAAATTTTAAACCAGATGAATGCATTACTCATTTAAAAAAAAAGCAGAAGAAATTGAAGCATTCCTATGAGATATGTTATAAATTTTTGGAAATCTGGCTCAGTTATGAAGTTAGAGCAAGGTTGGAGCAATAGTCATTTTTCTGGCAGCTTGCGTTTCCTTCCTTCCTTCTTTCCTTCCTTCCTTCCTTCCTTCCTTCCTTCCTTCCTTTTTTTTCTTTTGAGAAGAAAATGAGACCTGCTTATTTTCGGGTAAAAGATATCATTTAATGTCCAAACCAAATACATTCATGTTGAAATAATATAAATCAAATAGGTAGCAATTTCCCCCATGGGGCCTAAGGTATACTGAACTTAAGTTTTAAGGAGGGACGATTTGTTATTTTTTAAATGGCAGTTATTTTTAGTTCCTCGTAAAGAGATTGGATTTATTTTAGAAGACTTATAATTTATAGTCATGTCATTTGAAAGGTTTTGAGTAAGTGCTGCGTGAAATGTGGAACTAAAAAGCTAAATAAATGTTCTGACATTTGATTTAGTACAAAAAGTGATTTTTAATACTCATAACCTTTGAGGCTTTGGGAATTCTTGAAAAGAATAACTAAGGAATTCAATTTTATTTATTCTCTGCTGTTAAGTGTGCCTTTTGATCAGTGTTCATACTTTTAACTTTTGAATAGATAAAGTGTCCTTTTATGAAAAGAAAAATTATTTTAATGCAAAAACTCTTCAGATTTTCTTTTTCTCATATAATGCTTCTAAAATTTATTTCTTTGAATGCTGAAATATCATTTCCAGAGTTCTTTGCAGCAGTTTAGAAAAAGATATTACATATGATTCTGCCCAGTAGTTATAGTGAAAAGTTTGCTCATAATGTAGAACCATTTTCCCCAATTTCTCTAGTTAACAAAGAACGCCTTTAATAATATTAATAGGTTTTTCTGAAGTACTAGACAAATAGATAGTTAATTCATAAGGGAGTTTACTTACCCTCACTAGTTGCATGTACCCTTATAACATCTGACATTTTTCAAAGCATACACATATCATTTTCTTTGATTTTTGGCATATCGTGGAAGTAGCACAATTAGTATTTTTCCTTTTTTGTATTTATGGAAATTGAAATTCAGAAGGCTAAATGCATTGCCTAATGTCAATACAACCTTGTTAGATAGTAAGAAAGTATTTTCGATAGAAACAAGACAAGGTTAGATTTAGATTTAAGCAAATTTAGATTTAAGCAAGACCGTCCTTGCAGAAAAACGCATTTATCTCTGCATGCTTTCTTGCAGGTTTGTGGTCAGCTGTGGAGGTTATAAAGACAAGACAGAGGTCTTGCCCTCTAGGGCCTTGAAGTTTAGTAGCAGAGGCGACCTGGTGGGAAAAATGAAGAAGTCGAATGGTGCTCTATCTGAGGGCCCTGTGTCTCCGGCAGTTTGGAGGAAGTGACACAAATCTAGAAGAGTGAATAAAAGTTAACCAGAGTGACTGATCAGGGGGTGTGGTAAAGGCATTCAGGAAGAAAATTTTCGAGAAAGTCTAAAACAGCACACCAGACTGTTAGTGTGGTGGGAGTGCCCTGCTGGGCTGCGTGTGAGAAGAACAGGCTGTGAAAGCAGAGAGTGCTAAAGTTTTCTAAAGTTTTCAGCCTGCTAAAAGAGGGATGCAATGTAAATCGCTGGGACGACTCAGATTGACTAAGGTTTGAGTCTTAGTTCTTAGGCTTATTAGCTGTGGGACTGTAGATATGTGACTCTTTCTGAGCCCTAGTGGCCTTGTATGTAGAATGGAAATAACATTCAGTTTGCAGGTAATTAGGAAGACTAAGAAAAATAAATTAAAAAAAAAAGGACCTTGTATGTGCCAGATCTCTAAATGTGCAATCATGGGAGATGAATTAGAAGTAAGGAACATTCACTACAGTATTCTAACATCTCAGTAGAACTGAAAAAAATAAATGAAATCTTATATTAAAAATAGTATTGGAACGTTTGGACATTTTAAAAACAGCTTAGCTGAAGTGGTTTTACAATTTAATTGTTTAGTATTCTGGAATCTTTCAGTGTGACATTTCCTTGTTTTCCTTGTTCGAAAGTAAGACTTTCTGTACCACGGTATGGTTGTCAAGTAATGAGAATGCCATGGGTTGGAGTCACTTTTGTTTGCATGATGATTTGTGCCATGCCCATCTCAAACTCTCTGTCCCTGGAATGAATTCTTAGCTGGAAGACCTGGATCTATCCTCTTTTTTTTTCAGATAAGTGACTTGCCCATTTGTGTGTTTCTTCAGTATTAAAATGATACCTAGTTAGTTTAGCTTTAGAGAATAAAATGAAACAGTAGATGGATATACTTTCCTAAAACATAGTGCCTTAGTCTGCTGGGGCTGCCGTAACAAAATGCCACAAACTCTGGGTGGTTTAAACAACAGAAATTTACTTCTCCTGTTCTTGAGGCTGGGGGGTCTAAGATTAAGGTAGCAGCTGATTTGGTTTCTGTTGAGAATTCTCTTCCTGGCTTGTCCATAGCTATGGGCCTGCTGTATGCTCACATGGTCTTTCCTCTGAGTATGCTGGGGGTGGGTACGTGGTGTGATAGAATAGAGGGAAAGACAGAGGAAGAGATGGGGAGGGAGAGGGAGCTGTTTGGTGTCTTTTTTTATGACCTTAATCCTAAAGGATCAGGGCTTGACTCTTACAACCTCATTTAGCCTCATTGCTTCCTTACTCCAAATACAGTCACACTGCTTTGGGCTTCATCATGTGAATTTGGGAAGGGGGACACATAATTTAGCCCATAACATGCAGTAAAACAGGAAGTGTTTCTTTTGATGGCCTTAAGACTTGGTGTTTTGATAACAATGAGTTAAAAGCCAGGCATGTATTATGTTTATTTGATTGCTCTCCAGAGGTGAGGATATATAGGGACCATTTAAGTCTCTTCGTAGCTAATTGGTTAGCTATAGAAGTGGTTTACAGTCAAGTTGGTATAGAAGTCAGAATACTACTGTGCCTAAGGTAACTGTAAAAATTCAATAGCTATTTTAATAGTATGTTATGCCTGTACCATTTCCCTGAGTATTTTCTCTCTTGCTTCGTATTCTAGGCTCAAATATGGTTTGGTTCCTATAGGAAATGTCCACATAGCTCAGTGATAATTTTTAAACTGATTTATCTTAATAAACACAACTTGTGAATGCAGCTTTTTACTCACTGAGTAAGCCTTTTAGCTAACATGGTATAAAGTTACACAGGTTTTAAAGACTGCTAAACCAAACCTCAGTTTTGCATAGCGGATTTTGGAACAAAGATAGACGTCTTAATCTTCAGCTTTCTCCCTTTCTTTATTGTAAATTTCAATATGAATTTTGACTTGGGGTGTGTTTGGGTGGCTCGTCGGTTAAGTGTCTGCCTTCAGCTCAGGTCATGATCTCCGGGTCCTGGGATCAGGCATTGGGCTTCCTACTCAGAGGGGAATCTGCTTCTGTCTCTTTCTCTCTCCCCCTCTGCCCCTCCCCAGCGCCTGTTCTCTCTGTCATAAAATCTTGGAAAGAATGAATTTTGACTTGGACTTCTGAGTCTGCATTTTTTTTTTTAATTTATCTGAGTCTGCATTTTAGATTGTTGTAGGTTAAAGGTCTTCAACTTGGTTTCCCAGAATAATCACATTTAATGTTCTTTCTCACAGGCCAGCCCTCCAGATCTCTATATTGAAAGATTTAATATAGCTCTTGGACAGTATATGGGAGCATTGCAGAGCATTGTGCCTCTTTTCATATATATGGTAAGTTAGAGCTGTTTTCTCTTTCCAGATGTCTCTGTTGGTCCAAGTGCAGATAGATGAAGTTAAGAATGTTCTGTTTATCTTTTGCTATGTATTATGTTAAAAATGGAAATTAATCTATTTTAGTAATGTTTGATTATATTGACATAGAATTGTTTACCCTTTTATTGCATAAAAATTCCATAAATAACACTGCTGAATAGACAATTAGGCATTCAGGAAGAAGTACTGAGTAATCAGTACTCAGCATTTATTTTATTTCTGCCATATGGAAGACACTGTGCTTGGAAAGTAAAGATATGTGAGAAAGCTTTCTCGTCTTCAGAAAGTAAGAGTTAAGACAGCTATCTAAATGTCAAGTAAGTCATTCCATAAAACAAGTAGAATAATAAAATTTTCTTCCATTATGGTGATGTGCTCTCTTTCATTTGGAGAATTATGCCACGAGTATAATTTTTAGTCTCTGTGGGCTTTATTGATTAGTCCCTTCTCCTTCCTAAATACATAAAATCATAGAATCTTAATGTTAGTGTTCCTATTGAAGGCAGGGGCCCTTAGCAATCATTATCCCAATTCCTTTTTGTTTATTAGAGAATGGGACATTTGGGTTGATCCTACATTCTGTAGCATAAAGATTGCTGTATGTGGAATACTGATCTTCAAAGGGATTTCTTCTCCATAAAATACAGTTTACTGAAAGAACAAAACAGAACATTGAGAGAAATCTGTATTATCAGCAGGGGACTATTAATTTGTGGAAAGATATTTATAGTAGAAAAATAAGCAGTGAAAGGTGATGAGCTGTATGTATGCTTAGAGAGAAATCTTCTTCAAATACATTAGTTGAAAAAGAAAAATGCAAAGCAGTGTGTAATATTCTTCATAAAACGTGTTTTTTTCTTTATTAGGGAAAAAAAGCATACACACACAAACACACACACACATCCATGTATTTGCAAGGAGCATTTTAGAAAGAACATACAAGTTTTCCCAGTTGAATGGGGCCTTTGAGAATGCAACAGAGGGTCTGCTGTGGGAGACTGGTTTTTATTGCATGGTTTTATTTTGTTACCATGTGCATGTTATTTTTATAATTTTCATAATCTTCTGTTTAGGAGAATCAGTGAGCAACTTGTTAACATTCCTGTTTTTATTTTCCATACCTATATATTAGTTAACATTTAACATGAACAAATTCAGTCTTGTTTGGCTGGTCATTCTTTTTTTTTTTTTTAAGATTTTATGTATTTATTTCAGAGGGAGAGAGAGAGAGTGCGAGCACAAGCAGGGGGAGCAGCAGGCAGAAGGAGAGGGAGAAGCAGGCTCCCAGCTGAGCAGGGAACCCGATGTGGGACTTGATCCCAGGACCCTGAGATCATGACCTGAGCAAAAGGCAGAGGCTTAATCGACTGAGCTACCCAGGTGCCCCTTGGCCAGTCATTCTAATCATGATGCTTTTGGCTGCAAAAAAACAGAACACCTGATTCAAAGTGGTTTAAGTAAATAAGGAAAAGTTTTAATCTCTTGTAATAAAACTAAGCAAATAAGGCAGTCTCTGGGGTTGATTGAACCCCATGGTTCTATAGTGTTACCAGGAACTCAGGTTCTTGTCTCCTTCATGTACACAGCATCTGTTTCAGCTTGTTCTCATGGTCATAAATGAGTTACAAGATATTTTGCACCGAACTAGGCTTCTCTCAATCTGTTTGCTCTATGTTGGGTCACATGTCTGCCTTTGAACCAAAGACTGTTCCTAAGAATGCCATAAGCTGAGTAACTTAGAGGAATCAGTGAAGCAGATTGTATGTTGGGGAATCAACCAGGGCATGTCCACTGCCTGCTCTCCCCCCAGATGATTGATAAATGGGGTCCCTTTTATTAGTGTTTCCTGTTGTTTCCTTTTGGTGGTGGTACAGTATTTTTAAAGGGCATATGTGCTTGTCACACAGTGTAGTCTGTTTGTCTATACATCTCTGTATAGTTAATGTTGAATGTCTTCCTCTGTTCTTTTGGAGGTGTATGGTTCATAACATTTTATCTTTATGTGCTTTAACTCCATGCCAGAAAGACAACTAATAGTAGCAGGGCTTTTGTTTTTTAATGTTGGGTTTTTTTGTTTAAATTGATACCTTTATTAATTATTTCCTAAAATAATTTATTTTTTGGTGCTTCAGCTCATTAGACAAATCATTTCCCCCTAATTAAGGCACTAAAAAACATGTATTTTCTTCTTCAGAATAAGTTTTACATCGAAACCAAGCTCAACAGAGACCTAAAAGATGACCTTATAAAGCTGTTTACGGAACATGTTGCCGAAAAGCACATTTACAGCCTAATGCGTAAGTAATTCAGCTTATAAGGGTGAGATAACACGAGCGATGATCTTTTTGATTTTTGATGAGAGAGCGTTGGCATGTGCAGCCATTGTTAACATCTGAATCGTATAGCAAGTGGTGTTGCAAGTCCAGTTCTGTAGAGACCCTGAGGAACTGAAAATGGAGAGCTGGGAGCAGCTTAGCTAGGTCATGGGACAGTGCCTTTATATCTGTCCTGATACTTATCTTTTTTACCCCCCTGACAACGGGGGAAATATTTTTAAGGGGTTCACCCTAACTTTGTTACTCGTAATTCTAGAAGGAGCACAATATTGTATCTTTGAAATGGTAGCACAGAATTCTTTCTGATTTTTACTCTTTGGTGTAAAATCCCTTGTCTAGTCTACTCATTTATTAACTATATTTTAGGCAAGCTTTTCAGCTTCTGATCCTGAGTTTTTTCTTCTATGAAGTGAGATTTATAAAAGGTTTAACTTGGTAATGTCGATTGGTAAGGAAGCAGATCAAAGCACCAAGTTCAGTTAGTTTTTCTCTCCCCCCATTCTTGGGCCCCCTGCCCCCTCACAGTAGGTGGCGTCTTATCCTACCTTTGTTAAAAAAGTATACCTCTCTAAGTGGAGTTTAGGAAGTTCCTACGACCTAAGTAAGGTCTCAGCATCTTTTAAAAGTTATGTTTTATGCAGTATATCATTGAAGTCATTTTTTAGATTTTGGCACATACTTGGATTTATAGTTTGTATTTTTAGCTTTTCTAATACTCATAATTAGTTTCTGCCACAGTGAACTTTTACCAGTATTTACAGAAGAATTGTTCTAACCTTGACCAGCAACTTTTTTATTTTTGAGTTTAAACTAAGAGAACAAATTGTTAAACTTTGGGCCAGTTTATTCCAGAAAGGCCAAGTTTTCAAATAATACAGTTGATTAAGGTAATATTTGTTTCATTATTATATTCCCAACAGATTCTATCAGAGACCAAAATCTTGGGAGCATGACTTTTTTTTAAAGTTGGACAGATGTTTATAAACATCTTTAAATATAATCTTTTATGATATTCCAGGTCTTATAACCATTTAAGTATTATCTCTGATGTTGACAGTCTTTACTTTCATTGCAAAATGGAACATAGCATTTTGAAGTCTTTCCTGTTAAAATTCTTTAGAGAAATGCTACTGCTTTTTTACTCTGTGAATATGTTTTTATATTTATCATTAATTTAGAAATAAATTTTATTGGGCATATGCAAAGAAAATACTCGAAGAGAATGTAGTCTTCCAGATCTGATGAGAGAGATCTCTCTTCTTAATCTGTGTGAGCTTTTCATAGATTCATGATATTTTATAAGATCACACCCTGTGAAGAGTCTGCATAAAGGCCTCTTGATGTGAAGACATAAAGTCAGAGAAAAAATGAATTTTTTTTTCTCTTAAACCTTCAATTAATTTGCACTTTATTTTTCCAAAAAGGTAATAATCTTCCTCTTGTTCATTATATAGTTTGGTTTTCATTCAAAAGTATACTTAAAGGTAGATATGCCTTTCTTTTCCAAGTAAGGTGTAAAATTCCTTAAGCTTTTTTTTTTTGTTTTAATTTCATTTATTTATTTGACAGAGAGGGAGAAAGCACAAGCAGGGGGAGCAGCAGGCAGAGGGAGAGGGAAAAGCAGACTCCCCCCTGAGCAGGCAGCCCGATGTGGGACTTGATCCAGGATCCTGGGATCATGATCTGAGCCAAAGGCAGACACTTAACTGACTGAGCCACCCAGGTGCCCCAGCTTTTTTTTTTTTTTTTTTAAAAGTAGGCTCCACTCCCAGTGTGGAGCCCAGTGCAGGGCTTGAACTTAGGACCTCAAGATCAAGACCTGAGCTGAGATCAAGAGTTGGACATTTAACCAACTGAGCCACCCAAGCTCCCCAAATCTTTTGTAAATTGTGTAAAACTGAGCTTATCACATATTTATTGAGCAGTTACTAAGCATTGTGCTTAGAGTAAGGGATTCAGACAGTGACCATTGGCCTCATTGGTTTGGGCTCTGTAACAATAAGGGACACTCTAAGTATTTATTAATGCTCTGTGGATGGTCATCAAAAGATTTTTAAAAAATACACTCGGGGCGCTTGGGTGGCTCAGTGGGTTAAAGCCTCTGCCTTCGGCTTAGGTCATGATCCCAGGATCCTGGGACTGAGCCCTGCATTGGGCTCTCTGCTCAGCAGGGAGCCTGCTTCCACCTCTCTCTCTCTCTCTCTCTCTCACTCTCTCACTGCCTGCCTCTCTGCCTACTTGTGGTCTCTGTCAAATAAATGGATAAAATTTTAAAAAACAAAAAACAAAACTTTAAAAAAAACCACACTCACTTCTTACTATGTAGTGGGACATGTTCTAGATACTTTATAATACTAACATCTATTTCTCAATTGTAGTAGTCATTACTTCATGTTACAGATGGAGAATTTGAGGCATAGAAAGCTTAATATTAATTAAATTGGAAAAACGGAGTTATGAAGAAATGATTTCTCATCTCTAGTTGTACATTTTCCTATACTTGCCCCTCATTCCAAAAAAACAAATAACTACACTCAAAGTCTGTATTCTAAATTCTGATTAGTTTCTGTGGCTTTAGATAAATTTGAAAATGCTAGTGTTTCATTTATTATTACAGTTATTATGCTACCCCAAAACATAGTCTTTTTATAGAGTCTTTCATTGTGCTCACAAACCTGCAGTTAGGGCTGGACTTGGTGGGGTTCTTCATCTCTGCTGCACTCAGCATGGGCCGATGTGATTCGCCCAGGGGTTGGGGAGTTTGAAGATGGCTCACTCTTGTCACTGGCAAGTTGTGGTGGCTGTAGCTTCCTCTCTTGTGTTTCCTCTAAGAGTGAGTGTCTCAAGATGCAGGAAATGGAAACTGCCAGTTTCTTAAGTCCTGGGCCTGGAAATTGGCACAATGTCACTTTTGCTGTGTTGTGCTGGCCAGGCAGTTACAGAGCCTGGATTCCAGGTGAGCGTACCTCTCCATGGGAAGAATTTAGGGAAGAATTTAGGGGCCATGTTTTGCAGCAGAGCCAAAAGAATACCCCCTCTGCAGATGAATAATTGGTACTCAGGTGCCCTGTTTCAACAATTGTTTCATGAACGAAGACCGTGACTTCCTCCTGTAAATAAAGGTGGTTTTCTACCATCTCTCCATAACATATGTGCTTATAAAATAAAATAGCTTCTACCTTTGTCTAGTAGCAAAATTGTTTTCCTTTGAATTTAATTTTTACTTTCATTAAACTTTGAAAACAAATACTTTTACCTTAGCCAGGGTATCTGTAGTATTTCTATATTGCTGATTCTGAGCAGATGTGACAAAATGGGCCAGTTAATGGTAGAAGTTTCTTGAGAAAATGTAATATGTTGAGTTGCAGTAAAGATTTGTAGTTCACTTTGACAGAGGGCTTTAAAAATTTACATGATTATCAGTTGTTCTTAAGTTCTGCCTTTAATTCAGACTCATGTAGTTTGAATTTCTTTTTTTTTTTAAGATTTTATTTATTCATTTGAGAGAGAGAGAAAGAGCATGAGAGGAGAGAGGTCAGCAGGAGAAGCAGACTCCCTGCCAAGCAGGGAACCTGATGAGGGGCTCTATCCCAGGACTGTAGGATCATGACCTGAGCCGAAGGCAGTCGCTTAACCAACTGAGCCACCCAGGCACCCTAGTTTGAACTTCTTAAAAGTCAAGAATATTTTTAATTTTAGTTTTGACTTTAAGAATTACTGTTCAAATTAAGAAAGGAGAGAAGCCCTTAGGTGAAGGTGTAGCTCTGAGGAATAATTGAAGGAGTAGAGGAGCTTGGTTCTGGCTCCAGTTCCGCTGTTAAGAAGCTGTGAGACTTATAGGATGGTATTTCATCTCTCTAGATTTCAGTGTCATAAACTATAATGAAAGAGGTCAGTCCTAGGAGTTCAGGAAGGTCCTAGTCTAGTTTCAAAACTGTTATCTTAAAATCAACAATGATGGAATTGTTGTGGGATTCTTGTTTTTTTTTTTGTTTTTTAGTTCCATAATTTGGGGGAGAAAACAAAGAGTAAAACTTCATTAGTACACGTTATATATAAGATCTGTATTTCAGGGGTGGCATGGTGAACTAGAAAGAATACAGAATTCAGAGTGAGACGCAGGTTCTTAGACCTCTCTGCCACTTGGTAGCTCTGTGACTTTGGGTAAATTATGCAGTGTTCTTTATTTTGTTTTGTTCTTAGCCTCAGTTTCCTTATTTTTAAAGTAGTTGATAGTTAAGCTTGTAAGAAAGTAAATCCTAAATAAAGTTTAAAAGAATTAAACTTATAAAATACCTAGCACTTGTTAAATACTCAAGAAATATTTTCTTCCCAGTCTCAAGCTGCTGCCCCTCCCCCTAGTTGCCCTTCTTTTTCCTTAAAAGAGGAGACCAACTAACAAATCTCTTAAGCACCGTTCTCCTAAAAAGAATTTAGGTGGAGAGGATTTTAGTGAATTTTTAACACCTTCTTAACTCTGTAATCGTTGTTGAATGCAATTCTTTTCATTAATTCATCCCAGATAAATTTTTATGTATTTTATATATAATTTAATCTGTGAATGTATCATTTCTTCATTTACAAATATATATATTTGACTACATAATTAATGTGTGATTGAATGTGAAGAGTTAGTGGGAATAAGACTTATGAAGGCCAAAACGATTGTCAAAAAGTAGGGAAATGAATGAATAGAAAAAGAGCCTGCATGTGGGGCACATGTTGAAATTAGAGATAACCTTGAGTTGAAGAGACTCCCAGAACCTAAAATTTAGAATTGCAGTTTTTGAACATTATATCCTGAAACGTGATTTTCTGCGGTGCTTAACATTTGTCATCCTTAAAACTTACCTGTGGCGTTCAGAGTTATCACTGTCTATTGCTGAGAGAGAGAATCCGAAGGATCCACTGGAATGGTGCACCTCTGTCCTTCATTATATAAATTCAAACGTAACTTGCATTGTATGTTTAAAAACTGTAAAATCATTGCTGGCCAAGTGAGGAGGCGCTTTCATTTTTGAAAAGGCATAGCCTATATAGCTTTACAAGCCTGGCTTAGAATAAAATTATGCCAAGTCTTGTGGGTTTTGGGGGTACTAAATTACAGGCGGTCTTTGAGAGAGAAATTTAAAAATGAGCTGTTTGGAATCATTGGTATCTGTTGTATCCACTAAAATAATGGAATACATTTGTATCTATTAATGGTATTATCTAGAAGAATTTTCTTACTTATTTAAAAATGTTCTAATAAAATCTTTGTTGGAGAAGGTAACCTAAAAGAAAGCTGACTTGGCGTGGTCAGTTGGGGTCATGTGGTTGTGAGAGTTAGCAAAGGGAGGATGAGCCAGGCGATCTCTTGCCTGTATGTTCAGTAAGGAAAAAGTACGTGCCGCTCTAGTGTTTGGGAATGTGAGTTTCTGACTCCGATCACAGTTACTAAAATTACCAATAATGTGTCTTTCAGAAAAATCCCAAGAGCCTCTAATATGGTGATTTGGGGAAGGAGGAATGGTTGGGGAGTTAGAGAACATTTTATTTTCCAAATGTAAATCTTCTGACTCATGAACTTAATGGGAAGCACTTTCAGTGCACTCGCTAAGTACCATGAATACTACTGCTTTTGGAAAGCTTATTTTCAGAACCTCCATGAATTGAATCATCTCCATTAGTGTTTTAACAGACCTGCACATATTTACTTGTTAGATTGAGCTCTACTGTGTTGGATTAAAAAAAAAATCTTTAACTTATAGACTTGGTTTGTCCTCTGGGGCTGTTTTTCTTGCACTTGTTTTACTTTAGTTTTGGGAGAAATAATAATAGAGAAACTTGACATGTTCTATCATTTTTATAACCCATTTTCTCTTCTTTCAGCTTTACTTTTAGAAGCCCAGTCAACACCATTTCAGGTCACACCTTCAACTATGGCGAATATTGTGAAAGGCCTGTACACTCTCAGGCCAGGTAAACAGCCACATTTCTTTTGGGTTAGACTTGTTTGTTTGTGTGTGACAGCTCCAGCCTTGTCCAAAGGGCAGAGTTTGTCTCTGTGTTTTTTGAGGCCTAATGGTGTTTGGATTTGTTATAGCAAAAAACAAAAACAAAAACAAAAACTGAGTAGATACTGCAGTCATCATTGTGAAATGTAAACTCAGGACTCCCTTGGAATTCCTTCTGTCCTGATGAAAACCAGCTAGTTTAGGAAATACAAGAACTAATTGGTAGCAGACATTTTGGACAAAATTGATTCTCAGGTCCAGTATTAATCTCTGTCTTTTTTGTTGTGGAGTTTCTCCTTTACTTGTACCCCCCCCACTATAGATATGCATCGACATACACATCCACAACTCTCATCTTCCTAGGCCCATTGTAACTTGCAGGGAATCTAGAAGTGTTGGTAAAATTACAGTCATTTCATAAGTTTATTGTGAAGAAAGAAATACTGAGAAAAGCAGAACCAAATGTCAAAGAGCACTATATTCAAAGGCATGGTTTATAAATTATCTCAATGTATCTATCTTATAAAAAAGCTACTGAATTTAAAGGAATTCCAAGATGTTTTGTATATATCTTCCTGTTTGTAAGCCAGAATGTCAAAATTATCATACAGTTGTATAGCAAATTTTTTTAAAAAGATTTTATTTATTTATTTGACACAGAGAGAGAGAGATCACAAGTAGGCAGAGAGGCAGGCGGGGTGGGGGGGAAGCAGGCTTCCTGCTGAGCAGAGAGCCTGATGCAGGGCTTGATCCCAGGACCCTGAGATCATGACCTGAGCCGAAGACAGAGGCTTTAACCCACTGAGCCACCCAGGCGCCCCGTATAGCAAATTTTTAAAAAATCTGTAGTAGAGAGATTGTAAAAGTTCTCAGGGTAGAACATTGTGCTACCACCTAGAAACATAAGGGATGCTTTCTTGACAGTACTATTTTTGTGGAATTCTTTTGTCATTTTAGGATTAAATGAAATAAAACATTATCTAAAGAGCTTAACATAGTACTTAAACATAGCTAATAACATTAGCTGTTTTTATTACTATCCAGTTAAGTCCAGTAGTTATTTTAATTAATTGATGGCTTGATTGTTTGCTTAAAAATATGTCAGAATTTAGCTTGCTGAAATGGAAACCACTTAAAAACTGTGGTATTGTAGGTAGACTGTGATGTCAGAAATACCTTCTTTCCCAGGCTACTTTAAGCAGTTAGTCTTCTAGAATATCTAGATGTCATGTTACCTTAAATTTTCATCAGGTCTTAAACTCTGTTCCTCATAACTTCATAAACAAGTTATTCTCAGTAATTACTTCTATAAAGTAGCAAAAACATTTTATTACATATGTCCTATGAACTGATGTTTGTAGTTTGACACTTTTATGTTTATTTTACTAGATGTGATAAAAATGGCTCATGAATTTTTCTTTTAGTGCTAGGTTATGAATGATTTTCTTTTATTTTGGAAGACATCCAAGTGCAGTATAACAAATTTCTAAATTCTGTCTCCCAAGTAGGCAGCTTTATCAGCTCTGGCTTTTATCGTAAATAACAGTATTGCAGAATAAAACCAATCACTACGTGTAGAAAAATTCATAGGAATATTTTTATCCGGGTTTGAGCTCTTGTAATAGGATTCATACTACTTGTGAGGAGAATTCTGTATTTGAGAGTTGTCCTTTTGAAAAGGAGAATTTTATCAGCGACTAACCTTTTGCTGCCCTAGGCATTTTCTGAGATTCTGTTAAACATATTTTGATATTTACATGCCTTGCCAGTACCCATTGTGTTCCTAGTTTGTTAAAGTAGTTTTATTCACCTGACAGATTAAGGTTAAAATACTTTAAAAGTTGATTTCAAGTGTAGAAGTTGTGTTCATTGCACTGGTTCTCAAGTGCTGATCTTTGTATGATGAATGCATTTGAACTTAAACTAAATTCCTGAGCCCTAATCTTTGTAGGTTCTTACGACTATTAAAATTTTTGGTGTGTTTCCATCTGATCTTTAGAAGCTTAGTTTAGGCACAGTGCCAGCTGTCCCATCCTGCACTTTTTCGTTTAATACACACTCTTTTCTTTGATTTCTTCATCTTTATTTTAATGATTGCCTGGAGTTCCATAAAATGGCAGATCAGTGTGGCTCCCATCGCCTCTCACTCATGGATCAGTGGTTCTCCTGGGGGCCGTATTGAGACTCTGAAGGTATATTTGAGTTGAGCTAGAAGGAGGGACACTGTTGAGAACATTTTGCCATGAGTTTATACAAGGGAAGAGTGGATTGTTTTTTGTGATATTTGTTTTTTTGTTGTTGTTGTTTTGTTTTGGTCATGTCTAACTTAACTGTTCTCCTGTTGGACATTTTTTACTTACCATTGACCCAGCACTGCACAGCATCAAACATGTTCCCCCCCACCCCCAGATTTCGAATTATTTACTCAGATTACAGTTTTTAAAGTGAGTTTACTGGATTAAACCCAGATTGACATTTTATGGTTTTTTGATCTATACAGCGAAGATGTTTTCCAAAGGGAAAATTTGAAAGGGCAGCCTTTAAAAGGATCTGAAAGGGTAACAGTGCTAAATTAGGACCAGCAACAAGGAAGGCGGAGTGCTGGTTTTAGCATGCCCTTGTTACAGGTGGATGTTGTTTATATTTAGTGTTCACAGATAAAGGGAAGAGAGTGTTCATTTATCAGCAAAATGTAAAAATATCTGCTTTCTTTGTACTGTTAATTCTTTTTAGAAAGGAGATTTAACCTGTTTGTAGATTCCTTGTCAGAATGGGGTTGCATTGCTTTTTTCCCCACTTTAAGTTTGGTTTAATAACATATATTCTTTCTGTGAACAAAGAAAGCTTTCCTTTTTTCATGTAATTCGTCTTTATGATTTCTTTAATGGATCTTTTCCTTCCTTCACAGAGTGGGTTCAGATGGCTCCAACTCTGTTTTCTAAATTTATTCCAAACATTCTCCCTCCGGCGGTGGAATCTGAACTTTCTGAATATGCTGCTGAAGATCAGAAACTTCAAAGAGAACTTATACAGAATGGTTTTACGAGGCAAGTTTCTTTTTTTTTCTTTTTTAACCAAATATGTCCATTTCCTTTGGCCACTTTGGTTTGGCAGGGGAGGGAGGCCAGAGTTCTTAAAATGGGAAACAGCCACCAAGTAGTCAGGGTGATGCTGCTGGGGGAGAGGTTAGCTGCCGGTCTCTGGAAATGGTGAAGCTGGGATTTGAGTTTATGGAAACTGCCCTTCACTAAACATGGATTTGGAAGAAAGGAGCTCTCTCTGGGGGATCAGTGAGGCTGGGAGGCCTAGAAGGGCTCTTCCAGTTGTGACCTTCTCCACTGTTCTCAGCATTGGTGAGATGTTATGATTACTTATAATGTACTTCTATGACTAAACTAGTAAATGACTAGTTTGTGACTAAACCAGTAAAGCGGCTTTTCGATTCTAGTTTTCTTATTTTTGCTTTTGCTCTAAAATCTGCTTGTTTCTTCTTAAAAAAATAGGGTATTTCTTTATATGTGTCCAGAAAATTTGCCTTGCTTGGTTTTGATATACACATGTGGCTGATTTTTCTGAAATTTGCAATTCAGGATCCTAGCTATAACCCAGAAAGTCTTGAAAAGTGCATATTTTCAACCAAAATAGAGTATTCTGTGGAAAAATACCCAAGTTGCATCACCAGATCATTGACGGGTACAGTAAGGCCTTACATTTTCATGATCCTTACTTTTTACTCAGCACTTTAATATATCTTCTCTTATTTGAATTCCTGACATTAAAGGAAGAAAGTTATGGAAAGTTAGACACCTCGGTTCCTCCCTGAGGTATAGTTGTGATCACAAATAGTAGGTTGAATTTTGACTCACTTATCTGACTAGGGCTGGGGATGGACATTCCTCTTTTATAGTTTCTGAGGCCAAGCTAAATCTCAGATTACCAGTCTTGACCAAGATCGTTTTTACTGTCTCTGGTCTCAGCACAGGTTAGGAAAGAAAGCAGAAAATCTGTTTTTTGCAGCCTTAGGCATTGCTCTTTATTCCCATTTCGTCCTGTGCCATCTGTATTCCTGTGGGTGCGGGGGCACTGAGTAATTCAGGGGTCATTGGCTCACTCACTGGCAGCTCGCACAGGAAAGGCTCCCGGAAAGGCTCCCGGAAGCTGTGTAGGTAGGTCAAGTTAAGGGAAGGCAAGGCCATAGAAAATGCTGGAATGTTGGCAGGTAATTTTTCTCCCTCAAGTCCAGTGGTCAGGTGTTTTCTGACATTAATTACCATATCTCTAATAGTGGTATTATTTTCATATAGAGAATGAGCCTGTTAAACAGGTTCATGCCATAGTAATTTTGCTTACTCATTTTTGAAGAGCTACTATATTCATGTGCTTCAAAAGTCAGAACGATACAGGAAGTACACATTGAGAAGCTTTACTCCTGCTTGTCTCCCCCCGTCTATTCCTACCCCTTTAGGTGACTGTTTTATTAGTTCCTTATGATTCCTTTCAGTGCTTCTTTTAATATACAGATACAGGCAAACACAACATGTATTCTTACTTTTACTCCTTTCTTATCCCTTCTGTTGTGTAGATAGAACTTGTGTAACCAGTCCCTTGTGGATGGCAACTGGACTTACTTCCAGTCTTGCTGTGACAGAGAATGCCGTGATGAGTACACTTGTACATGCATTAATTATGTACCTGTTGCCGGTTTATCTGGAGAGTAAATTCCCATAAGTGGGATTGCTGGGCCAAGAGTAAATGTAGTTGTAACTTTGATTAATATCACCAAATTGCCCTTCATAGGGGGTTTGTGCCATTTTGCATATCCACCAGCACAGTTTGAAAAGTTCCTCTTCTTCATGGTCTCTTCCTCATGGCTTTGGATTTTCACTGGTCTGGCAGGTGAAAAATAATTATTCAGATTGTTTTAATTTGCATTTCTCTTACTAAGAATGAAGCTGAGAATATTATCAGGTTTGTATTTCTTTTCCTATATATGGCCTGTTTGTGCCCTTTGCTCACTTTTCTGTTCGTTAGCCTTTTTCCCTTGAATTCTAGGAGCTGTTTCTATATCGAAGAGATTGACTCTCTGCCTGAGATAAAAGTCTGTTAGTTTTCGCGATTTGTCTATGACTTTGCTTATGGTGTTTTTTTGTTTTATTTTAAGTCATGCAGAAGTTTTTTATTTTTGTGTAATTTTATCAGGTTATATCTTTATGGGTTATGGGTTTTGAATTACAGTTAAAAGTTTTTTCTTAAGTAAATACAAAATAATCTGAGTCTACCTTTTATTGTTTCCTCTAGGCTTACCATAATATTGACATCTGTGCTTTTGTTAATGTTTTTATTTAAATGGTTGCTTTTAATTTTAGGGGTGAGTTTATTGATGCCTTTAAAAAATAAACAGGCTTCTGAAAAATTTCATTTCTATGAAGCAATGGATGAAGGTAGCTCTTGTGGATTTCTCTGAACACCTTGAACTCACCTTCCACAACAGTGTGTAGAACTATGTAAACATATCCAGAGATATTTTCCTAACCCTTATTTTGGAACTGAAAGAAGACACCGGGGTGCAGGGCTGCATTTAAAGTTTGTATTCCAAGAGGTGATGCGATTAACCTGTTTTGTTGTACAAACCAGATGGGGCCATTTCTAGAATTAACAACATACTATATACATTAATATGGGAACAGATTATCCTGTTGGGTACTTTGCACATTGTAGGTCCTGCCTAACCTGACATTCTCGGACTTCCTGCAATCCACTGCTGAGCTGGCCCAGACCTGTTGGAAAGGATGGGCACACGTTCTATACTTAGCAGTTGAGAGCAAGTCTGTCTATGCTTCCAGCTCTTGTGTATGGGCCTTCCACATTCTGCCCTGCCGGACTCAATGCTGCCTTTGACCATTATTTGACTAGGATTGTTTTGGAAAAAATGGTGTCCATGGGTGCAGAAAACCTTGAGAATATAATACGGGCTATTTAACAAGAATTCTGTTACTGGCTGTTCTGATTGAGCAGTCATTTTATGGTTTATTCCTAATTAGTCACATGATTGCTGTTCAGCTTTGTGAACTATTTTTTCATTTAGGACTGTATTCTGTTTACGTGGATTGGTCCTGAAAGGCAGCACCCAACTTTGATGTAGATGGCACAGAATGTCTTCGAAGTGTTTTGAAATGATGTGAATGTTGTCAAATACATCCTCGACTGCAGTTAATGGGTGTTTCTCATTTGAGCTGGAGTTTATGTGCAGCATCTTTAGATACACGGAAATAGACTTATTTGTAAGCTAGAATTAACATATAAGCTAAAAACAGCATTTTGTTTTTGTCCGTTATCTGTGTCATAGGATTGATTATTGGAGGGTGGGAGAGGGCGGGTTGGTGTCTGTTACATGATGGAGGAGAGCTTGTGTGGGAACTTCTCACACGCGTGCCCTCAGACGGGACCTTCTCTCACACCGGCCGTTGGGCCTCTTCAGAGCTTGTAGTAAGTAGCTTTTAAAGGCAAGTATTTTGCAGAGTAATTGTTACTTGGATTTCTGGAACAAAATGGTACCTTGTAGGAGTATTGTTGATCTTTTCAGCTGAGAGGGTCACTCTGGAATTGGCACTTTTTCATCTCGTAACAAGGGTCTGGTTTTGCGGGCAGCCATAGCTTTCTAGACTCGGCCGTTAGGTGATGCCTTTGGCAGCCTCTTGAGTAGATCACATCTACATTCTCTCTCTGTGACTTCTGTTGTTTTCACAGCTATATTTTTCTCCTATTATTTTTGCATGTTCAGTTTTTATTTAACCTTTCAGGGGTGGGAATGAAGGTTATGTATAGAAGTTGAGGTTCTGGATAGAGAATCCCATGTCTTCCTTTTTGATCAGCATTAACTTATTTAGAATATTTGGTGAATGTTACTGTGGTGGTACTCATAGAAGATAGTGTAGATAATAATACAGGTTACCAACTGGCTTTGTAGGCACAGTGTTAACAGGAGGTGTTTAAAAAGTGGCAGTAGGACACAGGTGTTGCGAGCTCTGTAGGCTGTCTAAGGCTGATACGTGCTAAATGTGGTGCATGGTTTTCTCTAAATGCCCAGCCTAGAGACGAACCCTCAGAGGCCATTTGGTGTCTTCTCTTCCTGCCCGGTCATTGAGACTCCTCACCTCGCCCAGCAAGAGGTTTCTGTCCTGGGAAACTGCTAATCTAGAAGATCACTCTGAAGCACGAAATAATCACTTGGGCTGTCATCTTCATAGTCTGTCTCTAGAGGCCATTTATCAATTATTCACTGATTTGTTAATTCAGCAAATACTTATTTTTTGCTAGATACTGTTCTTAGGTACTGGGTAAACAAATTTCTGTTTTTATGGAGCTTATGTTCTAATGTTGGGAGATAAATAACAAACACGTAAGCAAATTAATTCAAATAATAAAAAGTGCTGTGAAGAAATTGAGACAGAGCATGGGATAAAGAGTGAGAGTGACCAGGGCATGTGTGAAGGGCTGGTCCAGCTAATTGGGACATGAAATGCCTTCCCAGGGGCAGACATTCCAGTGAGGCCGTAGGTGATAAAGAGACAGCCACATGGCTAACTGGTGGCACGAGTGCTACTGGCAGGGAAGACGTAAAGTACCAAAGTGCTGGCATGTCCCAGGGAAGAAGAAAAACCAGCATGGCTGACATACAGTGGACGGTGGGGAGGTAGGCAAGAGCCATGTCTCACAGGACTGCGAAAATGAATTTGAATTGATTCTTAACTGTGATGGAAAGCCACTGAAGGGTTTTAATCAGAGGCATGAAATAATCTAATTTATGCTTTTACATAAGATTGCTCTGGCTCTGGTCTGGGCTAATAATAAAGACTCTTGCAGATTGCGTAGGGGAGAGATAATAGTGGCGTGGGTTGGGATTGTAGCCATGGAGTTGATGGGAAGTGTTTGATTTGAATTATGTTTTGCTAAGGAGTGCTCCAGAGGAAGAGGAAGAAAGAAATCAGGAATGAGCTCGGATTTTGGTCTGAGTAGTTGAGTGGGTAGTAGTGCCATTTATTGAGGAAGACTAAAGAAGGAGTAGGGATGGAGTGGAGTCACTGGCCATGGTAAACTGGCAGTATTTAACAGTCATCCAAGTGACAGTGGTGAGGAGACAGTTGGACCTACAAGTCTGAAGTGTAGGGAAGAAATGAGAGCTGGAGACAGAAATCTGGGAGTCATTGGCGTATGGATAGTATTTCAAGTCACAGGACTGGTATGATTGCCGTCCTAGACGATGTAGAATATATACATGGAGAAGAAACAGTGGCCAAGGACAGTGCTGGGTAGAGCCAAAAGTGTTTTGGGAAAGAGGAGATGAACTGTGTAGATGGTACTGAGGGACCAAGCAAGAGAAAGCTAGCAAATCCGTTGTTCTTACTCATTACTTGAGCAGTTTAGTTATTTGTCTGGATTATTGTCTGAGAAACTGGAAAGACAAAACTAGGATTTATAGGCAGCACAGGACCTAGTCAGGACTTCTATTTCCTTATTTGTAAAGTGGAACTAGAACTTCTATAGGTGGAGGAGATGAACTGCTTAATACATGTGAAGGTTCGTGTTCTTCCACCTGTGGGAAGGGTATTCGTATACATTAAGATTCTGAGATTGGGGGGGTGGCACCTGGGTGGCTCAGTCATTGAAGTGGCTGCCTTCAGCTCAGGTCATGATCTCAGGGTCCTGGGATCGAGCTCTGCATTGGGCTCCCTGCTCAGTGGGGAGTCTGCTGCTCCTTGTCCCTCTGTGATCTCTCAACTCTCACTCTTCTCAAATAAATAAATAAAAATCTTAAAAATAAAAGTTCTTAGATTTTTCACGTAAGCCTTAAGCAGTGTTTGGTTTTACAGTAAGGCTTTCTGCAGCGGGGTGGGGCGGGGGAGGGTTGCCTGGGTGGCTTAGAAGATGGAGGATCCAACTCTTGATCTCAGGGTCATGAGTTCAAGCCCCATGTTGGGCTCCCCGTGGGATGTGGAGCCTACTTAAAAAGGGGGGTGTGTTTTGAGGGAACATTTTGGATTCATATTTGAAGTTTGTCCTAGTATAAGCCAGGTCACTGACTATGTTGGTAGCAGAATCCAGGTTTATCTTCAAAGACATTTTTAGTCTGAACCTATTCCTAGAACCCAGTGTAAGCCATTTTTATGGCTAACCCTTCCTCCATTTAATAGCTTTCTGTATTTAAAAGGGAGTGCCTGGGGTGCCTGGCTGGCCCGGTCATTAAGCCTCTGACTTTGGGTCAGGTCATGATCCCAGGGTCCCTGCTCAGCAGGAAACCTGCTTCTCCCTATCCCCCTGCTTGTGTTCCCTCTCTCGCTGTCTCTCTCTGTCAGATAAACAAATACAATCTTTTAAAAAATAAAAAATAAAAGGCAGCACCTTTTAGCTAAGAATATTCAGGTTTAATATCTGTTTTAAGCTGTGTTGTTAGAATTGAAATACCTGCTTCCCTTCTGTTACGGGTTCTGTCCCTTCATTTCTCCTCTTTTGGTGTATGAAGATGTCTATGTGTTCTGTTGATTCCTTCTTCTTTTCTTATCCCCAGAGGTGACCAGTCCCGGAAGAGAGCTGGGGATGAGTTGGCTTATAGTAAGTAACAACGTTCTTACCTTTTCTGACTGTCTCGTTATGCCAGGCAGCTCCTGGTGGGGGCGGTGCGGGGAATCTAATGGAATGGTGTTCTCCACGAGGCACTCTGTGTGGTCAAGGCCAACTGTTGAGTCTCGTTGGTGGCCGTGGTTTCCAGCAGCTGTCAGGGGCCTCCCAGATTCTGGAGTCTCTCCTAGAATGGGATGACGGCCTCGCCTCAGTCCCTGATCGCACAGCCCCTTTCACTTCAGTCAGCTTGGTTTTTTTTTGTTTTTTTGTTTTTTTTTTTTTTTTAATCTCCTTTTGGAGATTGCAAGAGGGTTGAGAATTACGTATTAAATAGATTCTTACCATTATCAGATGCTATCTGCTATTCATACTTCTTTCCGTTGCAATGTTTCTTTTCTAGACAGCTCGTCAGCGTGTGCAAGTTCCAGAGGGTACAGATAGTGAATGTATTGAATGTACTTTCCTTCCCGAAAAGAGGACACACTGGAGCTGCAGAGACTGTATTCGGAGCACAGCGGGGGCCTGCAGACACTCAGGAGCTCTGTCGCAAAGTTGTTCTTGGAAGAGGATGTTGGACTTCTTACTTTGGTTTGTAATTTTAAAAAAAACAAAAAAACTAACAAAAACAAAAAACAGTTGCTGCTAGACTTGGGGATGATTTTGAAATGGGACAATCTTTTAATGAGTTTACCTACAGATCCTGTGAGGAACAAGCATCTTGAAAAGCGACCATTGCTAAGGGAAATCCAGCAGCCGACATCAGCAGCTTCCTCCAAAAATAGAAGAACAGAGAATCTTTTTTTTTTTTTTTAAAGCACTTGTTTTGTTCATTTGTGGACTTGGCACTTGGCACGTTGGCTTTGCACATCAGAATCTCTTTTGCTTTAAAATCGAGCAGATCATTACAGTGCAGTGCTTTTCGCCCATTGCCAGAAAAACAACCCCTTTTAAAAGAGTTGGTCTTCGTTTAGCATTAGAAAGTCTCATTAAAGGAAACCGTTAACTTGGCTTCTGCCATAACTTTCCCCCTCACCAGTTCACCACTTTTTTCTACTCTGTGCCTTGAGCTTTGTGCACTTTGCAACTCTGTGACCCTGTGACCATGGTGTTCAACTCACAAATGCTTCGTGAAAGGTTTATGGTATCACAGACTCCCCCACTAAGGTGTCAGGTGTGACTTTGTAGCAGGATGCTTAATGAGTGGGGAAGTAGAAGCGTGTTGCTCACTGGTCGGATCTCCCCCTGCCTCACTGTGGCACATTCATGTTAATGTTGGGGACCAACTCTGTAGAACATATCCATTCCCTCTGTCACTTCCCATGATTTCACCAGCTGCTGGAGTACTGGCATAATGCTAGTGTAGGAGTGTGCTGGACTTCAGCACTAAAGCTCCCTTTTTAGTATCGTGGAGAAATTTCCAGTGGTAACAGCTAGTTACTGCGATGCCCTAGGAAGCAGATACGGTTATCCAGTCCAAATATAATAAATGGTGTGGGCTTCTGGATCCATTTCATTTTAAATGGGTGAGATAGGTACCTTGAAAAACAAAGTTTGCCGTCTGCATCTTTTTTAGCATTACATTCAAGTATACTAGAGAAGTAGCATTGCTGTTTCAAGCTTCCTTCCAGCTGTGACACAGCTACATTTTTTTTTTTCCCTACACCCACAGTGCTGTTTAGGTTCTTACAAAAGACTCGAAAGCCTATTCTAGGTGTTTCTGGAAGGCAAAGAAATATAGATGTGGCAGGTGAAAATATTTTTCTTCTCAGTTTTGCTTGATTCTAAATTGAGCGTATTCTCGACTCTGGCTGTGTCATGCTACTGTTTACCTCTTCAGAGAACTTGGGGCAAAACAAGATGTATCAGGGATAGTGTCACAATTCTGATTGTCAGGTTTCTCGTAGAGTTGCCTTTGTCAATTCAGTCTGTCTTTTCTCGGGAGCAGGCTGGATGGGAGAGTTTGAAGTGTGATGATAGGAGCAAGGAAGTCATCTGATAGAAATCCTCTATTGGTAAAATTACTGATCTGAGAAGTAAATGTAAAGATTGTCAGGTTTTCTAAGTACTTATCAACGAGAGTTGGTGGATTTTGCAGAGGACTTTGAACTGGACCGTTTAACTCTGTGAGCATCTTAGATTGTATTGGTAAACACTGAATTACTGTAAGAATAAACACAGGCTCTCACTGTGCCCTGTGCAGGTTGATTTGGTACCCCAGTAACATTGTGGTGTCGAGGAAGAACTCCATTCTATCATGAAGTCCAAATTTTACTTTTTGCCATGGCATGCTTGCTGCGGGCTTATAAATGTAACACCTGCGACTGACGTCTCTCCTGAGTGGTTTTAATAATACTTCTGAAAGGAATAAAATTGGGGTGTTTCTTTAAATGTGGATGAATTCTTCATTATCCTAATAATGTCCCCAAATGCTTTTTCTGGGAGAGTATTCTTTGGTCAACAATGGAACTTTCTCTATAAAAGCATTGTATTATGATGTGAATTGGCATTAAAATCTTTGGATGCTTTTGCATTATTAAGTTAATGGAGAAATATTTTATATTGTCTTTTTATTATTATTATTATGTATGTGTTAACAAAAAGTGGGCAAAGTTTGCAAAATTTAGTTTCTTCGAATATTTGCACAGCGACTGCAGCTCACAGTGGGCCAGGGCTTGGTACTACAAATCCATGAATGGAAGACACTGGAGAAAGAAAATACTCATCTTCCTAGTGCATGTGACCTGGTTGCTACTCGTTATCTTGACCCCTTGAGGCACATTGCAGGGTGAAAACCCTATTTCTTTAAGTAGAAATTGACCTTGCTTATTTAATTGGGTTTCTTAGCAAAATTCCGAGTTTGCAACATGAGAGGAAATAAGATTTGCCCTCCATTTTGTATTGACTAAGCATGGTCAGCCAGAAAGTATTTTCCTCTCATGTTTACTTGTATTCTTCTTGCCAGTACAGTATCTAGTTTTTCCACCCCAGTTAAGTCCTGGCTTTTTTGGGGCCCAAATCACTGAGGACAGAAAATTGTACATTGATTGTCTCATTAGGCTACACGTAGTTGATTCGGCGAGCCCGACTCATGTATGTGTGCAGCCTGAAACCAGACTCTCCGAAAGAAAGCCAGCTCGGTCACCTTGGAATAATGACCTGTCAAAGTAAATGATGATGGTTTTGAGAGACGATACTTACTTTTAGAGTTGGCCTTAGGCTTCAGTAGCAGTGTCCTCTCCTGGTCTCTGTGGTCCCATCTGTACCCTCACCTGACAAGAGCTACTGCTTTGTTTTCTGTGGGGTGGAAAGCCAAACCTCGTAGAGTGTGACTCTTAATCTAGTAGTACTTAGGTAGATTTAGAAGAAACACAAACCTGGATGCATGAGTTGTGCGTTACTAAATTTTGTGGGAAAGTTACTTTTTTTTTTCCTGTCCCTTTTACAAGATTGAGGCAGTTCCTCTCCCTTTCTTTGGGGTATAGGAGGGAAACAGCGGTAAGTGAACGGGCAGGAGGGTGGGCGCCCGTGGCGTTCCTGCTGTGTGCATCTCTGGTGCCCCAGCCTCATAGAGCTGCCACTCCCCTGGCTACAGACGCCGTGCTTTCTGTCGGGTTGCAAATTTGCACACAAGAAGAATTCCTCAGGAAGAGTTTGCACATGCATCGCCTTGCAATATTCTGTAATGACCGAACAAGGGACTTGAATGTTTTTCAGCACAAAAGGAGAACTTCAGAGTGGTGGTCTGTGCACACGTACTGGCAAAGGTCATGGTGATCTAGCAAACACGATTGGTTTCTGCAGCATAAAGTGAGCAGGAGCACTTGTATCATAGTATTTAAATAAGCCTGTTTAAGCTCTAGAGTAACCCTTCCAGATTTTGTCTTCTTTTCTTATTGAGACTGGCTATATTTTCCGCTGTGTTTTTTCTGTTTTATGGCAGTTAATTATTTCCATGATTATTATAGAAGCATTGCCCTTGAGCTGAAATTCAGTTGTTTAATAAGCAGCTATTATTGAAAATAACTGAACATTGTTTTATGAATATACACTAATCTGAGATATTAAAATATTTTAAAACTAAGAAGCAAAACAAAAAACCTACATTAGGTATCCAGGCAGTTGGATGTTTTGAGCTGATTTTATTTTATGGCATCTCATTGTGCTTCAGAATATTATGTTTACTTTACTCCAGGTCTAGGCCTCTTAAGGGGACTTAAAAATGTAAGATCAGAATGTGAATCCCTTGACTGACACCTAGAATAGGTTTATAGGACCTTTTCGGTTGTGGTTGCAGTTTTCAGTAAGATTGCGTAAGATGAAGTTCATGTTTATCAGAAGTTAAAATAGGAGTTCTTGGAGAAATGGCTTTCTTGTTACTTTCATTACCTTATGGAAATTTGCCCAGTTTCTAGCCACCAGAATTGATGAAAGGACCCCTGATGTTTTCAAGGGTAACGATCTGTTTTGTCCCCTTAGTTTTGATGAACTAAGTCACTGACACTTTCCCTCCTCCCCTGGCCAAGACCCTGTTCTCAACTTCTTTCCAGAGCCGAGTGGCACAAGTACATATACTGTTTCTGCTGATGTTGATGGTGTGGCTGTGGGAGAATTAGAGAAAATCCTCTTCAGAGGTATGTTCTAACAGGACCTCAGTACATATTGTACTCCCTCTGGTCGAAAATTATCTTCATTTCTGGCTGGACTGTGTTGCTTAGAAAAATGCTAATGGTTTAAAATTCTAGGAAACTTATAGTGTGGCTCTGGGGTAAATTTTGTGGTTCGGAAAAAAAAATATTTTGTATTGATTCTAACATGTCATTTCAATGTGGCGACGATGTACTAAATGCAGTAAGACTGTGGATGTTCTCTCAGAAGGGTATGTTTTGTTAAACAGATGGCAATTTAATTGCTCTCATTAGCTCTGTTTGTCAATATTATGACCATGCAATGCAGGAGAAATTGCTCAGATGTGAAGTTGTGGAAGCTATGGCTGGAAACAGGAATGCTTATGAGTAAATGGGAGGTCGAATGCAGACAAGAGGCTCTTGCCACCCACCCGCACAGCCAGAGCAAGGATGAAGCAATGAAGTCTAGTCCCTGGTGGTGCTTATTTGTTGGAAAGCATGGTGGAGCTTAGAACAGGGTGTTCTGTACACCAGCTCTTATCAATCAAGAAAAATGGTGGATGGAACTCTTCTTGATTGGGAATTAAAGCTACTGACTTTGGCTCTGACCTTTAACTCTTGATGGATTTGAATTCACTCCTTCTGTATTAGGGTGTATACCATCACTCGAAAACATTGTGGTTAATGAAAATAAATCTTGTATAGATATCCTTGGCTTGGTTCACTGTAACTTTGTTATAATACGGAACATATGATTTCCCTTACAGTATATTCATGATGCCTCCTAAATAATAACCAGACTTAGCACATTGTCTGTTCTGTCAGCTGGTTAATCTGCTGGCAGGGTGAGTGTCCATCTTGACCTTTGTACCAGTGATTGGATAAAAAGGGCGTGTGTAGTTAATTATATACATTTAGTTACCTAGGCTGCATACGTATGCAGTATCTATACATATGTACATATATATGTCGTTTTTCTTCTTTAAACACTGGCACATTATGGACCTTTATCAAAAGTTTCTGACTTGCGGTTTTTTGCATTGATGATACCATGCTTTTAAAAAAATAACCCTTTTTTCTTGCTATGAAATTAATATTATCTCCTAGGTTTTTTGAAATCTCACTTTACAATTTTAGTTCCTCTTTGCTTTCTCTTTTCAAGTGTCCTTCCTACAGTGTTCTCGGAATGCCAGTTGTCATCCTCCTCTTTTTTTAAGACCCAAGCTGTGTTGTACTGGTACCTTCTTTTTAATTACTGCACACAGCAGGATTCCATGACTGTCTTTTCTTTTTCTCTGCATTGAAATCACCTGACAGTTTCCTCCTTCAGCTTTTTCTTTGTTTCAGCCACATAGGGAGTTATTCAAATCCTCTCCCTTCCCTTAGCAGATTTTATTTTTTAACTGAACATTGAACTTTTCTACTAGAGTCAGTTCTAATCAGGGAGGTATGTTTAAAATGTGTGTTTAATTTATTTCCTCTATTGGCTTATGTCTTCATAATCTAAAATTCTAAAACATTTTGGATTTCAAAGAACATGGTTTCGTAGAAGGAATATCATACAGATAATCTGAGAGCAAAAGTCTGTCTTAGCTTTACTGAGTTGTGTGTTCTTGGGTAAGGTTATTTTTCTCAACCTTAGTCTCCCCATATTAAGCCCTTTTTCCTCCCTAGATTACTCATGATAGAGCATCTTCCTGGGGCGATGGGTTTCATTGGCTAGAGGAATAGAACAATTCTAAACTTCTTAATAATGCACCTTAAGTGACTAATAATATACCTCAAAACATATATTTTAAAAATGGCCATAGCTACAAAGAGAAATAAGGTAATCTACCAATATAATGGGCATTTTAAACATACCTCCCTGATTAATTAATAGATTGTGAAGAAGACAAAATCATGATCATGAAGGGCATGAAGATTTAAATAGCACAACTAATAAATGAGACCTGATGGAGATACAGAAAATCTCCCTGCACCTTCCAATGAGAAAATAAGCGTTTTTTGCAAACCAAATCTAACATTGCATTTAAAGTACAAGGAATGATGACCAAATTGGATTTATTCCAGGAAGTAAATTGGTTAATATTAGAAAATCAGTCAGTGTGACTCATCTGTTAACGGACTAAAGTATGATCAGATTGTGAAAATTCAAAGAGTCTACAAGGCAAATTAAAAGACTTATTAAGAGCTTATCAAGGTTGCTGGAACAAAATCAATATGCAGATGTCAGTTACGTCTCTATGCATCCAGCTACAAGCTCTCATGTCTCCACAATTTAAATATAATTAAAAATTTACAGTAGGAACAAAACAATATAGAGTATGTAAGAATAAATCTTAAGAGCTGTGTAAGCCTTTTAATGACAAATGGTGATTAAAAAAAAAAAACCCAATACTTCTATTGATCTAAATGAATGGAAGGACTATGATGGAGAAGATCATCTCGGTCTCAACTCTTTGTCCAAATTGGCTGATAGATTACTGCAATTCCAACAAGAAGTCCCAATGGTTTTCACTGTGATACTTGACAAGCTGATCCCAAAATGTAAATGGAAGAGCAAAGGGTCAAGGATATTCAAAACATTATAAAAAAGAATGAGGAGTGAGGGGAACTAGCATGACCAGATTTTAAAGCTTACTCTAAAATGAAAAAAACAGAAACCATTACTCAGACATCTAAAGAAGCAACAACAAAAACTTTAAAATGTAGTGATTAAAACAATGTGGAATTGGTATAGAGATTACGAGTAGATAAATAGACAAGGACAGATTGCTCAGAAACTGATCCAATTAATATGAGAACTTAATTTTTAAAAGGGCAGGCATGGCAGACCTCGGAGAGAAGGATGGATTATTTAATAAACGGGGCCTAGATAATTTTTCACAAAGGGAAAACACGAATTGGACCTTGCCTTGCATCAGGCACAAAAAGCAATCCCGGGGGGATTAAAGGTTCACACAGTAAAATTAAAACTATAGAACTTTTAGAAGACAATATAGAAGAATATTTTTATGACTTTGGGGAAGGGAAGGATTTCATAAACAAAGGAGGATGTGCAAACCACTGAAAAATGAATAATTTGGCTACATTGACAGTACTTCTGTTTACTGAACATTTCACAGAGTGAAAAAATGAGCCCAAAGTGGAATATGATACAGATGTTCACAGTATATACCTAACTTGTTAAAGAGCTATCTGCATATAAACCAGTAACAAAAAGAGAAATGGGCAAAGATGCAGACATTCATAGAAGAAGGAACAGAAGTGACCAAGCCTGAAAACATGTCTAACTTGATTAGTCATCAGGAAATGAACCCATAAATATCATTTCCTGGCCATCAAATTGTCAGCCACCAAAAAAAAACAAAAACAAAAACAAAAACAAAAAAATACCAGTAATTGGAGAGATGACAGCAGGGTCTTTTTCATCTGCTGCTGTCGGTGTGTAAGACAGTGCTACCACTTTGGAAAACAGTATTAACTAGTTCAGTTGACCACAGATAGATGGTACAGGCAAGGATTTACGCTCAGAGAAACTCCCGTGTGGGTGTATACACCCAGGAAACCCACAGGAACAGTGCAGTTGTTTGTAAGAAGAAGAGAGCCAAATGTCCATCCACAGTGTAATGAGTAGTGAGTCTGCGTGTGGAATTCTGGAGAGCAGTGAGTGTGGTGTAGAGCTCTGCACATTGTGGGTGAGTCTCAGAAGTGACGATGGCTTAAGTCAGAATGATTCATGAGTAGTAAAGCTAAAGAAAAGGAAGATTAACAAAATCTTTGTTAATTTTGACAAAATTAACAATCAAGGTCGTGGTTTCCTTAGGGATGGGCTGGAAGGAAAGCAGAAAGGAGCCTGGGCTTATAAGCACTTGATAATAGGAACTTTCTGACTGTTGTAAATACGTCAGTTCTTGAGTTAATATGTATATTCGGTGCAAAATCAAATGCCAAAGAGTATTTATTTTTAATACAAATTAAAAATTCATATGGAAGTATAACATGAAAATAGGAGGATCTTCATTGAAAGGGGAGGAAAAAAGGGAACTTGCTGTACCAAAAAAAATTTTTTTTCTTTAAAGTGCAATTAAATTTTTACACTCACATAAAAATAGACCACTCAGTGGAAAATAGTATTAAAAGTAAACTCAGATGCCTCTAAGAATTTAGAATGCATTAAAGGTGGCTTTTTGAAATAATTGCGACCATGATGGATTACTCAGTAAAAGGTGCTGGTTTCAATAGAGAAATTTATTCCCATCAGACCATTCACCAAGAGAAATTCCAGTTGGACTAAAAATATAAGAATAAGTTATAAAAGTGAGAAGACAATATAGTTAATATCTGGAGGGATTGGAGAAGTTTATTCTAAGGATGTAAGCAGTGGCAGGAAACAGTGCTGTCCAAACCCGAGTGTGTGTAGAGCACCACCCCAGCATGTGCATATAGACATGTATATTTTTAAGTTAATGTTTATGTACTATACCAATACACATAAGGCAAAAAAAAAAAAAGAGGGTGAAAACGTTTAAAGTATCTTTTGTGTGTATTGTAAAAAAAAAAAGTAACCTTTGCTCTTTCTAAAACTTTTTTTCTTTTAGTGAGAGCTGTATAATTAAAAGTGCTTCATTATTTTTGAAACCTCTAGTTTTAACATTTGTGATAAAAATTACTTAATTTCTGATTCTAAGGTAAGTTTATTCTAATGCTGGGTTTTAACGGCTATTGTAGCTTAAAAAGCCACTTCATTACGATCTGTGGATCCAAATGACTGTGCTTAACCGAGAAACAATGCTCATTTTCCACTTCATCTACTAGTCTTCAAAAGTGTTTGTTGAAATCTTTATAATAAATTTCCATCTTTCTCACCATCAGTACCTTGTTCTTGCTCAATTGCAAGTGTGGCATTTTTACTGGTTAAAAAAAATGGGTTCAAAACTTCCTGAAAGTCATTTTTGGATTTCATTTCCCAAGTTTTAAGTATGTACTTACGAGAGTTTTTAATAGGTAGCAGTTCATTTTCATAAAGCTGGAAACATAGGTCTTACCATTTTCAAAATGGTTTTAACATGAATTTGTTTTGGAAAAGGTAGCTACTTTCTTACTGTTAAAATATCATCTTTTATCTTGAGGGGCAGGTAAAGTCTTTTTTTTTTAAATACCTTTTACATTGTGTATTACCGACACGCACTTGTCACCACAAGAAAGGTTGGCAAATTGCAAACATTTTCTTTTTCTCAGTAAGTATATATCACTTTAAGTTGGACAGTACTTTTTAGAAAACCAGCAGCCTCTTGGGATTTAAATTTCCCCTTCTCAACAGGTTCCACGGGAGAAGCCCTACAGAAAGTTGTTTGAATCATTTTTTCCCACTTTTCCCCAGGATGGTACATAGCCAGCTCCCAGATGCGCACAGAGACGTTCCATGTAACGGGTGACTTCACAGCATAAGGGCTGAATTCTCTCCCAACCCCTTCAGAAGGGCTGGGAGGAGAGAGAAGCAGAGCAGGGGAATATTGTGAGGTGTGCTCTGGGGAGAAAAACGCCTTGGATATCCCCCAGAAGAGATTTCCTCAGGAAGCAGCCTCCGGAGCTCCCCGTGGAAGGCAGGGACGCCGTGTGCACAGAGTCCTCTAGGGCCCGCTCCAGGCTGGCCCGTGGCTGACACCGGGCGAGGTCTTAGCTGGATTGGGTGCTTCAGTGCCACTGCTAAGGTTTCCTGCATTTTCCAGGGACCTCTGGAAGCGGGTGAGCCGCATGAAAGGCTCTGGGGAAGGAGTAGAGCCCTGTCCAACGCAGGGAGCCAGGGCAGTGCCCCCATCTCTGCGCGGTTGGTGCAGGCCCGGGCGGTCCTTTGCTGGCAACCCCCTTTCTGGCCTCTGACTACCTCCCGCTCGGGTGAGTTCTCCAGGGATGGACCCAGGGTGCGTCCCGGCCCCCAAGAGGAGGGGCTGCAGAGGCGCAAGGAGTTTCCTGCCACCTCCGAGGACGCCTCTCAACCCTTCCCTCACCGGGAGCGCTGTCGGGCAGAAGCGCTTGCCTCGGCTCTGCAGAGGGCCATCTGCGGTCGCGCCCTCGAGGACAAGGTTGGTGGCTCAGCCAGCAGGCACGGCTAGCGGACCACTGCCACAGCCCTTCCCGCGGTGTCTGCCCCTCTGGCTCTGTGTGTGCCGAGGACATGCTGTAGATGGAAGTCGAGTGTGGGTTTGTCCTGCAGGAGCCTGTGAGGGCGGTCAAAGCCCGCAGCAGTGGCAGGAGGATTCGACACCCTGGAGGGCTGGCGGCTGGGGCTTCTGAGCAGCGTCCTGCGTCCTGCCTCCGCCTCCCCCGGCTGCTGGCCCGAGGCACCGTGCAGAGGCCAGCGCCCCCTGGGGCCCCTGTCATGGCTTCACTGTTCTGCACGGCAGAAGTCCCGGTTTTCCCGTCGGTCTCTCTGGGCAAGGTTTGGCGTTTTCGCCAAAATCCGTAAGCTCAGTCTACACAAGACAACGTCCGACAGATCCCAAGTGAGAGACTCTGTGCAGGACGCCTGGCCGCTCCCTCATCAAAGGTGTTGTGGTCGTGAGAAGTGAGGAAAGACCAAAAACCCGTCAGATTAAGGTGACCGTGGGGACATGGTGATTAAACACAAGGTGGGGTCCTGGGATCGAAAAAGGACGTTTGTGGAAAAGCTGGAGGAACTGGAATAAAATCTGCGGCTTAGCTAATGGCGTGGTACCAGTGATGATTTCCTAATTTCCAGAAATGACCCACACATCCGCTTTAGCCCTCAGGGAAGCTGGGGGAAGGATTCACAGAAATGCTCTGTACTATCTTCGCAATGCTTCCATAAATCAAAAACTGTTTCCCAAAAGGTTTTATTTAAATATGGGTCTCTCAGGGCTGTAAAGGGGCGGGGACGTAACAGTCGCCAGTTTGTGCTGCAGAAGCTGACAGGGAGCTGCACACGGTGTTGGGCCCGATGGCGGGTGGCCGAGCCCCACCAATAAAAAAAACCCTGTGTTTTGAGATAAATGTTTATCTTCAAATCAAAGGGTCTGAGCTTAACACCTGTGTTTTGCTCCTACTGTCCTCTTGCGTGTTGACAGTACATTTCAGCTTCTAGTCAGGGATTGGAGAATTGGGTTGGTATTGATATTACCAGCCCAGCTTAGCCAAAACAACCCGGCAACTCATCAACCGTCAGAGGAAGCTTTGGAAGACGGGCAGTTGAAGTCCTTGGCCCTTGGGTCTCCTGTGGCTGGGAGGTCTTCCCCCGGGGCACTCGGGGAGTCCCTCTCTTCTGGGTTCCTTACACTCTCTACTCTTGGGCTTTCCAAGGATTACCTGGGTTTAGTCACATACTCCCTGGTTCCCACAGAGCTAGAGTTCGCACGTTGACTGGAAATCTTGCTAAGTCAAGCTGATCCAAGGTGTGAGACCAGGAAGTACTGTGCAAACACGGCAGGAAGGTTAAAGGCCCCAGCTCCATGTGCTGATAGAGGAGAGGAGAGCAAGCCGAGGAAAGCGGGCTTTCCGCTGGGAGGGCTATCTTAGCAGGGGTACAGGGGAGCCTTGGAAAGAAAAAATGGGAAAATTCGAGAGGCAGGTGCTCCAGTGAAGATTGGATGTAAAGGCTTTTTTTAAAAAAGATTTATTTATTCTAGAGAGAGCGTGCGTGTGCACAGAGGAAGAGGGCAAGTGAGAACCTCAAGCAGACGCCCCCCCGCTGAGCATGGAGCCCAACGCAGGCCTCACTCTCATGACCCTGAGATTATGACCTGAGTCAAAATCAAGAGTCAGCTGCTTAGCCAACTGAGCCACCCAGGTGTCCCAGCCATGAGGGCATTTTTAAGAGCTGAGACTGCCAGTCACATCAGGCCATCCCGGGCCAGGGCCCATGGGGAGCCCTGGTGGGGTGAGGGTGGTGCGGGGCTTGGGACTCAGGCTACGGGAGCAGGTGGCAGAGCTGGGACACTGACCAGGACCTCTCAGAGGCAGCGTGGGGCAGTGGAGAGAACGGACACAGAGCTGCGTTGGGGTCAGTTAGCTCCCGGTCTATGAGCGGTGTGTCCCTGTGTAGGTCACTCCAGCTCTCCAAGCATCAGTTTCTCCTGCCGTAAAGCCAGAGGGCTCAGGCTTTCGCTTTTCTGTGGTTCGGATGCTGCTCATCCTTCAGTTCAAAGGATAAGAACCACCATCGCGGGGACTCTTCCACTGTCCCGTCACCCAGCATCGGCTGTGGGCCGGGCACTGCGTGAAGCATGCTGTCCATCCTCTCAGGGATGCTCACAGCAGCTCTGGTTTCCAGTGACAAAGGTGGGGCTCACAGACATAATGTGACCTGTCCAAGGTCACCCACCAGGGACACAGCAGCCAGTCCCCAACGATCGCACACTGTTGGGTTGATGTAAGGGCTGCAAGATGTAACCAGAACGCAGGCTGGCAAGCCCAGTAAGTGCTCGCAGGCTTCCCTGCGGTAGCCGTGCTGCTCCTGGGCACAGCTGTCTGGATGGCAGAGGTGTCCTGGGGTATGAACGGCCTCCCGCCTGGTGCTGAGTCCTCAGCCTGCCCGCTGTCTTGTGCCAGCAGCGTTCTCTGCTGGGCAGTGCCTTCTAAGCTCTGGGTGGCCACTTGGCCTCCAGGCAGAGCCCCATCTGAGTGGCCCAGCCTTAGGGAAGACCAGACTTTTGGGGCACACGAGGAAGAGGTGCCCCACAGGTGGGCAAGAGCTCGCTCAGCAGAGCCAGAGACTCCCAAGGCCAAAATGACGTCCCTGCCAACAGCAAGAAATTGCAATTGAGTGGCTGATTGTTGTTTGCTGTTTGGAGGGACAGAGATCAAAGCCAAGGGCACACAGACTCAGGGGAGACTGCACCCTGTTGCAGGGAGAGCTCAGCTTAGAATCTGGAGCAGACCGGGGAAATTCTGGCTCCACCTTTAATTCACCAGGCAAGTCACTGAACCACTCTGACCTGCAGTCTCCTCACCGACAAAACCAAAAATTGGCCCATGGTGGTGAGCACCACTGTTAGGGTCCTCTGACCTTCCATTTCCCTTCGTATAGTTCCCTTTGGGGGATTGTTCCTCCCGTTTACCACAGTCTTGGGGGCACTGCTGGGGAAGCCCTGGGCGGGAAGACTGCCTGAGCCACCCAGGCTTTCTCCCTGGGAGCTGGGATGGTGTGCGGAGCAATCTGCTGTCTGAAATGGGAGGAAGCAGCCCTCCGCAAGAACAGAGAGAGAGGGACTGGGTGTGGGTCCTGCCATGGAGATCCCTGGTGCCGCCAGGTGCGGGGGCTCCAAAATGTGGCACTCAGCACTCCTTCCACCTGGTGACCACCGTCGCTTTGCCCACCGTGGCCTTATCTCCATTTCCGTCTTCAGGGGTGGCAGCCGGTGACTGGTGCTCTCAGCCCAAGCTCTCTGGCTGGACCCCCAGAAGATCCCTCGTGCCGCATCCCTTCCCCAGAGTGAGGACTCTGCTACCCACTTCGGAGCCTTTCTTTTTTCTTCTCTTTTTAAAATATTTATTTGAGAGGCAGTGAGAGAGAGCATGAGAGGGGACAGGGGCAGAGGGAGAAGCAGGCTCCCTGCTGAGCAGGGAGTCCGATGTGGGCCTTGATCCTGGGACTCCGGGATCGTGGCCTGAGCCGAAGGCGCCCTGGAGCTTTTCTGAAACAAGGTGGTGGACAGATCAGTGAGCACACTGAACATTTCTTCCTGCTCTGCGTTTTCTCTCTGGGCAGTAAAGGGAGACATCGCAGGGGATCCAGGATGGAGTAACCTGGCGTGGGGTCCCCAGGAGCCCCTGTTCTTGATCAGGCCTTGTCCTTGACCCGCCCGGTCGGCACAGCCAGGCCTCTGGTCCGCGTGAGCAGGTGGCCCCGCGCGGCTTCCAGCGTCTCTCTGGTTACCAAGCCTTAACGAACTGCAAAACACTTCCCCCCGCCGCTCTCCTCCGGCTGACTGTAAATTGCTCTTGCCCTGGTGCCCGACACAGTGAAAACCGCATTTCCAGTCCCCAGGAGGCAGCAGTAGGAGTGCTGCGGCTGCAGCCGGAGCCAGCAGGGAGGCCCGGGGCCCCGGGAGAGTGGGAGCCTGAAGGGAGGGGCGGGCCATGGGCACCTTGTGGGGTCATCGTGGGCTCTAACAGGTGGGGTTGGGTGTCTGGATGTCCTAGTGTCCTGATGTCTGGAAGGAGCCCCTCGAGCAGGACAGTGAAACTCAGGTCTCAGTTTCTGCCTCGAAATGAGGTCACGTAGGAGAACAGCCCCACTGAGCGAGTCGTTGTTCCAAGCTCCGTGTCACCTACCCTCACCCAGCGCTGGGAGGCACCCCATTTTCCACATGAGGTCCAGGGCTGGTCCCAGGCAGAGCATTCTGAGTTGAGAGGGGCTTCTGCTACACCGTGGTCCTGGGGAGCCAGCAGGCCATCACCCCGGGTCTCCCGGCACCAGCCCCAGGGCCATCGCCTCTCCAGCACCGCTCCATCCACGCACCCGTGCCTGGCACAGCAGCCCCATGGGGGTACCTACTTGCAGGGGGAAAGTTGGAGGGCTGTATGGGGCCTTGTCATGGGTCCCCTGCCACCTGGCGAGACAGAAGTGGGAGAGCTGGTGCTGTGTTAGGTGCTGTGAGGTTTCCTTCTTGATGTTGCATACCGGGTGCTGGGTAGCTGCTTGGTTCTTAGGAAGAAGGCAGATCTCAGTGCTGCCCCTTAGGGCAGTGTAGTTGTGGCCTGCCTTTCCCCGACGCATACAGGGGCCTTGCACTGGAGGCGCGGCTAGTGGTCATCCCGGGAAAACCAGGGCGGCTCTGATCCATTTCTTTCCTTTAAAAGTCGTTATCACATGCCGGAGAACGACAGCGGTTACAATGATACTGTCTGGCCAAAGTCCACTATCCAAGTTGCTTTTTAAACTTTCTCTTCTTCGGGCTAAAATTAGGTGCCTGTTTTCCTTTAACTCAATAAACAGCCACTGAGCAGCCCCCATGGATTAGATTAGGCGGTCTCCATGGTAGTCGGTGTGTCTACACATCTTATTAGACCCATACCTAGGCTGTGGGCTCGGAATGGAAGTCCTTGGGAAAAAACAGTAGCTTTCAATTGCAGCGTGTGTCTGTTGCCAGGTGTGAGCTCGGCACCTTGTATACACGATGGCATTTAAGTCCCAGAGGAGTCCTAGGAGGGGGCTACTAGCATTCCCAATCCCATTTTACAGAGGGGTAAGTGGGCTCCAGAGAAATTTCAGTAGCCCATCTGAAGTCCCCCAGCTGCCAGGGCATTAGGGGTGTGGTCCACCTTGGGTGTGTCCCCAGAGGCTGTGCTCCTAGTCCTGGGCCACCCTGAGGACCCCGGAGTGGGAATGGGGCTCTGAGCCACCTCGGCTTTACAGAACACTGCACAGGAACCAATCATTTACCTCCAAAAGGCTGCTGGGGCTGGTTCCCTCTGCAGCTGAAATGCTTTTAACTCTTTATGGCCACCCTCAGAGTCTAATTGGAGCCTAATTGGCCCTAATGGGCAGTTAAAGACGTGATTAATGGAACAGAGGGCCAGTTAGCACTTAACTGCGCTGTGGGCTGGCAGTGTGGAGGCTGGTGGGGCTGGGAGCTGGGAAGGAGGTGGTGGAAGGGCTCCGGACCTTCGGTCTTCGAGCTCCTGCTCTGCCCTCCTCCCCTTTGTCTGCACAGAAAAGAGAGGGATGAGTGTGGGCGGCAGGGAACCAGAAAGGACTCGAGAGGCGGACACAGCCCAGCAGCCTGAGCCATCTTGGGCTCCCCCCACAGCTACCCCAGGATGGAGGAACTCACCCTATTCCCCATTTCCAGATGAGGAGTGGAGGCTCAGAGAAGCAGGTACCCAGGGTCGCACAGCTGGTAGGTGGCAGAGCCGAGATGGCCAAACCGAATCAGAGCCGCACCTGAACTGTTCCCTGCACTGTCATCCCCGCTGGCCGGCGGCCACCACGCGGCAGTGGACCCCACACCAGTAGCAGAGCTTCTTCCCGAAGGTCCCACTGAGCTGAGCCTCCCTGCCTGGCTGGCACCTACTCCGCAGGCTAAAAGGGCTGCAGGATCCCCGTCCGCTTACGTGCAGCTGAGACCCATCCTGCTGCCAAAGCCCGGAGCCTTATGTCGACCTGCCCCCGACCAGCTGAGGTCTGGCCCCACATGTCTGCCCCCCACCTCCACGAACGTGGCATGCATCAGAGCTGGGTCGAACGCCTTCTCCCGACATGACTTTACAAGGGGTCCTTGGCCAATAGGCTGCCCCTCTGTCTTCTCGCTGGCAAGAAGAGGGGTGTTCCTGAGCTATGGTGTGCACAGCTGGTACCTAGGAGGCTTGTAACTCCCCGCACCTCCACGACCCCGCTACGATTCTGATTCTGTAGGTCTGGAGCAGGGCCCGGACACCTGCATTTCAGCCACGTGCTCCAGGAGTCTCGAAGGCGCGCGGGGCCCACCACGTGTGGGAAGGGGATGCCGGTTTGATCCGGTGTAAAGTTTGAATTTCCATGTGGTCTAATTGAAGGCTGATTCTTAGTCACCCTTCAACGTTTCTCATCCAGGGCTAAAATTAGAATCCCCAGCGTGGTTGACCTTTTCATTCACCTGTCACCATGCGCTGAACACCCACTCTGGTGCCAGGACCTGGGATGGGGAGCTGACAGGGACACAGGGCGGTCCCTGTCCCCCTGCTATAGGGTTCTCATAACAGAGCCCTTGGCAACAGCTAAGAGGAGCGGAACGCTCCATCGGGGGCCCAGGAGGTAGGTACATGTGTCCTGTTTTCTGCACTTGACAGTGCTTTTCTCTGGAGTGTTCTCAGCCTCCCCAGACAGGGGCTTGGCCCCGGCTCCCTCCTCCCCTGCCCCGTGAACCCCACTGCAGCTCAGCGTGCACAGACCGCGTTCGGGGGGCTGCTCCGAACCCCCCACCCCCGGGGGAGCCTGCTATCTGCTGGCTCACTCACGGTGGTGTGACAGCCCAGTTAGCTGGGGATAGGATGGGATGGGGGTGGGAGGTGCTTTGGAACAGAGTCCCCCAGAGCCCTCCACAGTCAAGGGCTTTATTAATATAGATTAATGAGCATAAACAGGATTCTTGATTTCCTCAAATAAATGGATTTTGAGTGGTTACTCCGGCAACGAGGCCTACTTCCATTCATTATCCAGGGGAGGGAGATGGAGCATGGAGGCGTCTCTCCTCTTATCCTTGTGTTTCACAGTCTCTTGAGTTTGGGGTGGGGAGAGCAGTGGTGGCGTGAGGAGGGATGTCATTCAAGGGGCTCCGCTGGCCTCTTGGTATGAGGCCAGGCCCTGTGAGGAAACAAGGCAGGTCTCATGTGAACTCCTAGGCCCCCAGTTCTGGGCCAGTGGGCCCGTCACCAGGGGCCACGAGTGTAGGCAGTAATGGTTCGGACATCGGAGGACACACAAAGATTGTCTGTGGAGTACCAACAGGGCGTGTTGTGCCCAGAGGTTTCTCAGCTCCCTGTGGCACTTGGGGGAGGGCTCTAGCTGGGAGTCAGGGTACTTTGTGGAGGGTGTCCCCGAGATACCATCTACCCTCCCTGCGCAAGCGGAGCTGGGTAGCACCGGGCCACCCTACCAGCTGCTCAGAATTCTCACGGCAGACACAGTGCTGACCCGGCATGAGCAGTGACACCAGAATGAGGCCAACAGCCCATCAGACGGAGAGCAGTCTTCAGGCTCAGCTGGGTTTCTCACCCTCACCGTAGCAGCCCCCCTTTCTTGGGCACTGCCTGATCTGTTTCTGCCTCCCAGGAGCAGAGGGAGGCTCAGCGAGGGTTGGGCGCTGGTGCAAGGTGGCACAGCCCGCCCGCAAGTGCAGACCCATGGGGTCGGCTCCAGAGTCCACGCCCGTCACGTGAGTGGTCCCTTCAGCTCTTTGTTGAGTGTTTTGTGCAGGTGCTGTCCTTGAAATCAGGGAGAGCCTAAAGCTGCTGAGCACTTGTCTGGGACCCCAGTGTCAGTCCCATCCCATCCCTCTGACCCCCGTCCCTAGGGAGGCAGTCGGTGTCCCTTGGTCAGTATCACGCACCCACCACGCAGAGGCAAATGCCCCCACTTCAGCTTCTGGAACGTGGCAGAGGTATGGTCTTCAGAAGCCTCCTGTCGGGCCCAGATGGGGAAATGGCAAGGGAAGAGCTAACGGCCCTCGCCCTCCTCCACACTTGCCCCTCCGGGGAGGAAAACCAGCAGAGGCAGGTCCGGGTCCTGCAAAGGAGCATGGCTGGGCTTCTCGCCTGTCCTGGTGGGGAATCTGTCTTTCCAGGCAGTGCTTGGGCGCTTTCTCATTGTCTTCGACTGGCTTTCGCGCAGCCCTCCCCAGGACAGCCTTACCATTTGTGCCCACTTGTGCAGGTGCGAGGACCCACAGCAGCAACTCATCTGCAAGGCCCTGCCGGGACGCAAGCTTCCCGGAGCCAACTGTCCTGTGGGCTCTCGCCCCTTCTTCCCTCCCACCCTCCCCCACCTTTTTTCCTCCCTCCTTCCCGGCTTCCCTCCCTCCTTCTCTCCTTCCTCTCTCCCTCTCTCATTCCTCTTTCTTTAACTTGATCATCTTTTCGGGAGTTCAGCCTGAATGCCTTGCACACCTCTACCCCTCATTACACAGCACACCATATTGAGCACAGTTAAAATCTGGCTTCACGATTCTTAGCTGCCATGCCAGAGAGGCGATGACAGACCCAAGAACCGGATGCGTGAGAGCAGTCACGTCCTCTACCGTACCTACTTGGCACGTGTGGCTATTTCATGACAATGGAATGAAGCATTCCGTTGCTCCCATGCACCAGCCCCCTTTCAAGCAGTCAATAGTGCTGTACGGCCTGGTGGCTTCCATCTTGCAGGAAGGTCCCTGGGACGGTGCTGGTCTGGAGGCTGCCTGGGTGGGGAAATGATGGAGGGCTTGGGGTGCGAGGGAAGCCAGGTGTGCCATCTCTTGGTGACTGTGAGGCCAGTGGCTCGTGGCCTGGAGCCACGAGGTTGGTGGTGGGGCGGGGGGATGGAGGCCAGGCAGGCCCACAGGAGATGCCCACCTCCCAGGATTGTCAGGAGGATCACAAGTCCCAGCACCTGCCACCCAGGTCTCAGTGCCTCTCCTCGTGCCCATCGGTGCTGGGCACCTGCAAGGGCTCTCTTCACCCTGTCTTCTCCCTCCCTCTCTCTTTCTGAAAATGTTATGCCCCAGATCCCCTTACCTTTCCTTTGTCCACCGATAACCAACCACATTAATCAGCTTCGTGTATTCTTCTATATTGAAAATAGGTGAATAAGCAAATACATTTGTATATTCTAATTCATTCCCCTCCCTACACGCTCCTTCCTCTTGCTCAGACACCTCTCCCCTGCAGTCGGAGGCCACGCCCTCTCTCCTTTTCTCTCAGTGGCGGTGGCGTGGCATCCCTCCACACTGACATGCATGGCTGGTCCCTTACCCATGAACATTTGGGGGCCTCCTCGCTTTGCCTGATATAAACAGGCAGCAGTGAAAGTCCTGCATGTCTGCCGTCTGGACCATGACCAAGTTCATCTTCAGGATTAATGTCCAGAGGTGGAATCGCGGAATAAAACAGGACGTTGGCTTGCTTGCGGCAGCTCACCCTGCTCAGAAGTGGTAACAGTCAGCTTAGCCCCCTGCTGGCCCATCTGAGCCTGCCTGTCCGCCCACAGCCCCACTGCAGGGCGTGCTGCCAGCTTTCTGGCTTATTCTCAGTCGGACAGGCAGACGGTGTATCTCAGTCTAGTGTGATTTGTGGTTCTCTAATACTGACTAGTCTGAGCATCTCCTTACGTGGTCAGGGGCCCTTTCTGTTTATGTTTCCTTCATTGAATCAGCGTTGCTTTCTTCCTGATAATGGACCGAAGCCCTCTTTTTCTCCTTCTTATTTGAAAAAAAAAAAAAAAATGCAGGATAGTCCGGAGAACAGTTCGAGCGAAGCTCTAGAACCGTGCTGTCCCACAGAACTTTATGGGAAGATGGGAACGTTCCAGAGCTGTGCCCTCCCGTAAGGCAGCCCCGGCCAGGGGTACCTCTTGAGCTCTTGAAATGTGATTAGTGCGACTGAAGAATTGAATTTTAGGTTTTGTTTACTTTTAGTGCATTTCAATTTCAAGGTCAGTAGCCACAGGTGGCTACTGGCTCCTGTACTGGACGTCGCAGGTGTGAAAGCATTGATTTGGGTAGCCGGCGGGCCCCTGCTCTGGGACGCTGAACCATTCTCAGTGCTTCAGGACCCTCCTGGACACAGGTTGTTTGCAGCCACGAAGGCCGTGCAGGCTGCAGTCACATAGCAGTGACTTTGAATAGAATGTTAGGAGGGCGATGGAGTTGGTAGCCCGGGTTTGAATCTAGACCCCGCCCCTTCCTAGCTGCATAGCCTTGAACATGTTACTTGACCTCTCTGAGCAGGCTTTCTAACCTGTGAAATGGGGTGCGGGGGTGGGGGTGTATCACTAGCATCTGCTTTTAAATGTTTGAAGATTAAAAGAGATAATTTAGTAAAGTGCACTTGAACCCCGGCAGGGGCCAAGCCCACAGGAGGTACAGACACAATTTTCCAGGTTCGTCCTGACCCCAGCTCAATTAATGAGCCAAGAGGAGTCCCAGTGCTCCCGGTGCCTGGTGGATATTTTCTTATTTATTCTTCCCTAAAACCCCTAAGGCATAGCTGTTGTCCTAGGCCCCAGTTGGCAGGTAGGCACAAAGGGAAATGGAAACAGAGAGGTTAAATAACCTGCCTCAGGTCACACAGCTAGGGTGCGGCAGTCTGGGCTTCAGACTCAGGTCTTGTTCCCTCTGGAGTCAGCTCCACGAACCACCATGCAAAATAGTCTGGTTGACAGGCAGCTTCAGCGTGTGTTCTCAAAGGCAGTGGCTCTCAAGGTGGTCCAGGGACCAGCAGAATCAGCATCATCTCACAAGGTGTTAGAATGGTCAATTCTTGGGCCTCAGCCCAGAACAACAGAAACTCTGGGGAGGGGCCAGCCACCTGTGTTCTGAGAAGCCTCCCAGGTTGATTCTTGGGCCCTAGAGCTTGAGAAGTGTAGCTCGTGGTGGGGCCTTCAGAAGGTTGGCTTTGAGTTCCACTGGAGTTCATAGCTTCAGCTGTCTCTGCTGGCCCCATACAACCCCCTCCCCAGCCCAGCGTCTCCCTCTTGCCCTGGCAGCTCCGATCCATATTCCTACAGCGCCCTCCTCTCCAGGGCTGCTTGTGGACGTAGAGATGGGTGGTCAGTGAGGGCTGGCCCGGCCCCTGTCCCCTCCGCTGCTGGTCCAGCTCCAGGATGGGTACCATGAACCTACTGTCTGCAATGGGGCTTGCTTCTCGGGCTGTTCTCTGCCCATTAAGTAGCCCCATGGAAAGCAGATGGACAGCGACGTTACTACTCTGTCATTTGCAAAGGGCTGCGTCTCTGGCTGATGACTCAGTGTGACTGACTGTCAGCCTCAAATGACAGAGATCAGGGGTCCTGATGAGAACGCCTGCCACCCCCGGAGCTCCCATACCCTCAGGGGAACAGAAGGGAGGAGGACACGGAGGGATACGGGCCCCAGACAGCCTGGGGAGGCTCTGGTGCTGTCTCTGCAGAGCTCTGAAACTGGGACTCCGGGCCTCACCCCAGGCTGGGAACTCAGACCTCTAGCACCAGCAGCTGGGCGCTGAGTGTTTTTGGAAATGCCCTCAGATGATTCTTGTCCCATCCCTGTTTTACTGAGATATAACAACTGACATATACCCCCGTGTTAAGTTTAAGGTGTGCGGTGTGACTGGTGCACGCCTAGATCACAAAGCAGTGACCACCATAAGGTGAATTCACGCAGGCGCCGCCCCAGTTACTGTTTTTGCTGGGGCGGTGAGAACGTTAAAGATCTACTCTCACAGCAACTCACAAGTGCACAATCCAGAATGGTTAGCCACCGTCACCAGGCTGCATGCTAGATCCCCAGACCCTACCCGTCTTCCGGCTGGAAGCCTGTAGCCCTCGACACCATCTCCTTCGTGCCCCTACCTCCCAGCTCCTGGCAGCCCCCAGTCTACACTCTCAGTTCCTACGAGCTCGGCTTTTCTGGATTCCACATCTAAGTATCGTACAGTATTTGGATTCTCCGACTATTTTACTTAGCATAATGCCCTCAAGGTCCACCCGTCCTGGCAAACGGCAGGATTCCCTCCTTTTTTATGGATATCTGTATCTACCCTGTTTTCTTATCTGTGGATCCACTGATGGATCCTTAGGTCGTTCTCGTGTCTGTGGCTACCGTGGACAGCGCTGTGATGGACGTGGGGGTGCAGGATGCTTGCGGGAGAGTGACTTCACGATCCTGCCGTGCGGCCACGGCTGGAAACCACTGAAGAAAAGCAGCACATCTCACTCTTGAAGAGAGGCTGGGATAGCCTGGAGATGCTGTTTCAGAGGTGGGTCCTGGCTCAGGACTGTGAAGTTGCACCCCAGTATCTGATTTAAGAAAAGTCACCCATCACTTAGCAACGACCCCATGTGTCTGCCTCAGCAGCTTTCCTGTTTGATTCGGTGATGGTGCTATTTGGTAGCTTATTAAAGGGCAGTTCATTTTTGCTTAGGAGATTTCATCAGCAGAAAGCCAATTACCAGCACTTCCTTAGAGAATTTTAATATTTATGCTAATTTTCCATGTAAGGTATTTTCGATTCATTTGCATGACTCGATATTTGGCAAGATGATTCTCGGGGAATGGACTGCTTATGGTGTTCAGGTTAAGCCACTGCTTATGGTACAGGGTTCAAAGTCTTTTGGCCAATCCTGGGGAGAGAAACCACACAGGTAGGTCTTTGGGTGAGCCCCTGACTGTCCCAGAGCAACCCCCACCCCCAAAGTTATCAGGCTCTGCCTTCATTTCTTTTACTTTTGGAGAATCTACTGCTAAATGTGTTTGAAAACTCAATCTTCTTATTCAAATGCTATAGTTGACAGACAGAGAAATATGAGGCTCAGAGAAGTTAAGCAACTTGCCTAAGGTAGCACAGCCAGGCCATTAGACCAGAGAGATGCTGCAGGCCCTACATTGCCAACTCACCAGCAGAGTCCAGCCCATGGCTAAGCAGCCCCCCCAATGCACCAGGTGGCTGGTGTACCCCCAAGCAATCCCTGATGCACTCTCCTGGTGGCGGGATCCCTGGGTCACAGCCAGACTGCCCAGAAGGAACGCAGACTGGGGGCACGAGCTGGGAGGTTGGGACCCAGCACCCTCACTCTCCCACTCTCCTAACAGCATGACCATCTCCCCCTGTCCTGTCTCCTCCATGGCAGTGCCAAGGAAGGGTCAAAGGTCGTTTCTTAAGACCCATTGAGGCATTCGGAGGTCAGAGAACAGAGTTGCCTGTGCCTGCCCTTCCTTTGCTGCCTTGTTCCTTAAATATCCTCCAGCTGCTCTGAACACCCAAATGCTTGTTGGGGAGCAGAACACACTGTTAGGAGTTCGTGGGCTCCGGGCCTCTGCCTCGGACTAGTCAGTAACTTTCAGGTCCATTGCGCAGATGAAGCAACTGAGCCCCAGAGATCAGTCTGGATTGGAGGGAGGCAGGTCTGAACCTTGTTTGGGGTGGAGAGTTGGGGCTGGACTAGTGTTTCCAGCTGTCCCTCACATCTGGCCATCCCTTCCCCTCCCCTGGTCTCCGGTGGATGGCAGAGTGAGGAACAGGCTGGAGAGAGAGGGTGTCAAAAGCTAAAAATGGAATGAAAATGACCGGGAACCTTCTGTTGGGGTTTTGGGGATGGAGCCGCTGCTGGGGCATGGGGCTGGACCAGTACCCCCATGGCTGAGCTCTGACCCACAGGGTCGGAAGTTTCCTGGAGATTGGGATCCCCATCCTCCTGTTTGGTGGGGGGGGGGGGGGGTCAGGTCCAGGCATGACGTCATTGCGGCTGCAGGAGGCTGGAACTTCTCTGGCGTCTGCTCCCTTTGGGCGCCAGGCCTCCAGCCAGTGTGTAAAGAGCCATACCAGGCAAGTCTGCCACGTGCCCTGTGCCCTCTGAGAGCTGATGAGGACTGTGGCTCCTCCCTCCCGTGACCACTGACCGGATGAAAGCATCCGATGTGGGTGCCATCACAGCAGCATCTAACGGAGGGGCTGCTCGTTCCCACCCCAGTGAGATGCCCATGCCCCTAACTTGGGACCTTCTGCACCTTGCCCACCTGTCTGGCTCTTACCGCATCATGCTTGAGAGCAAGTGCAGGGTTCAAAGCCAGCCGCAGCCTCTGCCGTCGACTCCACTCCCTAACTGGGCAGTTCCCTCAAGCTGTCGGCATCTCCGCTCCTGGTCTGTGCAGGGGGACGGTATTAGGACCTGTCACGTACAGACAGATGGAGCGTTACCTGAGATCGTCTGTGTGAAAGTTTCAGGATGCTGCCTGGCACATAGTAGCGGCTCAGTGAGTGGTTCTTGGTCATGGTGCCATCTGGGGAGTGGGGAGGGAGGGGGCACCTAGAGGCAGCCCTGGGGAGGGGTGGGGTTGGGGCTGCTGTCTCAGCTAGGAGGAGGACAGGGACAAGGACAGAGGGAATCAGCTGGAGGGCGGCAGGGCCCCCCCGCTCCCCCCATGGCAAGGTTTTCTAGGCTGGCCATGCCTTCCTGTCTTGGATTCCCCACTCTGGAGGCTTTAGGGCCCAAGCCAAGGGCAGGCACCCAGGCTTTAAAAGCACGTGGGCTGGGGGCTCAGTCATCCTACCTCAGCATCCTGCCGATTTTTTCCACAGCCCTGGTGAGGGGAGCTGGGCCTCTCATGCCTTCTCATCGAAGTGGGATTTTTCTATTTCTGAGAGGCCTGTGCTGGGCAAAGGCAGCTGTGGTGGGTGTGGGGAGGGGGAGGGGTGGCGCTTCAAGCAGCCGGCCTGGGGGATGGTGGGGGGCACACTTTTCCAGCCAAAATTTGAAAAATCGAGCTGAAAAACAGACCTCCCGTGTGACTCAGCCCCATTATCCCTAATCACTCTGAGAATTCACCAACCTCTGCCCCTTGCAAGTTCCTGCTGCAGGGCTTCCAGAACGCTCCAGTTTTGGGATGGGGGAGACCAGTAGGGGGGCGGCTTACAGCAGCATGACTTGCTCCTGAGCCCTCAGAGGAAGACACTCCTACTCCAGGAAGGAGGCCCTGGAGAGGGGTTCTGGTGGGGTGTGGGGGGGGCAGTGTGGCGGGTGTCTTCCCTTCTCGCCGCAGAGCCCAGAGCCCGAGGGGATGTGAGGGGATGTGGGCTCTGCAGCGGGGGCTCTGCGTGGGGCCTGGCTCCTCCCGGCTGGAGCCATTCCTGGTCTCACGTCCTGGCAGGCTCAGGCTACAGCTCTCAGGAGTCCCTGCCCTGAGACAGGAGGCATGGCTTTGACACACAAGAAGCCTCCATTTCAGAAACATTTAGTATATGTTGAATAGAGGCATTAGAGATGAGGAGGCAGCCCTTCCAGGGAAGGACTCTAAAAGATGTCTACTATACCCTATCATGTAAAAAAAGCAGTTTATAAGACGGTGTGTAGAGTATTGTCTTAGGCTGCCCCAGCTGCCATGACAGAATGCCGTGGGCCGGGCGGCTCCTGCATTTGCTTTCCCACAGTTCCGGAGGCCGGGAGTCCAAGATCAAGGTGCCGGCCAGAGTGGTCCCTTTGCAGCCTCTCTTCCTGGCAGCGAAGGGCTGTCTTCTGCTTTGTCCTCTCTTACACAGGATGCCAATCCTATCAGAGCAGCAGCCCATAGCCTCATTCAACCTTAACTACTTCTTTAGAAACCCAGTCTCCAAACCCAGCCACACTGACGGTACTACGACTTCTGGGGGGCGGGTCCAGATGTCCAGACTGTAACAAGGAGGATACTCCAGAGCCGGACCTAACAGGCTCCAAACAGCTGCTCTGCTTGCATGTTGGGTCGCTTGGGTGGGGAGTGATGTGAATTCTTTGAGGTCCTCAGTTTCCCCTCCTGAACTCCTGGGGAGGTTGTACCTCTGCCTCCCACCTTCCAGAAGGGTCATGAAGATGCCGACAACCATGAGGCTGGGAGAGAGCCTTGCAAATAGTCGGGGACCCTGAAACGAGAGGTCGTCTTGTGAGAAAGAGCTGGGAACCGTGGGGGACCCCCACCGTCAGGCTCACCTGTGGTCGGGAGGGGTGTCGACAGAGGTCGTCCCTCCCCTCCACCCCACTACTCTTCAGGTGCAGCACAAACACAAGCGTCTGAAGGCTGGGCTGGTCCCCTCGGTGGGGGTGGGGCTGGGCTGGGCTGGGGAGGTCGCCATGGGCCACAGGCACCGGGAGTCTGTAGGCCCCACCCCCTGTGCCAGCCAGGGAAATCAGCTGTTTTCTGGGCTTACTGAATTATCAGGACGAGATGGAAATTTGACTTGTCTGCTGGTAGGTAGCTGATTAGAGCCTTTAAAACTCTAGCAAACCAAACCCAAACGGCCCAGATTGGCCGCTGCCGAGCAGCTCCTGACCTCAGCTGTCAAAGTTGCTGCTGAGATGGTTGGGGGAAGAGGGTCATCAGGTTCAGAAAGGACAAAGTTGCTGAAGACAGAGGGTGCTGGGGGTGCTCACCGTATCTGGAGGGCAGAGGCCAGAGTCCTCGCGTGCGTGGGACAGCCCCCCCAACCAAGAACTAACTGGCCCCAAATGTCAGTAGTGCTGAGAGCGAGAAACCCTGACGTATATGGGGTTGGGTGAATCTTTCTTGTTCGTGGCTGTTCTATGTGCGGTAGGAGGCACACACAGGCGTGCATGCCCACACGCACACAGGCACACACGTGAGCACCCTTAACTCAGAGCCAGGCACCTGGGGGTTATCCCTCAATGACATCTGAGGCCACCTCTGTGTCTGGGAGACAATCAGGCCAGCAGCAAGCTGCCTGCTCCTTGATCGGAAAGCAGCTCTACGAGCTAAGATGTTTCTACATGTTTAGTGCCCTCCCTGTTTGTTCTCAGCCTCTCTAGGAGAAAAATATGCCCCAAATAGTGGTCATTATCATAGTGACAAGGTTCCTGGGAGATTGTATCTAAAATGTTTTATCCCAAGTGTTATCAACTGGGTTCCTCAAGAAAGAAATGAGCTCCTTCCCATTTGGAACCCAATTCCCTCCCTGTCCCCGCCCCCCCACTGGGATGACACCGCCTTCTCACGCAGAGAGGGGAGGCTGTGGCCGCAGGTGCGCAGGCTGGGCTGTCTTGGGCTTCGAGTCCTTAACAGCTTCCGAGGCTACTTCTCCATGAACCAGCAATCTCAGGAGTGTGTCTGCCATTTATTATTTGATTAGTCTCTCCAAGGGCATCTTAATTTGTCCTTCCCAGGCACGTACTCTAGCCAGACGGTTTGAGAAATTATGTCTCTGAGTCTGCTATAATAAGACAATTATTCTGGCAGTGTCCCACACCATGGCAATAAGTCCTGAGCTTGGTCAAGGCCTTAATTTCCATCTGGGGTGAGAATGCACGGAAATTTGGAGAAGCCACAGCTTTCAGACGACCAGTCCGGAGGGAAAACTCAGGCAGGGCCTCGCTTCTGGGGCGAGGTCTGTTCCATTGGCCGGTGTGTGTACTGTGGAGACCTGGGAGTAGTGCATGGGAAGCACCTGGACCTTGGAACACAAAGAATTGAGCTGGAATCGCAGTTCTGCCCTAAGTGTGTGCCTTTGGGAAAATGATTTAACTCCTGGGGGACTCAGTTTTCTCATCTGTAAAGTTGGGTGCGTGTCCAATGGACACTGGTTGTTTATCTGCTGTTCAGTATCTCCTTTCCGTCCTTCGGTAACAGGTCCTTGACTTTCTCGCGGGCAGCTCCCATCTCTACCATGTGCAGTACCAGAGGGACGTAGATCCAGGTGTCCTGCCCTCCCCCGGCCGGAGTGATCGTGTGACCATGGCGGCCCAGTCAAAGCGCCTTCAGGTAAGGACAGCCTCAGAATGACCAGCGCTCTTCCTCTGGCAGCTGAGCCTGGACAAGACTCCAGAGCGAGTCCTGCTTTTCCTCAGACCCCTGGATGTGCCCAGGTTCCAGGTCCCCTTCTGATCCTGTTTCTCTAGCATTCTTGTCGCTCTCGTGAGCTAATCAATCTCCTTCCAGCAGATTCCTTTTTGCTGAACTTCTCTGGTTAGTTTCTCTTGCTCATAACTAAAGAGCCCTAAGTTACCACAGGTTTGTTGGGAGATGGGAGAGCGGGTCTCCCGGTATAATTACGTGCCTTCCTCAGAGCTTGTATACGTGGGCACTTGGCCAGCACGACTGTCTCTCAGAGCAGCAGGATTTATTGATGTGGAGTTTATAAGCTGAGATAAGTCCCAGTGTGAGGACTCTCCTCTTCCCTGCCTTGGTGGGCCTGATCTCCTCAAATCCTTTTCTCACTCCCTTCTGACTCCTCAAGGTGAAGGGAAAGAAAGCTCAGGGAGGGGACCATGGATACTGAGGTGTCTGTCCCTCCCTCTAGCTCTGGAAGGGGCAGAGGGCTGGGGGGGGGTGCCTGTCTATTTCCCCCCAGGACGCCAAGCCTGCCCCTGTGCCCTTGCACCACCCTAGGGAGAGTCTCAAGGCCAGGAGCAGAAGCTGTGATGATTTAAATTTGCATCTCCATGTGCAGAGATGAGCTCCCTGAAGCCCCCTCCATTTGCCTAAACCTCGGAGGAGGCAGGCTATGTCCCCCCCCCCCACAGCAGTCGCTGGAGCCAAGTGAGACAGCGAGCACCACAAGTTCATTGAGTTGCATTAAACGTGCGAAATCACTTCCCAATCACTCACCTCCATTTCTCAAAAACACAAATCCATTTTGTGAGAAATTAAATTCCACAGAAAAGTAAGCACAAAAAGAATATAACCAACACCCATACTGTCACCACTTAATAGTTGTTAACATATTATCCTATTTTCTTACCTGCTTAAAAAAAAAAGTTTATTTATTTTTAGAGGGTGAGAGAGGGAGGGAGGGAGAGAGAGAACAGGGGTGGAGAGGAGCATGGAGATAGGGAGAAAAGCAGACTCTGCACTCCGCGCAGAGCCTGATGTGGGGCTTGATCTCGTGACCCTGAGATCATGACCTGAGCTGAAATCAAGAGTCAGAGGCATAGCTGACTGAGCCACCCAGATGCCCCTTTATGTCTTTGTTTTTGTTTTTTAAAGTAAATATTAGCAATGGATAAAGTTTTTTCTATCTTCCTCGTTCCATTTGTCTTCCATGCCCTTGAAGTGACCTTCAGGGAGGCTGCTGTAGACCCTTCCGCACATAGATAATACTCAAACTTCATTTCAACTTCTGTATTCACTGTCTGAATAGGCCCCTTTCTGCTGCGCTCTTCCTGGACATTCAGGTGGAATTTCCCCCAATTCTGTGAGCGTGTGCGTGCACCTGTCTTGTGTGTCAGCTCCTGTAGAAACGTTCGGGTGTGCATTTCCAGCTTTACCAGATCCTGCCAGAAGCCACCACTGTGCTCTTCCCTCCGTGCTCTCCCTGGCTGCTCCCGCCCGTGGGGCCTCCTCTGGTCAAGCCCAGGGGCTGCTGACCAGCCTCATCTTCTCTAACGACGACTACCTTCCTGGTTTCTCCCCGCTAGTTCTTCCCGCTTCCCTTCTGGGCTTCTCCTCTCCCCCACCCCCAGCCCCACAGGCTCTGCTGTTCTTTTCTGCCCGGACTCTCAGTTCACAGAAAGAAGCAGATCTGGCTGAGACTTGTCTCATCTGGCCAGCACGACGTTCTTGAAGCATTCAGAATGTGAACCCTCGGCCCCCAGGGACCCCCAATATCTTACTCCAGCCATACTGATGTAACCCTTCTGGCGTCCGCCGTGGAGACATAGGTTGGCTCATTCAGCTTCGGTTTCAGTTTCCTTCGGAAGAAGATAACTTCTTCCACGACAGAGGCTGGAAAGCTAAGATCAGTGTTTTCCTAACTCCCTGCAGGTGTGGCTGCAGAAATGAAGCAGAGTCACTCAACCAGGTGCATTTCTTGGGATCTGAATTCAGAACTGAGTCAAGTGGGAGATTTGCACCTGTTTTGCTGCAGTGTTTCCATCAGGCACAGTGGAGCTTGGGAGCGGGCAATTCTAGGGGCAGCTTCCTGACCCCCAACCACCAGCGGTGTAGACCCGGAGCCAGTAGTCACTTCCTGCGTCCACAGCTTCTTCCTAGGCAGAGGGAATAATTCCTTTTCCCTGGTGAACCAGTTCTGTGAGGTTTTCTTGGAATCTCTTCTTAGCCTAGAGGTTATTTATTCTTGATTCCTGGAATTAGAGCCACTTCTGCTTAAACTAGCTAGAGTGGTTATTATTGTATGCAACGGAACCCCGACTGATAGGGGTCCCGAAGGAGCAAGGTGTTTGACCCCTGATTTATTCCTTTACTTTTTCTGAGAGCACATCCTGACTTTACTTTTATTCATTTATTTATTGAACCATCCAAAAATACGAATTAAATATCTCCTAGGTGCCTATGACTATGCTGAACATGGTGGATACAAGACCGAGACAAGATGGTACCAACCAACACCCCTCTTCCAGTCTTGGGGAATGCTGTTCTCCTGTCTTCTAAACTAGGAACTACATGTATGTCTTTGATGCCTTTTTTTTTTTTTTTAAGATTTTATTTGTTTATTTGACAGAGAGCACAAGTAGGCAGAGCGGCAGGCAGAGGGAGAAGGAGAAGCAGGCTCTCCACTGAGCAGGGAGACCGATGTGGGGCTTGATCCCAGGACCCTGGGATCATGACCTGAGCCAGCAGCCGCTTAACAACTGAGCCACCCAGGCACCCCTGATGCATTTTTTTTTTTAACAACACTCGCTGCCACCCTCCGCATGGCCCCTCTGTACGTTCCAGCTTCACAGTGAGCTTCAATAAGTCATTGGTTAGATGCTATAGGACCCTGTGACCCTATCCCAGTGTATCCCTGTGCAGATGAAATGACAGACAAGCCACGAGGAAGGGGGCTGCTACACGAGAAGGTCACCTGTGTTTCTGAGGTTTCCAAAGGGCAACGGTAACATCTGTCCCCCTACTCCAGTGAACTGGGTCTAAGACAGCTGATAAATTGCTGCTTTTTCCCCAAGACAAAAGGCATTATCAGCCCAGCTGACAGAAATAGCTGCTTCTCTCGCAGCCAATTTGGAATCACATCTGGGAAGGTTTGAACTAACCAAACATTTTTTTTTTTTTTTGTATAAATGGATGTTCTAAGTGTTGAGACATGTCATGTGCCAAGAAAGGAAATGAAAATAACCCCACAGAATATCTCTGACTTAAAATGAGTCAGGGCTGCTGAAGGGACATACACACTTTCTTAACTTTTTCTTTTTTAGGATGAGAGGGAGCTTGTGAATTATTTAATCTAGACTTCAAGATAAGTTTTGCAAAGGATAAAGAGGGACCTTTCATAATAATGAAAAAGGCCAATTCATCAGAAAATATAACAAGCCTAAAAGTATATGCTACCAATAACAGATTCAAAACACAAGAGGCAAAAGTGACAGAACTAAAGGGAGAAATAAATCTATCGTAGCAGGAAATTTTATTACCCCCCCACTCCATAACTGATGGAACAAGTAGACTAAGCATATGGAAGATATGAACAAAGCTATCACTTTATTTAAACTGGTTGACATTCATAGAACCTCTGCCCATCGATAGGAAAACACGCATTCTTTTTCCCTGCAAATGGAAGATTCTTCAAGATAGATCATATGCTAGACCACAAAACAAGTCTCAATAAATTTCAAAAAGTTAAAACCCTAAAAACCATGTTCTCTAACCAAAATGGAATTACACTTGAAATAAAAAATGAAATATCTAGAAAACCTCTAAATATTTTGGAAATTAGGCAACACACTTTTAAACAATCCATTCGTCAAAGAAGAAATCAAAGGAGAATAAGTAGCATAAATTGAATCAATAATCAGATTCCTTTTCACTCTCAAAAGCAGAGTGACAAAATGATCTGGTCTGCCCAGGGCTATCCCAGTTTTATTACTGAAAGTTTCATGTCCCAAGAAATTCTCCAGTTCTGGATAAACCAAATCATTGGTCACGCAGTGAAAGGTTTGCGCTCACTATTAAGTTAGGTGGCTGCCTTAGGCATAGGGCTTCTCTCTCTTTCTTTTCCCCAGTTTTATTGAGTATGGTTGACTAATAATTGTATGTATTTAATGTATATGAATTGATGCTTTGATAAATGTATCCATTGTGAAATCATCACCTCAATCAAGCTAGTTAATATACCCATCACCTCGCATAGCTACCTTTTCTTTATTTATAGTGAGAACAGTTGAGATTAATTTCATTTTCTCTATCTATTCATCTGTTGATGGACAGAGTTAGGTTGTTTCCATATCTTGGCTATTGTAAATAATGCTACAATGAACATGGGAGTGCAGATATCTCTTGGAGATCCATTTCCTTTGTATGTATACTGAGAAGTGGGATACTGGATCACAAAGTAGTTCTATTTTTAATTTTTGGAGGAAATTTATATTGTTTTTCACAATGGCTACACAAATTAAATTCTGACTAACAGTGCACAAAGTTCCCTTTTCTCCACATGCTTGACAACATTTGTTATCTTGTCTTTTGGCTGATAGCCATTCTAACACGTCTGAGGTGATATCTTATTGTGGTTTTGATTTGCATTCCCCCGATGATGAGTGATACAGAACATCTTTTCATATACCTATTGGCCGTTTGCATGTCCTCTTTTGAAAAGTGCCTATTTAGGTCATTTGCCCATTTTTAAACTGGGTTGTGGGTTTTTTTGCTATGGAATTATATGAGTATTTTGGCTATTAACCCATTATCAGATATATGCTTTGCAAATATCTTCTCCCAATCCATAGATTGCCTTTTTGCTTTTTTAATTGTTTGCTATGTAAGCTTTATAGGTTGCCACAATCTTGTTTATCTATCTTTGCTTTCGTTGCCAGTTCTTTTGGTGTTGTATCCAAAAAAAGTGTGCCCATACCATTATCAAGAAGCTATCCCCTTTGTTTTCTTCTAGTAGTTTTATAATTTCAAATCTTATGTTTAGGTCTTTAGGGGTACCTGGGTGGCTCAGTTTTAAGCATCTGCCCTTGGCTCAGGTCAGTGGGGAGTCTGCATGTCCCTCTACCTGTCCCCCTCCTTGTGTTCTCTCTTTCAAATATATAAATAAAATCTTTTTTAAAAAGTCTTATATCGATTTTTTAAAAATTATTTTTATTAACATATAATGTATTATTTGCCACAGGGGTACAGATCTGTGAATCACTAGGCTTACACATTTCACAGGACTCACCATAGCACATACCTTCCCCAATGTCCATAACCCAACTACCCTCTCCCTAACCCCCACCCCCCCAGCAATCCTCAGTTTGTATTGTGAGATCAAGAGTCTCTTATGGCATGTCTCTCTTCCAATTCCATCTTGTTTCATTTTTTTTCCTTCCCTACCCCATTAACCTCCTACCCTGCATCTCAAAGTCCTCATATCAGATTGCATGATAATTGTCTTTCTCTGATTGACTTATTTCGCTCAGCCTAATACCCTCTAGTTCTGTCCACATCATTGCAAATGACAAGATTTCACTTTTTCGATGGCTGCATAGTATTCCATTGTGTGTGTGTGTGTGTGTGTGTGTGTGTGTGTGTATCAATCACATCTTCTTTATCCATTCATCTGTTGATGGATGTCTAGGTTCTTTCCATAGTTTGGCTATTGTGGACATTGCTGCTATAAACATTCATGTGCACATGCCCCTTTGGATCACTACATTTGTATCTTTAGGGTAAATACCCAGTAGTGTGATTGCTGGGTCATAGGGTAGATTTTTTCAAATTTTTGAGGAACTTCCATGCTGTTTTCCAGAGTGGCTGCACCAGCTTGCATTCCCACCAACAGTGTAGGAGGGTTCCCCTTTCTCCACATCCTCTCCAGCATCTGTCATTTCCTGACCTGTTTTTTTTAGCCATTCTGACTGGCGTGAGGTGGTATCTCATTGTGGTTTTGATTTGTATTTGCCCGATGCCCAGTGATGTTGAGCACCTTTTCATGTGTCTGTTGGCCATCTGGATGTCTTCTTTGCAGAAATGACTATTCATGTCTTCTGCCCATTTCTTGATTGGATTATTTGTTCTTTGGGTGTTGAGTTTGAGAAGCTCTGTATAGATTTTGGATACTAACCCTTTATCTGATATGTCATTTGCAAATATCTTCTCCCATTCTGTCAGTTGTCTTTTGGTTTTGTTTAGTGTTTCCTGTGCTGTGAAAAAGCTTTTGATTTTGATGAAGTCCCAATAGCTCATTTTTGTCCTAGCTTCCCTTGCCTTTAGCGATGTTTCTAGGAAGAAGTTGCTGCAGCTGAGGTCAAAGAGGTTGCTGACAGTGTTCTCCTCAAGGATTTTTTTTTAAGATTTTATTTATCTATCTGACAGAGATCACAAGTAGGCAGAGAGGCAGGCAGAGAGAGAGAGAGTGAAGCAGGCTCCCTGCTGAACATAGAGCTGGAAGCGGGACTTGATCCCAGGACCCTGGGATCATGACCCTGGGATCATGACCCGAGCCAAAGGCAGAAGCTTTAACCCACTGAGCCACCCAGGCTCCCCCTCCTCAAGGATTTTGATGGATTCCTATCTCACATTGAGGTCTTCCATCCATCCTGAGTCTATTTTGTGTGTGGTGTAGGGAAATGGTCCACTTTCATTCTTCTGCATGTGGCTGTCCCAATTTTCCCAGCACCATTTGTTGAAGAGACTGTCTTTTTTCCATGGACATGTTTCCTGCTTTGTCAAAGATTCTGTTCCATTGATCTATTTGTCTGTTTTTGTGCCAATACCATACTGTCTTGATGATGACAGCTTTGTAATAGAGCCTGAAATCTGAAATTGGGATGCCACTAACTTTGGTTTTCTTTTTCAACATTCCTCTAGTTATTTGGGTCTTTTCTGGTTCCATATAAATTTTAGGATTATTTGTTCCATTTCTTTGAAAAAAAATGATGGTATTTTGATAGGGATTGCATTAAATGTATAGATTGCTTTAGGTAGCATAGACATTTTCACAATATTTGTTCTTCTAATCCATGAGCATGGAACATTTTCTCATTTTTTTTGGTGTGTCTTCCTCAATTTCTTTCATGAGTACTTTATAGTTTTCTGAGTATAGACTCTTTGCCTCTTTGGTTAGGTTTATTCCTAGGTATCTTATGGTTTTGGGTGCAATTGTAAATGGGATCAACTCCTTAATTTCTTTCTTCTGTCTAGCTGTTGGTGTATAGAAATGCAACTGATTTGTGTCCATTGATTTTATATCCTGATACTTTACTGAATTCCTGCATGAGTTCTAGCAGTTTTGGAGTGGAGTCTTTGGGGTTTTCCACATAAATTATTATATCATCTGCAAAGAGTGAGAGTTTGACTTCTTCATTGCCAATTCAGATGTCTTCAATTTGTTTTTATGTCTGATTGCTGAGGCTAGGTCTTCTAGTACTATGTTGAATAGCAGTGGTGATAGTGGACATCCCTCCTAACCCAACCTTAGCAGAAAAGTTCTCAGTTTTTCCCCGTTGAGAATGATATTCGTTGTTGGTTTTTCATAGATGACTTTGATGGTATTGAGGTATGTACCCTCTATCCCTACACTTTGAAGAATTTTGATCAAGAAAGGATGCTGTACTTTGTCAAATACTTTTTTCAGCATCTATTGAGAGTATCATATGGTTCTTGTTCTTTCTTTTATTAATGTATTATATCGTATTGATTGATTTGTGGATGTTGAACCAACCTTGCAGCCCAGGAATAAGTCCTACTCGGTCGTAGTGAATAATCCTTTAAGATACTGTTGGATCCTATTGGCTAGAATTTGCTGAGAATTTTTGCATCCGTATTCATCAAGGATATTGGTCTGAAATTCTCCTTTTTTTGATGGGGTCGGTCTTTGTCTGGTTTTGGGATCAAGGTAATGCTGGCCTCATAAAATGAGTTTGAAAGTTTTCCTTCCATTTCTATTTTTTTGGAAGAGTTTCAGGAGAATAGATATTAATTCTTTAAATATTTGGTAGAATTCCCCTGGGAAGCTGTCTAGCCCTAGGCTCTTGTTTGTTGGGAGATTTTTGATGCCTGCTTCAATCTCCTTACTGCTGCTTATGGGTCTGTTCAGGTTTTCTATTTCTTCCTGGTTCAGTTTTGGTAGTTTATGTGTCTCTAGGAATGCATCTATTTCTTCCAGATTGTCAAATTTGCTGGTGTATATTTGCTCATCATATGTTCTTATAATTGTTTGTATTTCTTTGGTGTGGTTTGATTTCTCCTTTTATTCATGATTTCATTTATTTGGGTCCTTTCTCTTTTCTTTTTGATAAGTCTGGCCAGGGGTTTATCAATCTTATTAATTTGTTCAAAGAACCAGCTCCTAGTTTCGTTGATCTGTTCTACTGTTCTTTTGGTTTCTATTTCATTGATTTCTGCTCTGATCTTTATTATTTCTCTTCTCCTGCTGGGTTTAGGCTTTCTTTGCTGTTCTTTCTCTAGCTCCTTTAGGGGTAGGATTAGGTTGTGTACTTGAGACCTTTATTGTTTCTTCTTTTTTTTTTTTTAAGATTTTATTTATTTATTTGACAGAGAGAAAGATCACAAGTAGGCAGAGAGGCAGGCAGAGAGAGAGAGGGGGAAGCAGGCTCCCTGCTGAGCAGAGAGCTGATGCGGGGCTCGATCCCAGGACCCTGAGATCATGACCTGAGCCAAAGGCAGAGGCTTAACCTACTGAGCCACCCAGGTACCCCCCTTTGTTGTTTCTTGAGAAAGACTTGTATCACTATATACTTTCCTCTCAGGACTGCCTTTGCTGTGTCCCAAAGATTTGGAACAGTTTTGTTTTCATTATCCTTTGTTTCCACGAATTTTTTCAATTCTTCTTTAATTTCCTGGTTTACCCATTCATTCTTTAGTAGGATGCTCTTTAGCCTCCACGTATTTGACTTCTTTCCAACTTTCCTCCTGTGATTGAGTTCTAGCTTCAGAGCGCTGTGGTCTGAAAATATGCAGGGAATGATCCCAATCTTTTGGTACCAGTTGAGACCTGATTTGTGACCCAGGATGTGATCTATTCTGGAGAATGTTCCATGTGCACTAGAAAAGAATGTGTGTTATGTTGCTTTGGATGGAATGTTCTGAATATATCTGTGATGTCCATTTGGTCCAATGTGTCATTTAAGGCCTTTATTTCCTTGTTGATCTTTTGCTTAGATGATCTGTCCATTTCAGTGAAAGGGTTGCTAAAGTCCCCTACTATTATTGTATTATTGTTGATGTGTTTCTTTTCTTTCTTTCTTTTTTTTTTTTTTTCTTATTAATTGGTTTTTATAGTTTGCTGCTCCCACGTTAAGGACATAGGTATTTAAAACTGTTAGATTTCTTGTTGGGCAAACCCTTTAAGTAAGATATACCCTTTAAGTATGATATCCTTCCTCATCTCTTATTATAGACTTTGGCTTAAAATCTATTTTTATCTGATATAAGGATTGCCACCCCAGCTTTCTTTTGATGTCCATTAGCATGGTAAATTGTTTTCTACCCCTCACTTTATATCTGGAGGAGACTTTGTGTCTAAAATAAGTTTCTTGTAGACAGCATATCGATGGGTCTTGCTTTTTTATCCATTCTGATACGCTGTGTCTTTTGATTGGGGTAAATGGGCTAAAGGCCCATTTACATTCACAGTAACTATTGAAAGATATAAAGTTAGTGCCATTGTATTGCCTGTAAGGTGACTGTTACTGTATATTGTCTCTGTTTCTTTCTGGTCTACTACCTTTAGGCTCTCTCTTTGCTTAGAGGACCCCTTTCAATATTTCCTGTACAGCTGGTTTGGTGTTTGCAAATTATTTTAATTTTTGTTTGTCTTGGAAGCTTTTTATCTCTCCTTCTATTTTCAATGACAGCCCCGCTGGATATAGTATTCTTAGCTGCATATTTTTCTCATTTAGTGCTCTGAATATATCATGCCAGTTCTTTCTGGCCTGCCAGGTCTCTGTGGCTAACTCTGCTGCCAATCTGATATTTCTACCATTGTATGTTACAGACTTCTTGTCCTGAGCTGTTTTCAGGATTTTCTCTTTGTCACTGAGACTTGTAAGTTTTGCTATTAGATGATGGGATGTGGACCTATTTTTATTGATTTTAAAGGGGGTTCTCTGTGCCTCCTGGAATTTGATGCTTGTTCCCTTTGCCATATTAGGGAAATTCTCTACCATAACTTGCTCCAATATACCTGCTTTCCCTCTCTCTCTTTCTTCTTCTTCTGGGATCCCAATTATTCTAATATTGATTCATCTTATGATATCACTTATCTCCCGAATTCTCCCCTCATGGTCCAGTAGTTGTTTGTCTCTCCTTTACTCAGCTTCTTTATTCTCCATTGTTTGGTCTTCTATATCACTAATTCTCTCTTCTGCCTCATTTATCTTAGCAGTCAGAGCCTCCATTTTTTATTGCAGCTCATTAACAGGTTTTTTTTATTTCAAGTTGGTTAGATTTTAGTTCTTTTCTTTCTCCAGAAAGGATTTTATTTCTCCATAAAGGGATTCTCTAATATTTTCCATGCCTTTTTCAAGCCCAGCCAGCACCTTGAAAATCATCATTCTGAACTCTAGTTCTGACATATTACCAATGTTCGTATTCATTAGGTCCCTAGCCATCGGTACTGCCTCTTCTTTTTTTGTGGTGAGTTTTTCTGCCTTGTCATTTTATCCAGATAAGAATATATGAAGGAGAGAATACAATACTAAAAGGGTGGCAAAGACCCCAGAAAAATATACGTTGACCAAATCAGAAGAGACCCAAAACCAGGGGGGAGAAGAAGGGGGAAAAAATAAAAATAAAAGAATAAAATATAAATATAAATATAAATATAAATATAAATATATATATATATATTAGACTGGTAAATAGAACAGAGCCACCCACTTGATTCTGGGTGTATTCTGGTCTCTTAAAAGAAACTACCTCCCAAAATTTTAAAGAAAGAAAAACTTACATACAGACAAAGATAAGGGTAAACATGATGAAGGGATGGAATATGACTGTAAAGATGAAAATTTTAAAAAGATTCTAAAAAAGGAATTGATAAGATAAGAAGTTGGTTGAAAAAGAAAAAAAAAAAAAAAGGAAAGAATGTGATCAGGTTGGAGACTAGAACAAAGCCCTGTGCTAGATTTAGGGTATATTTTGATCTATTAGAAGAAATTGCATCCCAAAATTTTAAAGAAAAAAATCCCCTATATATGTATTAAAAATAACATTAAATACAACAAAGGGATAAAATACAACAATGACAATGAAAATTTAAAAAGATTTTTAAAAAGGTATTGATATGATAAAATAGCTTAAAAATATTAAAATAGGAAAGAGGAAAAATTTAAAAAATAGAATAAGAAAAAATAAAATTAAAAATTTAACTTTGAAAGACTAATGGATCATGGGCAAAAAGTCATGAATTCTATGTGTTGCTTTCCCCAAGCTCTGTAGTTCCACTGTTCTCCTTGATTGGTGAACTTGTTCTTGGCTAGATGTTCTTGCTAATCTTCTGGGGGAGGGACCTGTTGCCATGATTCTCAAATGCCTTTGCCAGAGGCAGAATTGTACCACCCTTGTCAGAGGCCAGGTTAATTAATTGGCTCGGGTTGAGTTTGCTCTTGGAGCTGTTGTTCTCTGAATGCTTTCCATAGAGCTTTGGAGGATGAGAATGAAGATGGTGACCTCCCAATCTCCAGCTGTATAGGAGGCGAGAGCTTGGGGTCCCACTCCTCTGTGTGCCCTCAGAGGAAAGCAGTCAATCTCTCCTGTCTCTGTAGTCTCTGGCTGCACTTAGAGCTCATCCGGCCCATGACCAAGCATTTCTATCTCTGGCGCATGGCCCCGTTAGGAGTCTCCAAACCCAGAAGATTCCTGCCGTACCTCTCCTCCTGGAGAAGGAAGGATGGGGTCTCTCTGGATTTGCCACTAGTGGATTCCCTGCTTGAAGAGCAGGGGCCTGACTGTGCTTTGGATCACAGTTTAAGGTAACTCCAAGCTGAGAGCTCACTCCTCGGCTCTGTCTCTGTAGTTGGCTTCCCCATTCTGATACCTGGCAGCTCTGCCACACTCAGACCCTCTGGTCTCTCTGTGACCCCATGGGTCCTGAGACCACACTGTCCCTGTAAAGGATCCACTCCCCGCTTAGCCTCTGGAGCAACATCCCTCAGTGGAGCAGACTTCTAAATGTTCTGATTTTGTGCTCTGCTGCTCCCTGTTTGCCGAGAGCCGGCCCCTCTCCCCGTGGTCTACCTCCCCAACACTTTGGATTCACTTCTCCGTATGTCCTACCTTCCAGAAAGTGGTTGACTTTCTGTTACTAGAATTGCTGCTCTTCTCTTCTATCTCCTGTTGAGTTTGTAGGTATTCAGAATGGTTTTATAACTATCTAAGCTGAACTCCTGGGACCTGATGATATTTTAGTCTGCTACTCCTCCTCCATCCTGCTTCTTCCCCTTAGATTGATTTTGAATTGATTTTTGTATACGGTGTGAGATAAGGATCCATTTTCATGCTTTTGCATATGGACCGCCAGTTCTCCTAACTCCGTTTATTGAAGAGACTGCCCTTTCCCCATTGTGTGCTTCTGGCAACTTTGTTGAAGATCAGTTGATTTTGAAGCTTGGATTTATCTCTGGGCTCTCTATTCTAGTCTGTGGGTCTCTATGTTTATTTCTTGTGAGCAGTGTACTGTTTTGAAAGGGCTTCTCCATTTTTTATAGATGTGGCTTCAGTGGGATAATGAAAAGGCCTGGTTTTCAGTTCAAGCTATGCCATTTGTTAGCTGGTGACTTTGGGGGAAGTTATTTCACCTTTCTGTGCTTCAGTTTGCTCATCTTCCAAACAGGGGCTGAGATTCCCCTGCCTTGCAAGGTGTGTCTGAGAACTAAATGAAACGATGTGGCTCTAGTGGCTGGCATGTGGGTGCTTAGTCTACAGTGTCTGGGATTATTACTGAATCAGCTTGTTATAAACAGATGTTTTGCTTATTCCAACTTAGCGAGGGTCATTAATCCAAATGCCCCATTCCACATTATCATTCTTGTCATAAAATTAGCTAATATTCTTGGAGCATTTGCCGTGAGCCTCTCACTGGGTTAACTGCCTCTTAGGCATCTTATGGGGAAAGTAGTCACAGAGAAGGGTTGTAATTTTCCATAATCAGACAAGTCGCAAGTAGATATGGCATCAACTTTTAGACTTCGTTAGCTCAGGGCATCTTTCCACAATGTCCTGGAGGGTCTCCTAGCTTGTGGGGGCATCAGAAAGCTGAGGGCTGAGGGATTGGGGAAGGTCCCAGCAGCTCTTGTATGAGCTCCATCCTTTTCTGAACATCCAGTGCATGCTCAGAAATGAGTATGGGAATGGACTGGCTGAAGAATCATCCTTACTGCTCCCTGTGAAAGCCTGGGGAGATTCAGAGCAGAGAGGGGCTGCACTGGTCACAGAGTTGCTGTCCCCAACTCCTTTCTGCTCCCTGCCTCAGCGCAGCTGATCTGCAAGCCAGCTCTGAGATCCCTGCTCCTCTCTGGGGGTTCCCCAGGGCTGTCCTTTTCGCTGTGGGGAGGGCAGAAGGTGCAGACCCCACCTACCTCCAACTGGCTCTCTTGGGACCTCCCTCTTCCTTCCCACCCGCGACTTTTCACAGAGTTTTTATGCTGGCTGTGTCAAGGCAGTTATGTCTCCGGAGAGTCCTTACTGGGGTGAGAGACAAGAGCCTGCATGACCTGGCAGAGGATGTGGCTCTCTGGGTGCAGGGTCTCAGCCTTTCTGTTCACATTTCTCACTGAAAGAGGAGCCGTGCTAGATTCAGAGCATGTTTCTCTGGCAAAAATGTGCTGACCACCCTGATGCTTTGCTGGATGGCAAAAACTTCTTTGGTTCCTGTTTTCTTCCCCTGGAATTGGCTGATCCCATGGCTCAGATGCTCCAATGGCTCTCAGGCATCAGAATCCCCCATGACATCAGGCTGGGCAGATGGTCCCTGCACATGGTTTTACCTCCCATCTGTACAGGAAAGCACCCATCAAAGTTGCTCATACAACCATATGGCATCTTCACCTGGTTGGATGACAACACCTCAAACACAGCTTGCCCCAAAATGAAACAATCATCTTCCCCCAAGGGTGCTTCTCTTCTCATCCCTCAAGCCAGAGCCCTTGGAATCTGCCGCCTGTCCTTCCCTCCCCTTGGTGAGAATCTGTTTTCTCAATGTGATTGATACGACTATTGATCAGAAAACTAGCTATGTGAGAAAATAATAGAAAGGCATTAACATGAGCCAGTAGAAATAGGAGCTCAACTCCTGGTTATTTATATAGTTGTCTTGTGGATAAATCCAGGAGAAACTCGGTGGTCTAGCCAGGTCTTGATGAGAGAAGGACTTGGAGGAAGAGAGGGAAAAGAACTGAAGACAGCGGGACTAGAAGAAGGCAGGACTGGGCATCAGCACCCAGGTGCATTTGAATCTGATGCATTTGAGTTCCAGGAAATGTTTGCATGGGAACTATGTAGACAGAATCCAGGAGTTAAGAGCAAACTGTTGAGCTGACAGGTGTTGAGGTGACTGCTGAGTGCCAGAGCGATTCCATCTTGGTTAAACAGTGATTTTGTGGTTTATGCAGTAAAACTTAAACTGATCCTGCCCCGCCACCCCCCACCAGCCCCAGCCCCCCCAGCATGGGGTGGGGGTGGGGGGTGGGGTTGGGTTGGGGGGTTGGGGGGGGACCCACCTTAGCTGAAATTTTGAGCTCTACCTCCTGGGAGGGGAAAGGGGCTGGAGATCTACTCAATCACCAGTGGTCAAAGATGTAATCAATCCTCCCTGTGTAATGAAGCCTCTGAAAATAGGCTGGTTGGGTGAACAGAGGGAGGGTCTGGAAGGGTGGTAGGTGTGGGGAGGGCATGGTAGCTGTGCACTCCTTTCTCCATATCTTGCCCTATTCACCTTTCCTCTCTGGCTGCTCCTGAGTTATAATATACTGGTATAATGTTTCTTTAATTATAGACCCATAATCTAGTTAAGTAAATTGTTTCCCTGAATTCTGTGAGCGGCTCTGGCAAATGACCAAACCCCAGGCAGGTGTTGTGGTCTGTCATGGCTGGATGTAAACCTCCAATTTATAACCGGTCAGAGGCACAGGCAATAGCCTGGTGTCAAAGTGCCAGGGGCAGCTCATGGGGCTGAGCCCTTACCCTGGGGATCTGAAGCTGTCTCCAGGTAGATGGTGTCAGAACCCAGTTAAATTGTAGGACACCTGCTGGGGTTGCACAATTGCTTGGTGAGAGGGTGAAAAAAGCCTGCACTTCCGGTCACAGGAATGTGAACATGATAGACGCCCAGTATGAGAGTAAAGGAGAAAGAGACTTTTTTTTTGGTCAAAAACATTCAAATATAGAGCTCCTGTGGAGGAAAATTGGAGGAGGATTTTGAACAAAACCGTAGGAGCTGATATTTTGTATTCATTCCCTTTTAGTTGTATCTTTTGTTGGAGTGCATGGAAATGTTATTTTTTAAAATCACATGGGAGGCTCCGTACCTTAGTACTCCTGGGTGGTTCTCTGGGGAGAGGTTAAGGTTTCTCTCTTCAGATCGTTGGTCTGCAAGTGATGCCCTAGGACAGGGGATGTCTTCACCTACGCACTTTGAAGTCAGGTCCAGAGAGCCAAGCCAAGAGTCAAAATGAGCCAAGGAAATGGAAATTTGTAGACCTTGAGGGAAAGAAACACAGTTATTTAAACAGAGGTTCTGTTGAGGTAGGAGATGCATGGGCGGCCCTTATGGGAAAGGTGGATTATGTGGAACAGGGTGGTGAAATGTAGAAAGACACGCATAAAAGGAGGTGGGTTGTCGAGTACTGTGCCTGGTCCTCGTTGTGAGCTCACTTGGTGACGGTGCTGCTGGATGGCATCAGGGCGCAAGGGTCCCCACCAAGACTTCTGGGACTGCTATGGGAGAGCTGGGCCAGAAGTGGATGGGGGGCTGGGTCCCGCCCAGCTCCAAGCACGGCCGGAAGGAAAGTAAGGCTGTGTCCCACCTCCTTGCCAGGGAAATGGAAGCCCATCTTGCTTCTTGACAGGATGCTGAAGCAGGGGCCCCTGGAGAGAGATCGCTGAGCCCTTCTGGATAAGAGGGTACAATGGGCCTGTTTGTCCCAGGCTCTGTTGTCCCCTGCCCCCTGCCCTCTCACCTGGGGGTTACCAGAGGTGCCCCCATGGAAGGACAGGGAGGAGCTCTGTTTGGAGGACCCCACAAGCCGGAGTGCTCCTGCCCCAGGTTGTATCTGTTCCCGCCCTGAGGAACAGGTGCTTTTAAAAGGACATTACTCTCAGAAGGCCCTGAAATGCAGTGGCAAAAAATGAAGTTGCCTTTTCTCATCATGAAAGATGCTTACCTTGACCATGGGCAGCACAGCACTTAAAACAACAACAACAACAACAACAACAACAACACCACTCCAACAAATGGCAGGGGTTATGAGGTACACAGGACAAAAGGGCAAAGAAGCAAGTCAAAGCCCTCCATCTGTGGTGGTAAAGAAAACAGCTCCTTGATGTAGCAGTCAGGCTGGGTAAGAGGGTGCCCCCTGCCTGAGAATGGGGATAGGAATTGATTATATAGCATCACAAGGAAATCATGTCAATGGGGACAGCGTTATTATTTTATGGGTAGTACATGTTAGTGTAGAACAAGAGGGGGAAAAATGAAGCAGAAAAGGCAGGTAGAAGAAATAATGATATCTGGGGCACCTGGGTGGCTCAGTGGGTTAAAGCCTCTGCTTTCGGCTCAGGTCATGATCTCAGGGTCCTGGGATCGAGCCCCGTGTCGGGCTCTCTGCTCAGCAGGGAGCTTGGTTCCTCCTCTCTCTCTCTCTGCCTGCCTCTCTGCCTACTTGTGATCTCTGTCAGATCAATAAATAAAATCTTAAAAATAAAGAAAGAATGATATGAGCTCCCTTTTTTAGAGAGATAAAAAGTTGGGGAGAATTTATGGGTCAGAGGGTATCTCTGGTTTAGGACAAGGAACCAAGTTCTGCCCATCGATATAGAGCTAAATTGGCAAGCTCAGGAGCAGAGTACAGGTTCCGCAGAGCTTGAGGGGAAATGCTCCCGGCTGGTATTTGAGGAACCAAGGATGGGCAGGTGTGTGTGTGCTAGGTGCTCTGGGTGGCATGTGAAACAGTCAGAAGGGTGCTGCTTGTGCCCATCTCCCTTCCCTTTGATGTCCCTTTCCCCACCCCCAGCCCTACACAGAAGTCTGGCACACCCTGTGTATGAAGACCTGAAGGGCGGTTCGGGGAGTTAGCAAAACTCTTTCCATCGCTCCCTGCCTCAGTGGGCTCCCCTCACTGCTCACCTGGAGCTCTGCGGCAGCCTCCCAATGGGTTCTCCACCTCCTGCCTTTCCCCATTCAGTCTCCTTCATCCTTCCCACCCCCCAATGAGCTTCATTCCCCTATTGAAAACCCCTGGCAGTGAGTCTCAGTTTCTAGAGGGGAAAGCTCCAGCTTCTTAGCCTGGCTTTGAGGTCTCTTCCAGATGTGACCCTGTCTCCCCAGCTGGCCTTTTCCATGCATCTAACCCTCTTCATCCAGAGTGCCCAGCTACCTACACCATTGGCATCCTGGGGTTGGGCCACTCTGACCTGGCAGGTCTTTGGATTTTTTTTTCCCCTCTTTCCATCTCTCTCATATGCTAAGAATAATTTTGGGCATGTCCTGACCCATCTATTGAGACTGGATCTAGCTACCCCCTCCTCCTGAGCTTCAGGAAGGGTGGGATCCAGGTGCGTGGTCACTGTCAAGATGCTCTTTTGCTCCATGTCATTTGCCACTCTTTGCTAGTGGGCTCTATCTTTCCCTGCAGGTGGGGGCTTATCTCACTTGGTAGATGAAATGAGGATCTGTCTTAGGGAGGGCTTGTTCCCACTTTCAGCTTGAGAAGTCTTAGGGAAGAATTCTGATGGCCTTGCTTATGTCAGGGTCAGGGGACCAAACACCTCTGATTCAATCACCCATGGTCAAGGGGAAGGGTCATTATTATTCATAATGGTATCTAAATATGGATCACTTTCTTATTAGTCAATGTACCAACTTATTTCTAATGACCTTGATACCAACTAACACAGTGAGTTCGTACTGGACTTGCGGCCAGCTAAAATGCACATCTTTCTACCTCTTCCATATAACCTGCCACCAGACCAATTCACGGAATATCAATTTGCTGAATACCATGGTCCATTCACCACACTGACTAAAAATAGAAGAAAATAAAATAAAAAGTCAGATAAAACTAGGTAATTTAAACTTACTGATTTTCCCTTTGTCTTCATAGAAGTGTTTTAAAGAAGTTCAGTTTGTCTTTGCCCTCGCTTCCTGTTGCTGACGTCAGAGGCTATAGACAGAGACTGATGGTGAGGACCGCAGAGGTGGGAGTCCCAGAGGAAACAACGGGCAGAGGAGGCGACATGAATATATTTATAAGAACATGTTTGTAAGACGATAGTCTTAAGATGATACAGTCATTGAATATAGTTAACTCATTTATAAATATATTCAAGAAAATATATGCACAAAGAATATTTTTGCATGTAAACGATTCTGCTTGCCGTATTCTTACGAGTAAAAATACATTAATGAAGAATATATTTGTAGGACACTTCTTACTGAAGACAATCTCATGCATACATTTGTTGGAACCCTCGGTGTCTCCCGCTGGGCCCCTAGGTCTTGTTAACTCTTTTGTTTTTTTTTAACCTAAATGGTTCCCGTGCCTTCCTCTTCCCTCCTGCATGTGGCTTGTAGGTTTCCTATCAGTTTTCCCATATACGCAATAGTCATATACACACTAGTTTGCCCCTGTCTTTCTTCCAGACTGGCTCCAGGGGAGGCTGAACCTTAAGCCAAGAAGTAAAATATGGAGACAGGTATTTCCTTACACTCAGACCCTATGTTCCTATTCATTATCATCATCATTGTCATAATTACTATTATTAATGTTATCTAAATGTGTGTTCATTTTCTTGATGACTGCCGACCACAGTGAGCTTGGGCCAGGCATACAGCCTGGTAACCTCCTCACACCTTGTCCACATGGCTTGCCTCTGTCCGGGGGAAAAGATTCTCTACTCTAGACCTGTGACCCTGGAAAAATAACAGGGACTCCATCTTTGTTTTCCAGACCCTTATCTTTGAGTGGGAAGAAAAGATTTGAAATCTGACATCATTTGAAAGTGAGAATTTATACTACTGATGTTTTAAAATTGTTCTGGAAGCATCGGGTTCTCATACACAGTTTGGAAATAGTTCTCAAATTTGTAGAAGGCACTGGCTCTCAGTTTTATATAAATCCTGCCAATACCACGTCTTGGTGGCTTGAATCTGTTACTGCATGATCCTACCACCCTTGAGCATTTTCCTGTTTATTAAATCACATCGTGCTTTCATTGGAGTTCTCTGTGGCAAACTCCGGGACTTAATTAGATTTTTATCTAGTCATAGAGGAAAAAAAAAAAAAAGCACATCATGTTTCCAGACAGTGTTTTCACCTGAGCTTGAAGGCATTTCCCTTCCTGGTCTAGAATCTGAGCGTGCCTTCAACCTGCTTGTTTCATCCTGACTTTTCTTGCTCACGGCGCACATCAAAATTAGCCTTTCAATGCTGATTTAATTTCTGTCATAATTACATGGCTCTTTACCCTTGAGACTTAAATTCTTGATTTGGGCTAAAAAATGACAAAGCTGCTGGAAATAAAAATACATCTAGTTAATATTTTTGTAAGAATCCCATGATAGTAGGAGGCATTATGCCCAGATTCGGTTAGACGGAGGTGGTTGCTCATTTGGGCGGGCGGCTGACGCAGGCCCTGCCATGCTCCAGCTGGCAGGTCTGGTCTGCAACAGATGGGCCAGGCCCTTAAGGGAGAATGGGAAACATCCTACAAACTGAGCTTCAAGCCTCTGCTCCTCTAGCATTCAGGTTCCCGGCTGTAATATGTGGGTCGTGCCAGCTACTGTTCACTGAGGGCTAAGTCTATGCCAGGTGCAAGTCATTTGATCTCATGAGATAGGGATGCAAATTACTGAGTCCATTCTAGAGACAGGAAAACTGAGGCCACCTAGAGATTAAGTAATGGCTCATAGCCATATTCCTGATGTGCGGTAGAGCCTGGAGATGAAACCGGCGATCGGGCTCGTCATCCCCACTCTTAACCCCAAGCTGTAGAGCGTGAGAGAGGCAGCCCTCTCTGTCTCATGAAGGAATTAAATGGGTGACTCTGTGTGTGCCGCATGAACTGCTTTGCAAGGTCAGAAGCTCCTTGGTATTCTTAGCAGCACCCGCCGCCCTGATGTCCTGCCCTCGCGTGGAGCAGTGGGGTGAGGAGGCTGCTGGACCCAAGGTTCAGGGTCCTCAGGAAATCATTCAATCTCTCTGAGTCTTAGCTTCCAAGTCTTGAAAATGAGCACAACAATCTTACCTACTCCTCAAGGCTACTGTGTCACAGAAATAAAACGACGCCTGTTGGGAGCCCCCAGAACCACCGCAAGGGGCTGACAGGACTGCTAACTTTGAGCGCTAACCACACGCGAGGGCCTGCCCAGAGCCCATTATGGTCATCTCCTCTAGGCTCACGGGAGCCCTAGGAGGTGAGGGTGGTTACGAGATTGACTTTACAGAAGAGGAAACAGGCTCAGGGAGACTGGGTGACTCACCCAGCACTGTGGCCAGAAAGGGTTAGAAGGACTGAGTCCCTGTCCCTACCACATGCTGCCACCACAGTCCCTCCCCGCTCCACAGGAAGTGGTTAGGAAAGCGCTCTACTCCCTCCTCCATGAAGCCTTCCGAATGACCCCCTCTGGGCACCCTCTCACTCACCCCAATGCCTCCTCCCTCCTGTGTGTGTTTGTGTGTGTGTACTGTTGTGTGTTTCCACCACGAAAAGCTCATTCCCAAGCGTAGCGCGTCTCTTTAGCAATCCTTTTCCCAGGACTGCCTCATGTCTCCCATGAAACTCTAACCTTCAGAGCAGTTGTGTTTTTTGAGGGGGGCGGTTGGGGGGGCTGCAGTGAGAGTATTTTCCCATTTCCCCTGTTCCTGTTTCTGGTTCTGGCCCAAAACTCTGCCCAGACTGGGATGTTTGGAATTTCCAACCTTGAACCACTGAGCTTAGGGATGGCTGCTCTGGACACAGACGTGGCTGGAATAATGAAGCAGGGCAGGCAAAGGCTAATGCCGCAGGGGATGTGAGCTCTGCTCTTGGAATTAAATCAGAGCCTGCGCTGCATGAATGCCGTGGTCTCTGGACTCCTGGGATGGCGGGGAGGGAGCTGGGCTGGGGAGGGCACGGACACCTGTCAGCACCAGTCCTCTTACTGCTCATCATGGGGACTGTCCCGTTTGTTCTCCTTACATCTTAGAGAAACCAAAGCCCACCTCCTCTCCTCCAAGTTGATCTCTTCTTTGTGTGTCTCTTCGGCTCCGAGGACCATTTCGGTGAAAAGAAGGAAGGTGAACAGACATTGTACAAATCAATCCTTTTTCTTGTAAAATCAGTGCTTTGCCTTCAAGGGATGTTAGGAAAAAGGCAAAGGGTGAATTTGCAGATACAGTGCTGTCTCCCTCTCTCTTCAGGGAAAGCTTTTTTCCCTCGATGCGTCCCGATGGACTGGAGCCAACAGTGAGTCCGAGGGGTGGGCTCCTGCTCACGGCGGCTTCAGCTGAATCTGGAAGTTGTCATGTTGGCTTCATCTGGGTTTAATTGGACCAGAACTTACAGAATACAGTGGGGAACGGAGAAAAATAAATCACCGTCCCTGGCTGGTCTCACAGGGACCATCAGGCAAACAAGCCAAACTGTGAGAAGGAGGAAGCCCGGGACACAGGGGGTGGGCTGCAGGCGTTGGAAGGGCTGGGAACTGGGACAGAGGTCAGTGTGGACTCAAATGGAGAGAAATCATCCAATTTTCTCTTGGTTTTATCAAATAAGTTGGATTTTCCAAGATAATCATGATTGAAGATGTTCTTATCCATGGGGGCTGGGCACAGCCTTGTCGTCAAAGGCGTTGAGCCGAGAAGGAACCAAGTCGACCTCTGCATCCAGCCCTTTTCTCTACTTTTCCTACTGCATGGGCACAACCAGCCTGGACTTCTATTTTGAATGAATAGAAGAGACGTGTCCTAAAGATGCGGGAAACCACATGGAAGCTATGACTCTCCCGGTGGTCACTGGCATCAAGAAAGCATCTGGCACCCCAAGGAGAAAGCACAGGGTAGGGCTTCCTGAGACCCGGAGGCAGAACTTGGTCGCACCACTGAATAGCTGGGTAACCTTGACCTATCATTCACGCTGGGCTCCTCACCTGGAAAAAACTCCTTTTGCCCTTGAGCTGTCTCTCCCTGGGCTCCTTGGGGACAGACCTGGGGCAGTGGCTGAGCACCGTTAGGTCAAGCCAGTGACCCAGCAGCAGCACATTCTCAGCAGTTGAAACCCCCTCTTCCCGAAACCGGAAGGATCGAAGCTGGTTTGGACATGTGGAAGTTCAACCTGAAATGACCGGGACCCCAGGGAGAGCCTCTGCTCTTACCTCGTGCCCAGCTGTGGGCCAGACCGTCTGGATCCAGTCCTTACTTCCCCTGCTGTCAAATGCTAAATGCACTGGTAAAAGATTTAGGGTTTCCCATGGTTTCTGAGACGTTACTTCTTAAAACAGGAAAGCTGCGTCCAACTTCCCTCAAGATATTTGCGGGGTGTTTTTCCCCCATGACTCTGTTGCCCATCTCCCATGCCTCCATTCTATTCCCTAGGCAGGGCAACTTTAATCTCTTTCTTCCCCCCGCTTAGCAAACAAAGGATTCTTTCTGGGACCCCCTCTCCTTAGAATGCAGGTGGATTATAAATAAAAAATCCTTTCCCCATCATGCAGAAATTAGGGAAGTGGGGAAATCAGAGAGAAGGTAGAGCCAGATGTGAGAAACAACACAGACAAGTGTGCCTCTTGCACACAAATATGGACCTCGCAGCCATGTGCGCAAGACAGCCCCAGAAGGGAGCCCTGGGCGTCTCAGAACAAGGAAGTACAATCAGGACCACGGACCACAAAGCACAGCCTGCCCACCCTCTTGGGAGCAGTGCCGTGTGACAGATGGTTAGCTGTCCCAGGAACCGCTCCTTTGACAAGGAACAGAACTTTAGCTGGGTATGTGTGACATCCCAGCCTCCCTTGTGGCAAGGAATGGCCATGTGGGCTGTGGGCAGAAGAGGTATGTTACTCGTGGGTCTTGCCAGGGAAAGGGCTGGGAATGTGTTTCCTGGGATTTCTGACGCCTTCCTTCTGGCCGGGGAGCCAGAAGAACTGGGCCCAGAGACAGGGACCACATGTTAGATGGCAGAGCCTCTGGAAGGGAAAAAAATCTTGTGTTGTTGAAGTCGCTGTGTATTCGAGGCCTCAGAAAATCAGCACAGCCTGCATTCCCATGAGGTAGCTACTGCTGTACCAAGGCAGAGATGCTGTCCATCCAATTCATCTCTTCTACACCGATTTGAAGAGTCCCCTTAGACGCAGGCTACATCGTCTCCTCGGGAAGACAAAGCAGCAGGTGCAAGCCATGAAGTAGAAAACACACTGGGAAAGGGATAGACTTTAAAAGCTAGTGTGGCATGAAAAAAATGAGTCCCCAGATCAAGATTTATGGCACAATAACATTTATGTAAATTAAGCCTCCCTTCAAGCACTTAGCACTTATTTCAAGGATTTACATGTATATTCAAGGATATATATGTGAAATCATTAGAATAAATGCTATTAAGGGAGACAAGGGGAAAAATAAAACATTAACAGGGAAGGGGCCTTGCTCAGACAGATGATGATAATTGCTGGGATCTGAGTAGTATGGCGAAGTCCCCACCTGACATTCACACACATACACACACACACACACACACACACACGTGCACTTTTTTTTTTTTTTTTTAATAAAGATTCTTGCCCAAGAAATATCTCAGGTTGCTCTCTAGCTATGTTTAATTTTCTGGGTTTAATGTAAGGGGGAAAAAAACCCTCTTCCTTCTTTAATTACATTTTTGAAATTTGTGATACAAAAGCAGAGTAGCTGGGGAGCAGTAGACAATTACAACTTTTTAAATCTTGCAAGCACATGCATCGTTGGTAAACAGGGGAGCCTTCACCTGTCCAGAAAATGCCTGCAGAGTGAGAGTGAGGACCTGGGTTGGCTGGATCTGCTGAATCATAGGAATCAAACCAAATGCAACTTACTTAAACCCTGAAGCCTGCCAACACTGACCTAGGCTGATTTTCCTCACCATGCTTGGGGCTCGAGGGCTGACGTGTTGAGAGGCGTGCTCAGGGACTCAACTCTTTCCTGCAGGGATTCTTCCTCAATGAAGTGTGAATCCAAGGGTCCAATGTTGTTTCCTAGATGTGTAGGAAGGCCAGACTTGTGGTGAGCAAAGCCATAGTGAGGCTGTGAGGGGTGTCCAAACACATTGGACGGAAGGTGGACCACCTTCTATTAAGGTAGAACTGGAGACAAATGCCAGGCAGGTGTCTGGACAGATGATGTCATCAAGGCATGTAGATAGTTGACTATCTCAGGGCCACAGTCTTGGGCTCCTGGACTATGAGAGCTTATGGAGACTTTCAGATTGTCTAGGTCTTCTCCCCAACCTGCTTTACAGAAGAGGATGTGGAGATCCTGAGTTGGATAGGGCTTGCCCTGGGTGTCTCAGGCAGTTAATATAAGCGTGGGAGTTTGTACCCAGGTGTCCTGATTCATAGGCTGGAGTCATGAGTGTTCCCCTTGCACCTCTTCAAGCAGTTAGCTCCTTGTGCCAGCTCACTCCTCCAAGAGCCTGGATGGCGATGGGCCTGGCCTGTCCTATGGACTCTCCCTGAACTGAGGCTTCAATAGCTTAGATTTTGCCTTGGGCATTTCGTTCGCTGTTAGTTTGGAGGATGCGGGGTTGTTCCTCACACCCATGAAGAATGTTGCATTCATTACCATAATTATCTGACCATTAAGAGAACTCATGTCACATACAACGAGCTCTTAAAATTCATTAAGTGAAAGAGAGTTCCCTGCAGCGCTGGTGGTCAATGTGAATTGGGTCATATCTTGTGACTTACAGATTCCCTTTTGCTGAATGGCCCCAGGAGAATTCTCCCCAAGGAGGAATATGGGAACATGTTTATTTGATTTTGATTTTTGTTTCTCTGAATTCAAATCTTGAGTTTTTACAAAATAAACAACGAATGCAGGGCTGTATAAGAATATCTGGGGCAGCCAGAAAACGTCGTCACTGATCATATGCTTTACCTTCAGTCCAAATACTGATATATGGAATATTCTTTTCCAGCTTTATGGAGATATCATTGACATATAACAGTGTGTAAATTTAAGGTGGACAATGGGTTGATTTGATACTCTTACGTATTGCAAAATGATTACCACTGTAGCATTAGCTAACCCCCTCATCATATCACATAATTACTATTCCTTTTTTGGGATGAACATTTTAGATCTACTCTCTTGCTAACTTTTAAATATATTCTACTTTAATATGATATACTTTAATGTTACTTTGGTTTTATTAACAATAATGACCATACTGTACATAAGCTCCCCAGAATTTGTCTTATAACTGGAAGTTTGTACTCTTTGACCAACACCTGGAACATCTGTAGTAAGTTTTGTAGGAAACAAAAATTTGCACACAACCTATATGTCCATCAGTACTTCTTTTCTATGGGTTCAAACATATGTATGTAAATGTGCAGGGGAGGGGCCTGTGTCTCCTTTGAGGGAGGGACTGGGATTGAGGTCAAGGGGACTGTAGGCTTACCTGTTTCATTTTTATTAAACAGGAGAATGTACTTATGTGCTACTTATGTCATTAAAAACAACTTGAAAAAGGTAAACTATAGAGAAAGCACCGAAATGGTATAATACACTTATCTTCCAATATCTATCATGTAAGGAGAGAGGGAGGGCTGAAATCCACTGCTGGGCTCCCTGGCACTGGCTTTGTGGCCCCTTGACTGTAATCCCAGTCACGCTGGGGAAGTAGGGAGGCAGGATTATATAGATTGGCCACTTAATGGCAGATAATAGGACTCACACTTTGGTGTACATCAGATAATAAACAGTGCCTGTGGAAAATTCATTTTCCTAAGCATCACCATCAGTTATTCTGACTTCATGGGTCTGTCTTGTGATCTAGCAATCTGTATTTTAAATAAGCACCAGAGTTGATTCTGATGAAGGTGGTCTTCAGGCCACACCAGGAGAAGAAAAATGCCTTCCTGCTCTTTACTTTTTGCAGGGACACTGCTCACGATCTCCTCCCGCGAAATCCAGGACTGCTCCCTGGTGACAAAGATAAGACACAGGGAAGACACACCATCCCAGACATTCCAACTCTCAAGTTACCAACTCTGAATGTCATGTATGAATGCACACACATGCATAATGCCCTTGAAAAACACCATGCGGACCATTCCAGTTCTGCATTTTATCTAAAAAAAAAAATTGGAAAGGGCCTCTCACCTTAGATGGTGACACTAGAATGAATTTAGATGTGTCTATGTAATAATTCAGAGATGGACATAATGAGATGTGGTTTAGGTTCATCACTGAGTTTTGTCAGCAGACACATTTTAATGGAAACCCAAATGAGAGGCTTCTGCAAGGTCAAGGTTCCCATCTATAGGTGACACCAAGGAACCCTTCACTGCTAAATGGCACAATGCAGATGCAAGATGATTTTTTTGCCATCCATAAAAGCCATTTCTAGTGGATAATGAAGCAGAGTTGGAATCAAAATGGGAAAGCAAATTGCCTTGTCTCTGCCTTTCAAAGAGAACATAATAAAAATGGCTTTCAAGTGTTTTGTCTCTGTGTTTTATTTCTCTGTTTTTGTATTTGTAAATATTTTCTACTCCTCATAGATGAAACTGAGATATCCCATCCATGCTGCTAATATCTAAAGTATTGATGAAAGTCGAATCAAAAGTGAAAAAATAAAATGTACTGAGATCTTGAATATGAGAAGTTGGTCAAGCCTTGTGTTAGAGGTTCTTTGTACAGAGTATCACCAGAGAAGGTGACCTGCTTGGGTTGTGGATCTTTAGGAATGCGATGAAGTTCAGGGATGGTTGCAGTAAGACCATCTGTGATGAGAAATCCCAGATATGCCATGGACAGGCAGGGGCTAGAGCTGCTCTAGAATGTTCTAGGGCCCCAGAAACTCAGCCAGACTGGATCACCCCAGCCCTGCATAATTGCACCAAATACAGGCTGTGTTGTCAGCATCCTTCATGGACCACTTGGGATATTGTTAAAGACTACATTTCGAAATGAAGCAATCAGCAAAGAGGAAGAAGGAAGTAATTTTACTCAATTATTCCACCCAAGGCACTGACAAGGGAGCAGGGATTGCTGGCAGTCCTACTCTGGGAAGAAAAGACACGAAGCAATGGCTAGGGAAAGAAGGGGAAGGAGTCCTGACACAAAGCTTCAGCCTGCAGAACATTCTGATGATTAGAAAGACATAATGAGCACTCATTTCTTGTTCATTTCCTGCCACCTGAGCACTTAACTCATGCACATTCATGAGGGTCCAAAGTTGTGCATGGCTCACATAAACATAGGAGGGGGAACATATTTAAGTAACATGGGCAATGTTGAGATGGCTGAGTTAAAAATGCTATAAAACTTTAAAGACTCTTGTGCTTGAAAATAAATATGATCTACAAGGATAAACACAATTCAGATTTACAAAAGTAATTAGCAAATTTCCCAGTGATCATTAATGTCTTTCTTTCACAGCAAGTGGTGGTGGTGGCATTGACCATGGTCACACATCTCAGTGATTTTTGTAGATGTCTTACTACACTACAGGTTTTTAGACAATAATGTCTTCTCCTCGCCCCTCCCTTCTTCTTGTTTTGATTCTTACAATATCTTGCCCTGGACTTTGCGCACCTGGTAAACAGTGACGAAATGAGGAAAAGCATTGAGACTGAGAAAGGAAAAATTCTTCCCCAAAAGACTGTCTTCTGGAGTAAGGTTCAAGTGGAAGAGTTAGAGAATGTCCTCTAGAATGAGCCCCTCTTGACAAGAGGAAGTGACATAAGGCAGGACAAAGAATTACCCAAGAGTAGTCACCATTACTGTGCGCCCACTATGTCCCAGTTTTTCCACTCATGTTGGATCTTCTCCACATCCTCCAGGAATGGGCATCATTGCGGATTTCTTATATTTTTCAGAGTTGGAGTTCTTCCAGAATAAAAAAAGTTTGCCCAGCAGCTCACATTTAGTAGAGATACAGCTGTTTCACAAGCCCAAGAGCCCTGTGCTATTCCTTCTTTGGGCTCTGGGACCAGTTCTCTCCTCCATTTGGCAAACTTGGGCTTATCTGATCTTAGGGATTTTTTTTTTTCCTCTTAAATATCATCTTCGTCTGTTTGCCCTGTTGTTATTTCAGGAATTGATGAGACATGGGAAATGAAATGTTTTCCAAATGCAGTGCTGGGGTCAAGATGTCTGAAGAGAGCTGGCCATGAAGGCTCATAGCGTTTCTAAGGAGAGTACTTTGTGTGCTTTGAACGTGCTGTATTGGTATAAGGCAGTGGTTCTCAACCAGGGATGATCTTGTCCCTACCCCCAGTGGATATTGGCAATGACTGGAGACATTTTTGGTTGTCATAACTGGGTATGTGTGCCTACCTTCCAGGGGGTAGAGGCCAGGGATGCAGCTAAACATCCTACAAGGCCCAGGACAGCCCCCCATAACACAGAATTTTCCAGCCCAAAATATCAATAATGCTGAAGTTGAGCAACCCTGGGATAATATGGTGCTGTGTTCCTTATATCTTTGGAAACTAGTTTTATTTGGCATTTTATTTTTCATAAAGAGGAACACAATGTCATATATTAGCGTAGGTTAAATTAATATATTATAAAATATTCAAAAGTCAACCTTAATTCTCTCATGTTTCTCTTGACATTTTCATTCAAAATGAGGGAGAAGTAGGGTAGGAAGTTAAGAGAGCATGGGATCTCCTCCTAGCTTTTGGTCTTCATAGTGGCACTGCTATTAAACACTGAAAACAGGGGATAGTGAATATTTGTCATGACTCATGGTCGCTCATCACGTGCTTTTATTTGGAGAAATTCCTCATTATATTCCCAAACTGGAGGTCAGACTCCAAATTCCCAGAATACTTTGCAAATAAAACTCAGGTTTGGCATCCTGGCTCTGCCATTCTGATGCACCTGAATGAGACTTGCATTCAAAAGTGAATGACCCGGGGCGCCTGGGTGGCTCAGTGGGTTAAGCCTCTGCCTTCGGCTCAGGTCATGATCCCAGGGTCCTGGGATAGAGCCCCACATCGGGCTCTCTGCTCAGCGGGGAGCCTGCTTCCTCCTCTCTCTGCCTGCCTCTCTGCCTACTTGTGATCTCTGTCAAATAAATAAAATAAATAAAATCTTAAAAAAAAAATTGAATGACCCGAGGGAAGGGGGCCTCATTTTGTTGGACAAGGTGCAGCAGAGGTGCCTAGATTTTAGGGACAGTGATGTCTGCAAGATTGCGTTCCTAACACGAAGTGGCCTTGGTGGAGGTGACAGAAACAGTGATAGGTGTTAGGTCTGTTATTAAACAAAACAAGACTGAGACAAAGTGAAAGTTATGCAAAGCTCTATTCCATGCTAAGCATTAGAAGTCAGACTGACCGGCCAGGGCCATCTCCAAAGAGAGAAACCACCCCCAGTTTACAGGCTTAAGAATTGACTGACTGACCGGTTAGGGCTGCCTCCGAAGAGAGCGACCCTTTCCCATCTTACAGACTACCTTTTATAGAGCAAAAGCCTAGCCACACATAGGTGGCCAATGAGATTGTAACACACAGAGAAAGTTGCATAGTCATGTTAGGTCACATGCAGGTGGCCAGTTGAATTACAATTTACCCTATAGCAGCTGTTTGAACTAACCTATTACTCTGGCCAGAATTGGCACTCAAGTTTGACGCCCAAAAGGTGGAGTTTACATTCTTTGGTGGTTAGGGAGACAGTATGTGTACTTTTACTGATTGGATGTATCCACCTGGCCTGACTCGTCCTTGTATTCTGGGCTCTGTTATCAGGAACTAGCTGACCATATTTTATTGGTTTCCCAGACTTGCTCCTGAGTAACTTTCTCTGGGGGGAGGGGGCAGGATCAGTTTAAGTTTTACTGCACAAACAACAAAATGGCTTTTAACCAAGATGCAGTCGCTCTGGCTAAATAGGTCCTTATACTAGGTGGGACTTTCTTTACCAGTGATGGTTTTAGAAGCTTAGTCTTGAGGCCGGTTGCCAGTTCTTCCAACAATTATGCGGACTAGTTGCCATTTTTTTCTATTTATACCAGCCAGAGTGCGTTCTAGTGTTAGCAAGAAGGAACTCAGGCTGATGCACCAAGTTTGTCAGCAGCAATGTTATTTGGAACCTGGAGTCCTTTCCAAAGACTGTTCTTTCAGTGATGTTGTGAGTTTTCAGTTTAAAAGAGAAAGCAGACGGTTCTCCTGTCTTGATAGCCTCCAGATGTGGGGCTGTAGGACTTTGGTAGCAGATAGAAGAGGCAGCTGCTGGATATGTAGGTAACCCCTTCCTGAGGGAACCCTGCTTGGGAAACCAGACAGCATCACCCTCCAGGCCTAGAAGAGGTGAAAGAAAACTGGAGGAACTGAGACATCACCTCCTCCCCCATCCAAGGAGGGGAGCTCTTTGTCTGCTGTGGCACAAGCTTTGCTTAGAGAAGCCTTTTGTACTAGATTTCAATTTTATTTTATTTTATTTATTTATTTGATGGGAGGGGTGCACAAGCAGGGGAAGTAGGTGTGGGAGAAGCAGGCACCCTGCTCAGCCTGATGCAGGACTCGATCCCAGGATCCTGGGATCATGACCCGAGCTGAAGACAAACGCTTAATGGCAGAGCCACCCAGATACAATTTCAATTTTATGTGCTGATCACGTTTTCAGTGCGTGTTGCCGGGAAAGTTTTATGTTTGTCTGAAGAGGTCCTTTGCATTTATTTCTTTAAGTGTTTGCACAATAAAGAAACTTGTCCAGAGGTGGGTGGCAGGGACAGATGCCAGGGTGCCCCTCAGTGTGGAGTACACCAGTGCTTCTCTCTATTCTTAATTCCCTGACTGCTAACTCAAGATCTTATTTTTATTTATTTATTTTTTCAAGATTTTATTTATTTATCTCCCAGGCAGGGGGAGGGGCAGAGGGAGAGGGACTCGCAGACTCCCTGCTGAGCAGGGAAGCATGCAGAGGGGCTCCATCCCTGATGGTGACCAGAGCCGGGGGCAGATGCTTAACCGCCTGAGCCGCCCAGGAGCCCCTCAAGGTCTTATTTTTAGTTGAGTACATAATTCATGCACAAACCATTCCTTAAAAAAATATAAAGAAACAGATTTATGAGATATATACGTCTGGAAAGAACTGGGAAATCAGGGCTCAGGGATAGCTGATTTACAAGACTGTTAGTTCTTTGAGGGAAGGAATATGTCTTACTCATCTTTTTTTTTTAATTTTTAAAAAAGATTTTATTTATTTATTTGGCAGACAGAGATCACAAATAGGCAGAGGCGGGGGGTGGGGTGGGGAGGGGAGGGCGGTGGGAAGCAGGCTCGCCACTGAGCAGAGAGCCCGATGCGGGGCTCGATCCCAGGACCCTGGGATCATGACCTGAGCCGAAGGCAGAGGCTTTAACCCATGGAGCCACCCAGGCGCCCCATGTCTTATTCATCTTTTTCTCACTCAGGGCACCTTGTCTACCCTTTCTCCCATAGTGGGTGTATCACAAATATTTGTTGAATTAGCAGGTTTCATTGTTCCCTTTTCTCTGGTGGCAGGGAAGATTTTCCTACTCTACCTCAACTTTGTAGGTTACTCTGGGGACTCATCCACTCCTTTCCCAGGGAGCCCACCTTCAAATAGGAAAGAAGCAAGTTGTGTGTCCCACAGGCCCCTGCGGAGGGCACAAGGCTATTTGGGGCTCACTTTTGATTTTGAACAGGCTGAGAAAAAAAGCCCAGCCAAGGACGGTTTCTAGGCAGCAAAACAGCTTTTTTTTTTTTTTTTAAAGATTTTATTTATTTGACAGAGAGAGAGATCACAAGTAGGCAGAGAGGCAGGCAGAGAGAGAAGAGAGTCCAATGTGGGGCTCAATCCCAGGACTTTGAGATCATGACCCGAGCCAAAGGCAGAGGCTCAACCCACTGAACCACCCAGGTGCCCCAGCAAAACAGCTTTTAAGCCTCCACTCTTTTCAGGCAGAGCTGTGTTGGAGAATTTAAAAACGACTGGGGTGTGCAGGGCAAAGTTGGAAGTGATAATTGATATGTCTGGAGTCTGTGATGAAAAGCACTTTCTCAAAGTGATCTAAGGGAAACACTATTTTTTCACTTTAGCATGTGACTTCAGGTCCCTTCTTACCTGCCGGCTCAGGTTGTTGTCTTCTGCAGGCTGCCAGCCCCGTTGTACTGAGTGGGTGTCTAGACCTTCTGCACGGATCAGCCTGAGAAGCCTGGGCAGCGGAGGGGAGCCTGGCTCTTGGAATCCACTCAGGACAGGCTTAAAAGAGAAAACTCTTTTTTGGTGGGGGCATCTATTTTGTTATTGCCTGGACCTAGATAAGTCTCAAAAAATTGCTGTTTCCCAACTAGTAATTTAAATATATGTACATATATGTTTCTCGTATGGTTGGGCTAAGTGCAATATATCAGCATGAATTTAGCTGGCATAAAATTTTCAGATCCTTTAATCCAGTTTCCCTGTAGTCCTTATCTCTGTTGTCTCTGTCTTCTGTTTTCTATATCCTGTTGTCTCCTGCCATCATAAAACATAATACCATCTTCTGAAGTTCATACAGCCCACGAGTTTTATCTTAAGCAAGGGACACTTAGGGTGAGCTGGGACGCCTGGGTGGCTCAGTCAGTTAAGTGTCTGCCTTTGGCTCAGGTCATAATCCTGGGGTCCTTGGATCAAGCCCTGCATCAGGCTCCTTGCTCAGTGGGGAGCCTTCTTCTCCCTCTCCCTCTGCTGCTCCCCCTGCTTGTGCTCTCTCTCAAATAAATAAATAAAATCTTAAAAAAAAAATCTGTTTAACTTAAACACAATAGTGCTAGGGCTGCAGTCAGATTCGTTAGAGTTTCCTCTGATAAACCATAACAGAGGAGGATTCCTATATTTATTTAATCCCATTTGAACCTACTTGTATTTTCAGTGTGTGCAGGTGCTTCTCTCATTCATTAGGAGGCAGTAAAGTGTGAAGTACTTTGGCTCCAGAACCAGGTGAATCTAAGTGGAAGTTCCAGCCTCACTGCTTAGAGTTGTGCCATTATCCAACTGGCCTTGAAGAGCCAGTTTCCTCATCCCTAAAATGGATATAATAAGAATTTTGAGGCGATCAAGTAAGATAAATATGTAATGTACTTAGCCTAGCGTCTGGTAAGTAAAAAGCCCTCAACAAAGAGTGGCTATTTTTATCCATTCAATCATAAGAAACATATACTGGGTATCTGCTGGGTTCAGGCATATTGTGGGTATCCAGAAAGAATTTATAGTTGTGGTTGGTGGATGCAGGGGATTAAAACACTTTAAAATGTAGAAAGTAATAAAGGACAGAACGATCATGAAAGAGAAAAGACTTTGAGGAAAAGATAATCTTTGAGTTGGGTCTTCTGGGAGGTGAAGAATGTGGAGTTGAGTGGGGACCAAGCAACCGGCATTCTGGAGAAAGGGAACGACCTCTGAGAGTGTTATCAGACAGGAATGATGAGAACATGTTAGCATCCAGCTTGGCTTAAATATATATATATATATATATGAGAGAGAGAGAGAGAGAGAGAGAGAGAGAGATGGATAGAGGTGGGAGGCCAGCCCAAACATAAAAAATAAGAGAGGATGAGACAGAATAGGGGTCCATGTTGGTTGGAAATGCCAAGCTGAAGGGCCTGGCCTTCCTCTGATGGGCCATTGAAAGCTTTTGAGGAAGAGTAAGTAATAAAATCCCATGATTTGCTATCTACTATATGGAGTACTATTTTTCTTCCATTTGTCCTAGAAAATTGTTTATTTATGATCTCTCAGGTTTCTAGAGCACTATTAGTTCAGACAGGAAAGTCTAAACATTGGTATGGTTTAATCATGATGTCCTGGCGGAGTGAGAGGGACTAGCCTTCATTCCGGTGAAGACCGGAGAGAATAAAGATTTAAAGTGGACTATTCTAGTCTTAGATGTTTACTTCCTTCTTACTCTGCAAATACTGACAACAATAAAACTCATACCAGATTTGATCTGGAACTTGGCAAATGACCGACTTTCTTGTCTGGAAGGTGTCCCAGTGGTTAACTTCCAAATACTGACATTTGCATGCAGTAGGCATGCCTACAAAAATAAGGTTGTCTTTTTATTATTTTTAGTATTATGCATCAGTGATATCGATCAGAGTGATGGCTCTAGTTATGGGGACTAACCACATCCCCAATCCCTTTTTTACCTTCATTACCATGATTTCCTCTGCTTAAGATATTTTGAAGCAAAAGGGTGCCTCTGCTTTTGGGTGCGTATAACTCTGTTTGTGAACATGATGGGAAACATTAGCAGGTAAATGATAAGGCAGACCCAGACTGCATTTCATTCTGATGTTTTTGTCCATATCAGATTGGCTTCAGCTATATTGATTATAACTCAGGGAGTGTGTGGGTTTAGAATAGATACAGTTGTATCACATTGATTGCTTTTCTTCCATTGTTGACTTTTCCTTCTGTATGAGTCAATCACTTGAATTTGCAAGGTGGACTAATTTTGCTTCTTCCCAGCCTAATCCGGGCATCTGCGGCTAGAGGACAAAGGACAAAAGTTTCCTGGAGAGGGGACAAGGAGGGGATGAGGCAGATTCAAAGGAAGAAGGTTACAAAGCCTCCTTCCTTGACCTCCTCCCCACTGTCTTTCAGGTTAATTTGCATTTCAATGAGAATTTGCTGCTGCTGGAGATTTTATGTAACTTTTAAGCTTCTCAAATGTCGGTTACTTTTGTTAGTCTTGTGGAAATCCTGCAATCACTAGTATGATTTTTAATCCTAAAATGCGGTAAGGAGGCCTGTGTGTGTTTATGTAAGGAAGAAGACGGTAGGGTCCCAGTCCTGAAGCTTGCCTACTGTCCTGGAAGAGTCAGGCAGATAAGGGATAGGTCATGGGGGCTGAGAAAGAAAGATCAGGGGCGCCTGGGTGGTTCAGTCAGTTAAACGTCCGCCTTCAGCTCAGGTCATGATCTTGGGGTCCTGGGATGAGCCCCAAGCTGGCTCCCTGCTCAGCGGGGAGTCTGCTTTCCTCTCTGTCCCTCCCTCCTGCTCATGCGCGGGCACTCTTTCTCTCTCTCTCACTCTCTCTCCAATAAATAAGTAAAATCTTAAAAAATAAAATAAAATAGCTACAGGGTGAGTAGGGGAGTACTGGGGCCAGGTATTGAATTGTGCCTGTGTAGGCTAACTGGAGTGAGAGCAGCATCTTCTGACCTAGGGAGGTGAGACAGCGTCGTCATTGGCACTAAGTGCTGGGACCCACAGCAGGAACGCGTCACCACCCTCCGACCCCCAGAGACCCCTGCTTATTTTCCTCCACTTCACCATACTGCTCTCCTAGTCGGCAGCCCCAGCCCAGAAAACAGGCGGAGAGGCAGCTGTTTGAACCAGGCCAGGTTCGTTCTCTGAAAGCGTCGGACGCAGAGAGAGGCGGGAACTCCTTATTGGTCCTCCCCCCGCGCCCCCCGGGACCCAAGCATCGCGCGGCGGGGTGCCGCGGGAGCTGTCCGCTGTTCTGAACTCTGTTACTTAGCTGGACTCGCGGCTCTCCAGGCACGCCGCAGCCTGGTGAAGGGCGCAGGGGGTCCCGGGAAGGGCGAGGACCTGAAGGTCTGCGGCGAGCTCCAGACTCTAAATTTTAAATCCCTGCCAGAACGTCCTGTCCACTCCAGCCCAGACTCTTAGCAGGGTCCAGCTCTTAGGGATGGGTCCCTCATCTCTTCCTCACATCCCGTGGTGTAGCTCAGTCCCTCACTCCACTTCTTACCCTGCTCCAGGTCATCCTGAGAGCCTGGCGCTTGAAGCCGCTCCTTCCTCTTCATCCACCGCTCCCTCCGCCGGAGCAGGACTCTGCCAAGGCTCAGCAAGCTCCCGCATCGAGATTCTCCCTCGTCCCTCTCACCCAGGTTTGTCTGCCCTTCCTCCCTTTTCTGTTTCCATCGTCTTCACACTACCCTTCTACCTAGTTGTCTAAGCACCAGTCGGGTGGTGCGCGCTCCGCCCCTATTTTCCATACAAGGGAGCGCTGGATGGGGGGGCGGGGCGGGCGGAGGGGAGGGGCTCCCCAGTCCCTCTCAAAAACTGCGAGCCCACCAGCCCACTGGGAACTCCCGAATCTGTTGAGCTCCCGCGGAGAAGCGAGAAGCCTGCACCGCCGTCGTGGGCTGAGGACCGCCGGGGGGACAGCCGGGATTCGACCCCTCCGTCCCCGGAGCGTTTTTCCGCAAGCCAAGCCCCACTCACCAGGTAGGATCATGCTCCTGGGTCTGACCTGCGTAGGCTGCAAAGGCTCTACATTGACTAGGAGGCGTTTAAATAACCTGTGCATACGTAATCTCGCATAGATTTATTTTTACATAGGGGGGATGACAGTACTTCTGATTGTTGTAATTTATTTTGGCCAGTTATTCTAAAGGGAGTATTTGGGTACTTGAGGTGGGGGAGGGAGGCACGATTGGTGTAGTAGGGGATGGATGGACAATGGGAAGTGACGGGCTTTGATTCTCTTTGGACAGGTGGCCATGGCCTCACTGCCGACTCAGGAACCCCCGGTCCCTGACTTATTTTCTGGGCTGCCACCGGCGGCCTCAACTCCTGCCAATCAGAGCATAGAGGCCTCGGCGGTCAATGGGTCTGCGGCTGACCCAGGCGCTCAGGCCATCACGCCCTTCCAAAGCCTGCAGCTGGTGCATCAGCTGAAGGGGCTGATCGTGCTGCTCTACAGCATCGTGGTGGTTGTAGGGCTGGTGGGCAACTGCCTGCTGGTGCTGGTGATTGCGCGGGTGCGTCGGCTGCACAACGTGACCAACTTCCTCATCGGCAACCTGGCCTTGTCCGACGTGCTCATGTGCACCGCCTGCGTGCCGCTCACGCTGGCGTACGCTTTCGAGCCCCGCGGCTGGGTGTTTGGCGGCGGCCTGTGCCACCTGGTCTTCTTCCTGCAGCCTGTCACCGTCTACGTGTCCGTGTTCACGCTCACCACCATCGCGGTGGACCGCTACGTCGTGCTGGCGCACCCGCTGCGGCGGCGCGTCTCACTGCGCCTCAGCGCCTGCGCAGTGCTGGCCATCTGGGCGCTGTCCGCGGTGCTGGCGCTGCCGGCCGCCGTGCACACGTACCACGTCGAGCTCAAGATGCACGGGGTGCGCCTCTGCGAGGAATTCTGGGGGTCTCAGGAGCTCCAGCGCCAGCTCTATGCTTGGGGGCTGCTGCTCGTCACCTACCTGCTCCCCCTGCTGGTCATCCTCCTGTCTTACGTCCGGGTGTCGGTGAAGCTACGGAACCGCGTGGTACCGGGCTGCGTGACCCAGAGTCAGGCCGACTGGGACCGCGCGCGCCGCCGCCGCACCTTCTGTCTGCTGGTGGTGGTCGTGGTGGTGTTCGCCGTCTGCTGGCTGCCGCTGCACGTCTTCAACCTGTTGCGGGACCTCGACCCGCACGCCATCGACCCCTACGCCTTCGGGTTAGTGCAGCTGCTCTGCCACTGGCTCGCCATGAGCTCGGCGTGCTATAACCCCTTCATTTATGCCTGGCTGCACGACAACTTCCGTGAGGAGCTGCGCAAGCTCTTGCTTGCCTGGCCACGCAAGATCGCACCGCACGGCCAGACCATGACAGTCAGCGTGGTCATCTGAGGGCCCTACGTCAGGGCTTGGTTGGGGAGCTTCACGTCCACTCGTCTCTGGGGGTGCCCAGCTGAGGCCGGACTGGAGCACTTAACGCCCAACGCCAGGGCGAATCCAATAAGTGGCAAAACTTCCAGCTTAGCCCTCCTGTCCAGTTGTCTTGCCTTGTCCTTGTGTCTATGTAAAATGTGAACTGGGCTTTGGTGGGAGTCTTGTGCTTTGCCTGGAAGAGGCCAGGGAGAGGGGAGAGGATTTATTATTTCCTCTTTATGCCCTTGAATGCCAAACAAAGCTCTTTCTCTTGGTTCACAACAGTAAATCAGAACCCTGGCTGTCTTCCTTGCTTTCCCTTCTACATGCTCAATGGTGAGATGAAGGAACAATGGGGGTGGGGTTTAAAATGACTGCGTTGGGGTTGGTGAAGCTTTTTGGGTTGCCTTTTAAAAGGACTCAACTGAGCTATCATACCTGATATTTATGAGTCAGTTTGAACCCATTAATTCTTAGGATTCCAGGGAAATATGTATTACAAATCTATATCTGGGATTCCAGCATTTCCTGAATAAGAACTTTCCATACAAAAAGTGTTTTACTTTTAGATTCCCTTGATTTTATGGCACAAAAGTGCTCAGGAGCCACCTTTCAAAAGGTCTTGCTATTGTTTCCCTCCTCCTAATCCCCTAACTTCTATTTGAAAATGATAAGGTGAGTTAGTCAATGAAGTGGTAGATAAATAGGGACAAGAAAAATGATACAAATCACTTAAAGGGGCATGTAACTGTGCATGGGACAGACATCTATCTGTGTGTGTGCTTGTATATATATATCCAGTGTTTGCCATACGGCAAGTACATAGATACTTGGTTTTCTGAATACTCAATGTAAACCATGTTCTAAAGCATTCTCTTGCATTCTCTAATGGCTCAGTTGCAGCAGATCGACAGCTGTCATCTGACTGCTCAACACCCGCTCGGTGGTGACATGCTTGGAACACAATCAACCCAGAAAGCAAGGACTGGGAGAAGTTTACTTAAGGCCAGAACTGAAAAATAAACCACTACTTGACTGCCATCGAACACCTCATTCCTTCCAGGGTTAAGGGGACAGGTGAACACTGTTGGGCCATGATAGCAGGCTGATGATCCTCAAGAATTTTGTAAATGAGGACAAGTGCCCTGGGACAAGGGTTTTCACATTGTTGTGGGAGCAGTGAGGGGACAGTGAGGGTGAGAGTCTTGGGAAGTGATACACATTATCCACCTGTCAGATCAGCCCCCAACGCATAAAGGGCACAAACCAGTGCAGCAACTGCACATCTGTTACCATCTGTAAGACTCCAGTACCACCCTAGCTCACTATACAGTAGAATTAACCTCTCTCCTTGTCTTACTCTCTGAAATGAGCTCGTTCACTCATGAAAGTGTGCCCTGAAATGAAGGGAAAGAGGGGAAAGACTTTGGGATGACAAGGATTAAGTCCTATTACTCCAATGCCATCATCAACCATGATGGGAGAGTAAGTGTTCATGGTTGGGCTAGTTAGCAGTATGCATCTTCAGTAGTTATATAGCTAGACTGTTCACAGCATGGAGGAGGGCAGGGAAAGGCTGGCTTGGGAGAAAGGAGAAAGCAGGTTAACTAGGGAGATGCAAGTTACCTTTGGCAATGGCACAAATAAGTAATGTTCAGCTTCATCTGTGGGTGTGGAGAACAAAGCCTGTGCTCTAATAATGTAGCCCACCTGTAGCATTATGTCACTCGCCCATTCTAAATGAGCTTATCCCCCAGGCATCCCAGAGACTGACTCCTGTGCTTCTAGCAGCTCTATTACTTGGGACGCTCAAGGCCAGACAGACATTTCATGTTTCCTCAGAGCACTCTTTTGATGGAAATGTGTGGACAATGGAGGGGATGGGGGAAAGGATGGGGTTAGTTGGGGGAGAGATCTGATTAATTGTAGTTTCTGTTTTGGAAAGTTTAAGTCCCTGGTTCTCAGCCCTGGCTGCTCCTAGAATCAATTGGAGAGTTTTCAAAAAACATTGGTACCTAGGTCCTATCCCCAGAGAGTCCAACTGATCTGAGATGGGACCTGGGCCTCAGCATTTTTCAAAGCACTTCAGGTGACTTTAATATGCATCCAAGGCTAAGCCCCATTAGAATTGTCCTCTAATGAGTCTCAGCAACATCTGAATGAAGCTTTGATTGTACCTGCCAAAGGTACTATGAATTTGCAGTTGAATTCTGACAGGGCGTTGAATGCTACACTTGGGGAATAATACTCTTTTAGCCTTCAGACAGTATTCATCAATCACACAGAGGCAAATCTGTGTAATCAGAATATATAAGTATTCATTCAATACTTTCCTTACAAATCTCCTATGTGTAAGGCAGTGCATGAGTCCAATCAGTTGTTTTTTCAACTTGAGATTCATTTGCATTATAAAGTTTTACACCATGAATTATTCCAAATCCTGGTTTCCAGGGTGTTAAAAAAAAATGAAGTGTTCTCTGATTAGCTTGATTTAAATCTACATCAACTGTGAGAAGAAAGTGTCTCACTAATTACTAGAAAAGCTGCCAGCTGTTTCTATGCCTACAACTTAAGTTAAAAATTTAAACATTTGCATGGACTTTATGGAGAGCCTAAAGAGGCTGAAGAATTATGCTGTGTTTATAAACATCTTTACGAATGATCCAGATTGCCACCTGAACATCAGCTAATTAATCCTTACCCTATCTAAAATCTATCTGGGACTAGTTTGACTATAAAACAAACCAACTTAAAAAAAAAATCTCTCAGGAGTCCTATAGAAATCCACATAGTGCCGAGGTAGAAAATTTCATTTAGTATAACTTATTTTAGTTAATACGAAGCATTCGGTCTTCTTACTGCAAGAAGTCATAAAGGCCATAATGCTGGGAGCCGATCCAGCCGGGTACTTGGCAGCCGCCCATTCCGAGGCCGACGGGAGGTTCTGTAATCCTCTCTGCAAGCATTGTCACTGGGTCTCACTTTTGGCAGGCCAATCAATAGATTTATCTCAGCAAATCAGCTGGGGAGTGTTTCAATATGTGTTGGCAACAGTTACCTGGAAATAGCAACTCTGAGAGATTCTAAGGTAACAATATTCCAATTGATGCAAGCTTCCTGAATTTTTGTTCTTATAGATTTTTCAGCCCGCTCTTCTATTGGGAGTGCTAAATTCCAGGTTTAATTTCTCAGGTAAGCTGGTTAACCATCTCTGTTCCATGGCTTCCATTTCTGAACATTTAGTAGTCTTGCAAAATCAAGGGGACCCAGGCAAGAGCGTAGCTGGATCTGAGAGTGAACCCAAGGTCTATCCCCCATGGATGAGAGGTCAGGAGCCTTTTGTTCTACCAAGTAGATCTTCGATGGATTTCCCTCCATGCATTGATGTCTTTGTTATGTGTGTAAGATACATGTGTGACTGACTCGCTGTATGAAGCTCTTCAGGCTGGGGCTTGCACTGTTCGATACCTTGTGGGTGCTCAAAAAATATTAAATCAGTAGTACCATCTCAAGTTATATACATAGTATAAACTACATGACCTTGAGTTGGCCAGAGTCAAAGCAAAAATAAGTCATGTCAAGGAAAACATGCTACTCAATCTGGATTTGTCATATGAAACTAATTCCAGGAATGAACTGTTCATTTGGGGTCTTCTATGACCCCCTGGCTCCAACCTCAGTAATGACAGCATTTCAATACATGGTACCAAGCTCTGTGCTTTCCAAAGTTGCATGCACCTCTACTCATCAAAGGAAGAGTAGAGAATTTCAGGCTTAACTTATATACTAATCCTTAATCTGGATCATTATTTAAAGGCTAGCATTTTATTACTCATTTCCATCTATTACTTAGGAAATTTGAAAGCATCCAAAACATGGGTCTATAAACCAAATTTGATGATTTAGATTCCAAAATGTTCATGACAACGTCATGAAGCGGATTTTCTGACACTTCTAAAAGAAGACTTAAAAGTGCATTTGTGGACACCTTCCCAGGGATCCACTTACTATGCAAAGTGAGATAAGCTATATGCAGATGTTGGACATGTAAAATATTCCTTTGAATGGATGAAAGTTGTAATCTTGATACGTTAAAAGACTGCATTCTCCTTCAGTCTTTGGAAGTAGAAAGCCTTATTTTGAAAATTGAGTGTGCACACTTCCAACAGCTTTTGAATCATTCCTCTCTGCTTTCCAAGTCAATTCCTCTTCATTTCCTACTCCTTATTTCCCTCTTCTGGCCCTTTCTGCTATTTTCTCTTATTATCTATAATATACATCCCATCTGAAGCTCCCTCTTCTCAGGGGAGAGGAAGTGCTGGGATTCAAGCATCTATCTTCTTGTGGGTTCATATAAGGTGAATCATGTTGGAGAGATACTCTGGCTAATTCTGTCACAGAGGCAGCCTTCACCAAATCCGTGGAGAGCTGCTGCCCATTGCGTTTCCTGCCCACTGTAGGGTCTTGGAGCTCACACCATTGATCGTTTCCCAGACAAGCTCCAGGCAGAGAAGGACAACAGGAGTTTGCACAGGATCTCCAGCTGGGACCTTAATGTGCTAAATCTCCCAGAGAGCTCTCAAGAGGGGCCTAACAACAAAAGGTCAGATGTGTTTCATTTTGTTGTTTGGGGCTGGAACAAGAAAACCAGAGCCAGAAAAAGCAAAGGACAATCGCCTCTTTTAAGTATTCCTTGCTTCCCTCTCTCAGCTCTTAAAAAAAAAAAAAAAAATCCTCTTCTTGACTTGTTGATGACTAAACCCCACAGTCCCAGAACTCATCTCCTCCTTCTGGAGTGACACCTAATGATGAATGGAAAGCTACTCCCTTCTCTGTCATCACACACACTCAGTATTGCCAAGTAATGAAAAAAAAAAAAGTCCTTTGAGCTGGAAAAATTAAATAAAAACTTGGGTCTGAGTTAGAAGTCAGGCTCTGGGCTTTTTCTCCAGCCCAGAAAACCACAGTCACCCTTGGGTCTTGATCCTAGAAGGACGGCCCAGTCACCTGAGTCCAGGGCTCAGCGGTTTATGGTAACATGCCCTGGGGTGGTGGAATGGGTGACCTGGCCAGGTGGGGGGTGGGGCCACTGTGTGAAGAAAGTCCTTCCGGGGCGACTGCCCATCTCCTGGCACATACTGGGGAGAGCACTGACCTCAATAGCACAGAAAGGAGCCAAGGGCAAGCTCAGGTGGAACGCTAGAGCACATGAAGGTGACTTCAATGGCCGTAATGGTTTCTTTAAAACAAGCCTCTTTATTCCCCTTTCCTTCCTACCCCAGTCTCCTCCAGCAAAGCCCCTTTCCTTTCTGTGATATAATTGCAGAACTTGGGCTGTTTTCACATAACTGTTGCTTTCTGGGAAATGGGGGTCTTCCAAGGCCTCTCCTGAGACTAAGAAGTCATCTCCACCTGCAGGTGCGCGGAAGCAAGACCTGGCCAGAACCCAGGTCCTTCTGCCTGACCTAACTGACCTCACCTTGGGGAACTGGCTCCATCAGGGCACCTAAGGGCCTGTCGTCTGGCATGTCAGGCCTGGGGCAAAGGAGAGGTCCCACTTCCAGCGCTGGAGGAGGATCACCGGCCTAGGGGATAGTCTTGGGGACCTGGGAGTTCCGGTGGGGCCTGCCAGTTGCACCAGCACCACCATCATGGGCACCAGTGCTTCCCACTGGTGCAAGGGTGGGTTGGCCCCCAGGGACCAGCTGAGTGTCCATGGCCTGGCTGCTGGGGTCATTCTCCCTGCCCGAGGGTAGAGGGTGTCTCCCACCACACGAGTGTGCTTTCAAAGGCTCAGAGGGAGTCACCAGCAAATCCCTCTGCGTCCACATCCGCACGTGGTTCCTGCACCATAGGATTAACTTTGGCCCCCGAATTCCAGCACTGGGGGCAGAGCGCCTTCCTGTGCTACCTCGTGGTCCTCTTGCAGATGAGCGACGGCGCTGTGTCTGGGTTTGGGTTTATTGTCCTCCCTGCGGATCTCTCCGCCCTCGAGGGGCTGCGCTCAAGGGGCTGCACGCCTCCGTTGCAGACCTCGTTGTGGCCAATAGCACTGGATCTACACTAAGTGTTTGCCATGGTCCACGCTGTGGCGGCCTCCCTGCCGCCTCTGGCAGGGTCGCGGCCCTTCCCGCGCCTGTGTGAGCACAGACCGGCCCGGCCGGCGCGCGCCCCCAGGCGGAGCCAGGGCTCACTGCTGCCGCTGTCCCGGCTGCCTGCCTGTCTGCAGGCCCTGCTCTCGGTGCCTGAACGTCCTTCACCCGCTCCTGAGCCTCACCCCCAGTGCTCCTTCAGTGTCCAGCCACTGCTCTGCCCCGGCACGGCCCGCTCCTGCGCCAACCCCACGCCCTCCAGTTCTCGCCCAGCTCCGGGGCTTGCCTTGGGTCTCCAGGCTCTGCCTCTCACTCTTCTGCTCCCTGAACCCAGGGGAGGCCGGGGCCGCCCTGTCTCTCGGCCCCGCTCCCTTGCTCTTCCCGGGCTCCAGTCCTGGGCACTGCGGGCGGGCCCCGCCAGGAGGTGGGCGCTTAGGGATGGGGGCGCAGCGGGGCAGGAGGTCTAGGCACCGAGGCGCTGCAGTGCGACGTCTGCAACCTGCCAGGTGAGGCGCGTTCAAGGTTCTTGGAGAGATTCTGGCATTGGTGGCGGGGCTTGGAGAGGATGCTCTCAGGCCGTCCCTGGGGGAGCTTCTCTTGCCCTGGTCGGCTGTCCAGCCCTGGCGCGGGGAAGCCATACTTCGGGGCTCCTCTCCACCGCAAGTTCTGTCGCCTTATTCTAAGTGATCCATACTTAGTTTCTTAGGTGTCCCTTGGTCACTGTGGAAACAACGTCTGACTTTCGAGGAAGAAATCCGGAGGTTCCGTGGGGTGGAGCTCTCACCTGTGGGGCAAGCTGGTGGGGATCCAACAGCTTCCATGGTAAGTGGCTGAGTGTGTGTGCTTGCAGGGTGCTGCCTGGAGAGCGCTGGGCTCCCCGCGGGGCTTCTGACCAGGTTGTGTCACTTGATTGACAATTTCCCGAGCATTATCTCTAAGTGGGAAATAACACAAAACCGTTTATACTGTGTACGTGTTGCGGACTCCAGAGATCTCATCCTTCCTGCTGGTGGAAATGATGAGGGAAAGAAACGGATTCGCGGGTCCGGAGGAGGAGCCAGACCTTGGGGGGCCTCTCCCAGCGACTCCCCTGGAGCAATGAATTTGGCTGTTTTTCCTGCGCCAACTGGCAGTGCCCAGCAAGGTCTTCACGGTGGGAGCTGAGGTTCCTGCAACCTGGTCAGAACACACTGCATGTTTCCGTAGATGTGGGGTCAGCAGGTGGAAGAGAACTAGCCCAGGAGAAAAACAAAAATCACCCGTTGGCCCACTGCTCCAGGAAATTGTTGATCTAAAGCCAGGCTTCTTGCTGAATAAGGAACTTCATATATATATGTATATGTGTATACACACACACATACATCATACATACATATATATGTCACAAAACAACAAATCTTTTACTTTAAAAAACAATAGGTGAGAATCTCCCATTCCTCTCTCCTGGGGAAGTTAATAGTTCGTGCTTTTCTTTCCAGACTCTATCAGGATCTCACATATATGCAGTTTATAGTTAACAGAAATGGGATTAAACCGTACAGAATGTTTCATAATTTACTCCCCCTTAAAATTATATTAATGATGGACTTCCATGTTGAGACGTAGGGATGGCCCTACTAGGCTGGCTGATTGAGGAGGAGTCGGTGGTCTGAAGGTACCACTATTTAGCCATTTTTCAGCCAGTGAGTGGCATTGGTTGAAGGGACAATTTCAGGACTTAGAAGGGCTCCCAGAGCTCTGCAGGAAATGCAGAGCAGTTTGACTTCATTGTAACCACAGAGACTAGGATGCTGCTCCTGTGTGGATGGGGGCAGGGCGAGGGGAGGTTTCTTTGTGGAAACTTCCCATTGATACCATCTGAGCAGGTTGTGGGAACCTTGGCTCCCAAAACAAAGACCTCACCTGTTTCTCCTTGACTGTGTCCAGATCCTGCTGAGCACTTGATCATGGCTGGAGCCACCCAGGCTGTTCCTCAGTACACAGTAATTGCTGTTTAAAATGATACACTGACAACCCAGGGTGTGATTTTCCCAGGAGCTGGGAGGTGGGGTTGGATTCCCCCTTGCATGTTGAATTCACAAAGGTCAAAGGCCAGGGGGAGGGAAGTACTTCACCTTCTTCTTCTTTTTTTTTCCATTCTTATTTAATTTAATTTATTTTTTTATTAACATATAATGTATTATTTGCCCCAGGGGTACAAGTCTGTGAATCATCAGGCTTACACACTTCACAGCACTCACCATAGCACATACCCTCCCCAATGTCCATAACCTAACCACCCTCTCCCTACCCACCTCCCCCGCCCCAGCAACCCTCTGCTTTGTGACATTAAAAGTCTCTTATGGTTTGTCTCCCTCCCCATCCCATCTTGTTTCATTTTTTCCTTTCCTACTCCCCAAACCCTCCACTTTGCCTCTCAAATTCCTCATATCAGGGAGATCATATGATAATGGTCTTTCTCTGAATGACTTATTTTGCTCAGCATAATATCCTCTAGTTCCATCCATGTCATTGCAAATGGCAAGATTTCATTTCTTTTGATGGCTGCATAGTATTCCATTGTATATATACACCACATCTTTTTTATCCATTCATCTGTGGATGGACATCTAGGTTCTTTCCATAGTTTGGCTATTGTGGACATTGCTGCTATAAACATTGGGGTGCACATGCCCCTTCGGATCACTACATTTGTATCTTTAGGGTAAATACCCAGTAGTGCAATTCCTGGGTCGTAGGGTAGCTCTATTTTCAACTTTTTGAGGAATCTCCATGCTGTTTTCCAGAGTGGCTGCACCAGCTTGCATTCCCACCAACAGTGTAGGAGGGTTCCCCTTTCTCTGCATCCTCACCAGCATCTGTCATTTCCTGGCTTGTTCATTTTAGCCATTCTGACAGGTGTGAGGTGGTATCTCATTGTGGTTTTGATTTGGATTTCCCTGATGTCGAGTGATGTGGAGCACTTTTTCATGTGTCTGTTGGCCATCTGGATGTCTTCTTTACAGAAGTGTCTGTTCATGTCTTCTGCCCACTTCTTGATTGGATTATTTGTTCCTTGAATATTGAGTTTGATAAGTTCTTTATAGATTTTGCATACCAGCCCTTTATCTGATATGTCATTTGCAAATATCTTCTCCCATTCTGTCAGTTGTCTTTTGGTTTTGTTGACCGTTTCCTTTGCTGTGCAAAAGCTTTCGATCTTGATGAAGTCCTAATAGTTCATTTTTGCCCTTGTTTCCCTTGCCTTTGGTGATTTTTCTAGGAAGAAGTTGTTGTGGCTGAGGTCGAAGAGGTTGCTGCCTCTGTTCTCCTCAAGGATTTTGATGGATTCCTGTCTCACATTGAGGTATTTCATCCATTTTAAGTCTATTTTTGTGTGTAGTATAAGGAAATGGTTCAGTTTCTTTCTTCTGCATGTGGCTGTCCAATTTTCCCAACACCATTTGTTGAAGAGACTGTCATTTTTCCATTGGACATTGTTTCCTCCTTTGTCAAAGATTAGTTGACCATAGAGCTGAGGGTAATTTCTGGGCTCTCTATTCTGTTCCATTGATCTATGTGTCTGTTTTTGTGCCAGTACCATACTGTCTTGATGATGACAGCTTTGTAATAGAGCTTGAAGTCTGGAATTGGGATGCCACCAACTTTGGTTTTCTTTTTCAACATTCCTCTAGTTATTCAGGGACTTTTCATTCTTTCTTTTTTTTTTTAAAGATTTTATTTATTTATTTGACAGACAGAGATCACAAGTAGGCCAAGAGGCAGGCAGAAGGGAGGGGGGAAGCAGACTCCTTGCTGAAGCAGAGAGCCCAATGCAGGACTCGATCCCAGGACCCTGGGATCATGACCTGAGCCGAAAGCAGAGGCTTTAACCTACTGAGCCACCCAGGCACCCCAGGGTCTTTTCTGGTTCCATATAAATTTTAGGATTATTTGTTCCATTTCTTTGAAAAAAAAATGATGGTACTTTGATAGGGATTGCATTAAATGTATAGATTATTTTAGGTAGCATAGACATTTTCACAATATTTGTTCTTTCAATCCATGAGCATGGAACATTTTTCCATTTCTTTGTGTCTTCCTCAATTTCTTTCATGAGTACTTTATAGTTTTCTGAGTACAGATTCTTTGCCTCTTTGGTTAGGTTTATTCCTAGGCATCTTATGATTTTGGGTGCAATTGTAAATGGGATCAACTCCTTAATTTCTCTTTCTTCTCTCTTGTTGTTGATGTATAGAAAGGCAACTGATTTCTGTGCATTGATTTTATATCCTGACACTCTGAATTCCTGTACAAGTTCTAGCAGATTTGTAGTGGAGTCTTTTGTGTTTTCCACATAAAGTATCATATCATCTGCTGAGAGTGATAGTTTGACTTCTTCTTTGTCAATTTGGATGCCTTTAGTTTCTTTTTACTGTCTGATTGCTGAGGCTAGGACTTCTAATACTATGTTGAATAGCAGTGGTGGTAATGGACATCCCTGCCATGTTCCTGACCTTAGTGGAAAAGCTCTCAATTTTTCTCCATTGAGAATGATATTTGCTGTGTTTTTTCATAGATGGCTTTGATGGTATTGAGGTATGTACCCTCTATCCCTACACTTTGAAGAGTCATTGTCAAATGATTTTTCAGAATCTACTGAGAGTATCATATGGTTCTTGTTCTTGCTTTTATTAATGTATTGTATCACATTGATTGACTTGTGGATGTTGAACCAACCTTGCAGCCCTGGAATAAATCCCACTTGGTTGTGGTGAATAATCCTTTTAATGTACTGTTGGATCCTATTGGCTATATTTTGGTGAGAATTTTCACATCTGAGTTCATCAAAGATATTGGTCTGTAATTCTCTCTTTTGATGGGGTCTTTGTGTGGTTTTGGGATCATGGTAATGCTGGCCTCATAAAATGAGTTTGAAAGTTTTCCTTCCATTTCTATTTTTTTGGAACAGTTTCAGGAGAATAGGTATTAATTTTTCTTTAAATGTTTGTTAGAATTCCCCTGGGAAGCCATCTGGCCCTGGGCTCTTGTTTGTTGGGAGATTTTTGATGACTGCTTCAATCTCCTTACTGTTTATGGGTTTGTTCAGGTTTTCTATTTCTTCCTGGTTCAGTTTTGGTAGTTTTTGTGTCTCTAGGAATGCATCTATTTCTTCCAGATTGTCAAATTTGCTGGTGTATATTTGCTCATCATATGTTCTTATAGTTGTTTGTATTTCTTTGGTGTTGGTTGTGATCTCTCCTCTTTCATTCATGATTTTATTTATTTGGGTCCTTTCTCTTTTCTTTTTGATAAGTCTGGCCAGGGGTTTATCAGTCTTATTAATTCTTTCAAAGAACCAGCTCCCAGTTTCCTTGATTTGTTCTACTGTTCTTTTGGTTTCTATTTCATTGATTTCTGCTCTGGTCTTTATTATTTCTCTTCTCCTGCTGGGTTTAGGCTTTCTTTGCTGTTCTTTCTCCAGCTCCTTTAGGTGTAGGATGAGGTTGTGTACTTGAGACCTTTGTTGTTTCTTGAGAAAGGCTTGTATCACTATATACTTTCCTCTCAGGACCATCTTTGCTGTGTCCCAAAGATTTGGAACAGTTATGTTTTCATTATCATTTGTTTTCATGAATTTTTTTCAATTCTTCTTTAACCTTCTGGTTGACCCACTCATTCTTTAGTAGGAAGCCCTTTAGCTTCCATGTATTTGAGTTTTTTCCAACTTTCCTCTTGTGATTGAGTTCTAGATTCAGAGCATTGTGGTCTGAAAATATGCAGGGAATGATACCAATCTTTTGGTACTGGCTGGGACCTGATTTGTGACCCAGGATGTGATCTATTCTGGAGAATGTTCCATGTGCACTAGAGAGGAATGTATATTCTGTTGCTTTGCGATGGAATGTTCTGAATATATCTGTGATGTCCATCTGGTCCAGTGTGTCATTTAAGGCCTTTATTTCCTTTGTGGATCTTTTGCTTAGATGATCTGTCCATTTCAGTGAGGGGCTGTTAATGTTCCCTACTATTATTATATTATTGTTGATATGTTTCTTGATATTTTTATTTATTGGTTTATATAAAATTGGCTGCTCCCATGTTAGGGGCATAGATATTTAAAATTGTTAGATCTTCTTGTTGAATAGATCCTTTGAGTATGATATAGTGTTCTTCCTCATCTCTTATTATTGTCTTTGGCTTAAAATCTAATTTATCTGATGTAAGGATTACTACCCCAGCTTTCTTTTGATGTCCATTAGCATGGTAAATTGTTTTCCACCCCCTCACTTTAAATCTGGAGTTGTCTTTGGGTCTAACATGAGTTTCTTGTAGACATCATATTGATTTTTTTTTTTAATCCATTCTGATACCATGTGTCTTTTGACTGAAGCATTTAGCCCATTTACATTCAGGGTAAGTATTGAAAGATATGAAGTTAGTGCCATTGTATTGCCTGTAGGGTGACTGTTACTGTATATTGTCTCTGTTCCTTTCTGGCCTACTACATTTAGGCTCTCTCTTTGCTTAGAGGACCCCTTTCAATATTTCCTGCAGGGCTCGTTTGGTGTTTACAAATTCTTCTAGTTTTTGTTTGTCCTGGAAGCTTTTTATCTCTCCTATTTTCAATGAGAGCCTAGCTGGATATAGTATTCTTGGCTCTATGTTTTTCTCATTTAGTGTTCTGAATATATCATGCCTGCTCTTTCTGGCTTGCCAGGTCTCTGTGGATAAGCCTGCTGCCAATCTAATATTTTTACCATTGTATGTTACAGACTTCTTGTCCCTAGCTGCTTTTAGGATTTTCTCTTTGTCACTGAGACTTGTAAGTTTTACTATTAGATGACGGGGTGTGGACCCATTTTTATTGATTTTTAAGGGGGATTCTCTGTGCCTCCTGGAATTTGATGTTTGTTCCCTTTGCTGTATTAGGGAAATTCTCTACTATAATTCACTCCAACATACCTTCTGCCCCCCCCTTTCTTCTTCTGAAATCCCAATTATTTTAATATTGTTTCATCTTATGGTATCACTTCTCTCTTGAATTCTCCCCTCGTGGTCCAGTAGTTGTTTGTCTCTCTTTTGCTCAGCTTCTTTATTCTCTGTCATTTGGTCTTCTATATCATTAATTCTCTCTTCTACCTCATTTATCCTGGCAGTAAGAGCCTCCATTTTTGATTGCACCTCATTAATAGCTTTTTAAAATTTCAGCTTGGTTAGATTTTTGTTCTTTTATTTCTCCAGAAAGGGTTTTATTTCTCCAGACAGGGTTTCTCTAATATCTTCCATGTCTTTTTTTTTTTTTAAGATTTTATTTATTTATTTGACAGAGAGATATCACAAGTAGACGGAGAGGCAGTCAGAGAGAGAGAGGGAAGCAGGCTCCCTGCTGAGCAGAGAGCCTGACGCGGGACTTGATCCCAGGACCCTGAGATCATGACCTGAGCCGAGGCAGCGGCTTAACCCACTGAGCCACCCAGGCACCCTCTTCCATGCCTTTTTTGAACCCAGCTAACACCTTGAGAATCATCATTCTGAACTCTAGATGTGACATATTACCAATGTCCATATTGATTAGCTTCCTAGCCTTCAGTACTGCCTCTTGTTCTTTTTTTTTGTGGTGAGTTTTTCCGCCTTGTCACTTTATACAAATAAGAATATATGAAGGAGAGGATAAAATACTTTAAGCATGGCAAATACCCCAGAAGAATGTACACTAACCAATTCAGAAGAGACTCTAAATCAGGGGGAGAAGATAGGGGGTAAAAAGAAATTAAAAAAAAAAAATATATATATATTGTTTTCCACCCCCTCACTTTAAATCTGGAGTTGTCTTTGGGTCTAACATGAGTTTCTTGTAGCCTGGGGAATAGAACAGAGCCACCCACTTGATTTTGGGTGTATTTTGTTCTCTTAGAAGAAACTCCTCCCAAAACGTTAAAGAAAGGAAAACATATATATACAAAAATAAGAGTAAGCATGATGAAGGGATAGAATATGACTGCAAAGATGAAAATTTATAAAAAAATATAAAAAATGAGTTGATAAGATAAGTTGGTTGGTAAAGAAAGAAAAAGAAAGTGGAGAGAATTTTCTCAGGCTGGAGACTAGAACAAAGCCTTGTGCTAGATTTAGGGTATATTTTGATCTATTAGAAGAAGTTGTATCCCCCCCAATTTTTTAAAAAGATTTTTAAAAATTTATTTATTTGACAGACAGAGATCACAAGTAGGCAGCGAGGCAGGCAGAGAGAGAGAGAGAGAGAGAGGAAGAGGCAGGCTCCCTGCTCAGTAGAGAGCCTGATGCAGGGCTCGATCCCAGGACCCTGGGGTCATGACCTGAGCCAAAGGCAGAGGCTTTAAACCACTGAGCCACCCAGGTGCCCCTGTATCCCAACATTTTTTAGATGAAAAAAACCTATATATATATACAAAAAATAAAGTTAGATACAATGAAGGATAAAATATGACTATAATAATGAAGGTTTAAAAAGATTTTTTTAGAAAGGTATTTTTAAGATAAACTAGTTAAATAATGTTAAAAGAGGAAAGAATAAAAGTTAAAAAAATTAGAATAAGAAAAAAAGAAATTAAAAAAATTAATTAACTTTGCAAGACTGAAGAATCATGAAGAGAAAGCCATGAATTCCATGCTTTGCTTTCCCCTCCTCTGGAATT
>NW_022630997.1:2158599-2235301 GCF_010015895.1 Lontra canadensis
TAAAATATGACTATAATAATGAAGGTTTAAAAAGATTTTTTAGAAAGGTATTTTTAAGATAAACTAGTTAAATAATGTTAAAAGAGGAAAGAATAAAAGTTAAAAAATTAGAATAAGAAAAAAAGAAATTAAAAAATTAATTAACTTTGCAAGACTGAAGAATCATGAAGAGAAAGCCATGAATTCCATGCTTTGCTTTCCCCTCCTCTGGAATTCTGCTGTTCTTGGTCAGTGAGCTTGGTCTTGGCTGGATGTTCTTGCTGATCTTCTGGCCTGTTGTAGTGACTCTCAAGTGTTTTTGCCCGAGGCAGAATTGCACCGACCTTGCCAGGGGCCGGGCTAAGTAATCCGCTGGGGTTCGCTTTCGGGAGCTTTTGTTCCCTGAGCGCTTTCCGTAGAGTTCCGGAGGACGGGAGTGAAGATGGCGGCCTGCAGTCCCAGGCCCAGAGGATCTGAGAGCTCGGGCCACTCCTCAGTGCGCCCTCGGAGAAAAGCGCTCAGTCATTCCCGTCTCCCTGGTCTCCAGCCGTGCTCCGAGCTCACCCAGCCTGTGGCCGAGCAGAAACGCTCTGGCACACAGTCCCGTTTGGAGTCTCCAAACCCAGCAGATTCCTGCCTTCAGAGGAGGAAGGTGAGTCTCCCCAGATCTGCCACTTGTGGGGTCCCTGTTCAAAGAGCAGTGGCCTGACTGTGCCTCAGATTATGGTTTAAGGTAACCCCGAGCTGAGCGCTCACTCCTCGGCTCTGTCTCTGTAGTCAGTTTCCTCACTCCGACACCCGCGAGCTCTGCGATACTCAGACACCCCCATCCTTCTGTGACCCCACGGGACCTGAGACAACACTGTCCCCACGAGGGCTCCACCCCCGCTTAGCCTCTGGAGCGACGTCCCTCAGTGGAGCAAACTTCTACAAGTTTGGATTTTGTGCTCCGTTGCTTCGCCTCTTGCTGGGAGCCGGCCCCTCCCCCGCGGTCTAGCTTCCTGTCGCTTCGGATTCACTTCTCCACACATCCTACCTTTCAGAAAGTGGTCGAATTTCTGTTTCTAGAATTGCTGTTCTTCTCCTCTTCAATCTCCTGTTGGGTTTTAGGTGTTCGGAATGGTTTGATAACTATCTAGCTGATCTCCTGCTACCTGATGTCATCACAGATCTGCTCCTCCTCCGCCATCTTGACTCTCCCCTCAGTACTTCACCGTCTTTGACCACAGGTGTTTCAGCCTAGTCCCATGGCAACACAGTTGAGGAGGCTTTCTTTCTTTCTTTTTTTAAAAAAGAGGTTTTTTTTTTTATGTATTTGACAGAGATCACAAGTAGGCAGAGAGGCAGGCAGAGAGAGGGGGAAGCAGGCTCCCTGCTGAGCAGAGAGCCTGATGCGGGGCTTGATCCCAGATCTCTGGGATTATGACCTGAGCCGAAGACGGAGGCTTTAACCCACTGAGCCACCCAGGCGCCCGAGGAGGCTTTATTGATAGAGGGTCTGTTTACAAAGGTGAGGGGGAGGTACAGGGAAGTATGAGCATTGAGCAGTAACCAGTAGCTAGAAGCAGCAGAGTTGCTGTTACCATCCCTGATTTCTGGAACATTCCCGAGGAGAGGAGGGAGAGGTTGCTGAGACTCCAAAGGGCAGAGTCCCTTAGTGAAGACCATCTTCAGAGGAGCGGTATCTTCCAAGGAGGGCTAGAGGTGGCCCAGGTGTCTCCACAGGTGGGGAGCCAGGGCAGAGAGCAAGTTGACAAGAAACTGGAATATGTCCCAGACCTGCCTAAGTGTCACGGAAGTGACACACAAGTAAGAGCCATGCACATTCAGTGGAGGGGATATTCAGACTGGGCCTTCGTGATCAACGAAGTCTTCATGAATGAGGTGGCTTTTGAGCCAGGCTTGGAAAGGTCCCGGGATTGTAAGCAATAAAGAGTAATGGCAGGAAAGCGTTCTGTGGCCAGGGAAGGACATTAATGAGGGGTCCGAGGTGGGAAAGGTTGATGTCCAGTGGAGGGTATTATTGGCTGTGCTTATGAGAAGGACGAAAGATGGCTTGGCTGAAGATAGAGCCAGGAAGATTAATAAATAATACCAGCTAAGTCTGTTGAATACTTACTATGTGCTAGGTACTTTCCATTATAGCATTTATCTCTCAACACATTAGGAGGTAGGCATTCTTATTATTATTCTTAATTTACAGCTAGGAAAACAGACATTTAAGGAAGCCAAGCAAATTTTCAACATGTCTCAGGTAGTAAGCGGTGGAGCTGGGATCTGAATGCCAAAGCCTGCATCCCTATCTGTGTAATACCCTAATTTGAATTTTTAACCTAAGGAATCTGGATCTTTTGAGAGGCAGTAGGGAGTCATAGAAGGTTTAGAATGAGTGGGAGATTAAAAAAAAAAAAGGACTTGTTCAAGAATGTGCTCTAGGAACCAACTCTAACAACAGGAAAAGTGTGGTTTAGGGAGAGACAGGAAGCAGGGAGATGAGTTAGAGAATCATTACCCTCTTCTGGGAGAGGGAGAACAAAGGTTAGAAGTAGGGCAGCTCAAGTGAGAATGGAGAAGAGACAACACGTGGCAAAGGCCTTTGAGAGAAATTAGCATCAGATATCTGAATGTTTTGTCAGGTTAGATGTTTCTTCTTTGCCCTATTTACACTTGGAAGAAAAGGTAAAATATGAGGTCTGTGCCATACCTGCGTTAGGAATGCTTTCTGTTGAAAGTCAGAGAATACCTAATTAAGCATAGAGTGTTCATCTTAAGGACGTTTATTGTCTGACTCAAAAAGAAACCTGGAGGCAGGCAGTTTGCAGAATGGTCCTCAAAGACCATTGTTTACTCAAAGAGGGTTAATATCCCAGTAATATAAAGTACTTAAAACATCAGACAAGTCCCTTGGCAACCCCCCAAGTGAAAGTTTCTTATTGGCTTCATTCCTTGTAGCCCTTCCCCACCCTGTCCCCTGGCATCAGCTCTAAACTACGGATCGGCCTCTTTACTTCAAGACTAACCTCACAACTCATTACTTTTCTCTTCTGGGGAACCTCTTCAACTTAGTTCTTTAGCTCTCTGTGCTAGTTTGCTAGGGCTGTGTCTTAGCTCAGGCTGTCATAACAAAATATCACAGACTGGGTGGCTTAGATAACGTGAATTTTTTTCTCACAGTTCTAGAGATTGAAGTCCAAGATCAAGGTGTGGTCAGGTTAGTTTTTTTCCCCTGGGGCCTCTCTCCTTGAGGACTTCTTCTTTTTTTTTTTAAAGATTTTATTTCTTTCTTTGACAGAGAGGGAAAGATCACAAGTAGGCAGAGAGGCAGACAGAGGGAGAGGGGAAAGCAGGCTCCCCGCTGAGCAGAGAGCCTCATACAGGGCTTGATCCCAGGACCCTGAGATCATGACCTGAGCCGAAGGCAAAGGCTTAATGGCTTAACACACTGAGCCACTCAGGCGCCCCTTCTTGAGTTCTTCTTATATACTGTGTCCTTGCATGGTCTTATCTCTTTGTGTGTATATCCTTGGTGTCTCTTCCTTTTCTTAGAAGGACTAGTCATACAGGATTGAGATCTCATCCTTATGATCTCATTTAATTGTCTCTAACGGCCCTGTCTCTGAAGACAGTCACAGTGGAGCTTAGGGCTTCAACATATGAATTGGGGTCGGGGCACAATTTAGTCCATAACACTTGCCAACTCCTACTCACCTCAGAGTTCATCTTAACATATTCAAAGATTATAGTCATTGGTTGAGTTTTCTGAGAAACAGACTCTAAGATTAGCATGCAGGTTGTTTACTAAGGAGTTCTTTGAAAGTTCTGTGGAAGGGAAAGAAAATGAAGGGAAAGGAAGGAGATAATTGGTCAGAGGGAGAAGCTGAGCTGCCAGGTAGTCTCAAGGGAGGCCTCAGCCGACGGTACGGGAGTCTCTGGGATATCTTGTATTGCAAACAGGAAGCCTGGGACCAATCTCCATGTCAGCCAGTCATTGGATGTAGGTTGTAAGGAAAGAAGGCATGGCCTTGAATGAGTTGGCTCTCTTCAACTGAGGTAATCCCTGAAGGGGCTGATAGTTCCTGACAAGAAGCAGGCCATTTAACTCTGCCCGTGGGTCCATGTATATTCTAACCATGGTGAACTTCACTTTCCACCCAAAGTAGATATTCACGTATACACTGCCTGAAGCTCTCCTCAAGTCTCTGTTGTCTTCTAAGGCCATTACTGACAGGAACTAGAATGCAGCCGCCATCTTTTTTTTTTTGGACTTGTACCAACATACTGAACCAACCCACTGCAGAACCTCAGGTGTTCCTGAGGGATTACCCACGTGACCGTCGGTGTGGGCTGATGGGAAGTGCTGATGTAACTGTGCTGAGTGACACGGGGGCTGGTCCTGTGCGTGCTCAATTCCAAATGTATCACTTTCATCTTGCTCATTTAGTCCAATGAGCACCATATCATTGGTTGTGAGCCAGTGTGATTTGCAGGACATTCAACTGGTCTACCTCTTTGGGCTCTATTGAGCAGGAGAGTTAATGGTCCTGGGATAAAACTATAAAATGTATACTGAATGCAAACTGTTTCTGATTTTTTCTTTTAATAGGAAAGGAAAGGAATATATTTGCCTGGTCAAAGGCTACATACCACGTACCTGAGGCAGTACCTGAGGCCATGTTAGTCTTTTCTAGCAAAGATAACCATAACCAGTGCAACAGCCAGTATGGGTGTGGCCACGGCTTTGCTGTGGTCTTTGGCTGCAGTAGAGAGCAGTGATTGCCTGAAAGTTACCTGTCTTGTGAGCTTCTTTCCTGTGTCTGACTAGCTAGAGTAGACTTTTTGGAGGACCTTTTAATTTTGCCTATGCCTAGTGGTGTTTTGCATTGCCAGTGTTTGCGGCTCTAAGTCTGGGATCTACGAGGCAGAAATACAAGCCAGGGAGTGTGCTACTGTGTTGTTCTTTGGGTTCCAAGATTCCTGCCTGGTCCTTCCTTCTACCTTTCAGAATCTTATGTTTTCTTTATGTATAATATCAGAATTTTTAGTGGTACTTAGCAGGCGGAATAGGAAAAAAAGCACACCTCTCTTCCTCGAAGTACAAGTTCCAGGAGAATATTTTTAAGTGCATTAAGTTTACAACAGAAACCAATTATATTAAAGCATAGTTAAAATATTTAAAACTTATAATTGGGATGAATTAACATATCCATTTCTTAATTAACATCCTAAATAAAATGCCTAGGGCGGGTCTGATGGTCACGGAACACGGGAACCTGATTTACATTCACGGTGTTTGGAGAATCTGCCCACAGTTGCAGTGTGGTGCCAGATAACCTCTAACTTCTAGTGACAGAGTCACTGACGTCTCTAATCCGACTGTGCCTTTTTGCCTACATTCATGATCCAAGGAAATGCCAATTTTTGTGTTAGGTGAGTCAAAAAATGTAGGTCAGTTATTTTCTGATCCCAATTCAAAGACCCACTGAATTCTTAACCTTGGTTAAACAACCCTAGCTTCCAAGAATAAAATTGGATATACTCTTAACCTCAAGCCCAGAGCAACAATAGCAAACCTTGTAGGCAGAGATTTCTTGCAAAGACTTAAAAAAAAAAATCCTGACAAGGCTGACAAGGAGCCATGTGTCTGGGCTGGACCCTGGATCTAGGGATTCCTGCTGCCCAGAGCTGCGAACACCCCTCAGTGACGTTGGGAGAGCCCCGCCAAGCCTGGGAGTCACTGGTCATCCAGGAGAGACTCCATCTGAGAAAAGGATGGGTCTTTGGCAACTCAACTGGGCAGAGTTTAGAAAGAGGAGGTTTCCCCCGCCCCTCCTGACCACCAGCCAGTTACCCACTTGGTGCCTGTTCCTGCTGCACAAAGGCGATCTTCCTCTGAGGACATTGTGTCCTGAACTCCGGCATTCAGGGCCTGCCTCCCACACAACGACCATCCGGGTAGCCCCTGATAGGATTGGAACTGCACTGCGCTTTCATAAAAGGCAGGACCGCTTTGCGAAGCCTTGGAGGGGCGCAGAATGCGATGTCTGCAGGAAAATGAAAGAAGCCCCCCAGTTTACAAGCTGCCAATTCAATCTTGTTTGTCCAGGGCCCACCTGATGCCATTTGAAGGGTGGTTAGAATCATTCCTTGATTTTTCTCTCCTTCTCTTTGAAGTTATAAATAAAAGTGCCTCGCATTTTAATGAAAGGGAGTGGTGCGAGCAACCAGAGGCTTCGAAGGGAAACCTCAGAGAATAGTGCAGTTGCTAAGGAACGGGGCTGGACAAGTTAATTTTGTTGGCATAACATCTCCCCGTTATTTAATCTCCTAGTGTATTCATTTCATCCATCTGTCACCATGTCACCGAAGCCGGGAGGAGCTGCTAATTGCAACACTGAGGTTGAGAACAGACCTGTCCAAACCTTGTGAAAATTTCAGCTGTCAGAGGGGGCCGTGAGCTTTGATTTTTCTGTTGGAGAGAAAGCCCTCTTCTAGTTCCAGTAGAAACCTGGTGAGGGCCTCACCACTTGGTTTCTGCCGGACCAAATTCTTGTGCGTCTTAGCTCCATACCCTGGCTGAACACTAGTTACCCAGGTGCTAAAAACAAAACAAAACAAAGCAAAACAAAAAAAAAACAATGGCTAGGTCCCCTCTTTATGGATTCTGGTGTGATTGGTCTGGGGGGCAGGGTGCAGGAATGGGATTTTTACAAAAAGATCCCCAAAGTGATTCTTATGTGCTGCCCAGGCTGAGAACCCCTGATTTCTAAAACCTCCACTACTGGGTCTCATTTTCTAAGTTCCAAAGATTCTTCTATTTTTGTAGTTCCCTAATCACTTTCTCCCTATCTCATATAAAATAATGACCATACTGAGCCTTTCATGAGAGCTCTCGGAACACGGGGCACAGCCATATGTGCTTTACCTGCACGATTTCTTGGGATCCTCACAGCGATCTTGTAAAGTGGGTGTTTTGGTCAGTCTGGACATAAAGGTGGATGCTCAGGGAGATTAAGTGCCCGGCTGGGAAGGGCCAGATCCAGGTTTGGGACGTGAGTCTTACTCCAAAGCTCCAAAGTAAAGTGGCTTCTGTCATCACAGGAGAACCTGCGGGTCCACACCAGTGCTCAGTTTCCACTTAAGGGTCTGTCCCTGCAGACTCACTTCCCCCAAGCTGAGGACCACCTCTAGTCCCAGTTGTGGGTTTCGAGAGCCTGAGAGAGTGGATCAGATGATTCAGGAGCTGGTCAGTCACATCCTCAGCTGGACCCTGGGTCTGAATTTGGAGGAGGAAGTTTGCTTGGGCTCCTCCATTCAGCTGTCTGGATTCCAATCCAGCCCTCCTTTAAAAAAATGAACAAACAAACAAACAAAAAACCCCCTAATGAGTGACCTTGGCCAAACTTTAAGATCCAGTTTCCTCCCCTGCTGGTGGGGATGACAAATGGACCTGCTATAGAACTGTCATCAGGATTGAACGGAATAATACACATAAAACACTTAGAAAAGATCAGGCACACATTACTCATGAAATCTTAGTTTTTCCCCCACAGCTTGACTGAGATACAACTGACATATAATATCAAGTAAGTTTAATGTGTAGAGTGTGTTGCTTTGATACACTTCTGTATTATAAAATGATTGTGAGGTGTTAGCTCACACCTTTACCACACAATTACCATTTTTTAAATGGTGAGAATAAGTAAGATCTATTTTCTTAGCAACTTTCAAGTACATAAGACAGATTCACTCACCATAATCACGTGCTGTACACAAGGTCTCCAGAACTGACTCATCTTATATCTGGAAGTTTGTACTGTTTGGCCAACATTCCAGCCATGCCTCTGCACCCCCGCACCCCCCAGCATGTCTTCCTGGTAGCCGCCATTCTATTCTCTGTCTCTAGGAGTTAGGCTTTTTGAGATTCCCTATGTAAGTGAAATCATAGTGTTTTTCTTTCTCTGCCTGGCTTATTTCACTTAGCATAATGTCCTCAAGATTCACCCTTGTTGTCACAAATGGCAGGATTTCCCTCTTTCTCATGGCTCAATAATATTTAAATGGATAAAGAAAATGTGAGATTAAATATATAACATATGATTATATATATATACACATACATATGTGTATATATATATATAAAATGTATGCACATAATCTCATATTTTCTTTATCCTTGTACCTGTTGATGTACACTTAGATTGTCATCATATCTTGACTATTATGAATAATTTTGCAACCAACATAGGGGTGCTGATAACCTCTTTGAGATCCTGTTTTCATCTAAAAAATTAGTTTTGTCATCCTCCGTATCACTACAGAGCGAGCACTCAGAGGTTGCCTTTTCCTTCCGTGCTCCTGAAGCCCAGAGATGTCTCGTTCCCAGTACAGTGTCTGGATTCCAGCTTCTGGGCAGCTCCAAAGCCGTCTCTGGGCTTCCTAAAGTGACTGCTTGAAGCTCCTGGTTCAAATATGGGCAGCTAACTCTAGAGACTGAACATATACCTCTCCCTTTGGTCTAGAAACTCAGATCAGGTGACAAGGACCTTTCTTCATATGTAATAGTAGGAGCTTTTTCCATGTCAAGAGAGAGAGGACCCCACTGAGCCTGGCTCTAAGCAGACAAGGAGTTTATTGGCTAATGCTGGTTGAAGACACTGGAGAGTCCAGAGCTGGCTTAGGCATGGATCCTGGGACTCACGGGAGGTCCCCAACCATCTGTTTCACTCTTGTCAGTTCTCAGAGCTCTTTTCTAGAAGCTCAGGCTTACAGCCTTATGACTTGCAAGCCCACCATAAAGGAATTTCTTAAATGTAGTAATTCCAGTAAAGGTCATGGAATGGGCTTGGATCGGACCCATTAGTTCAGGGCCAGCAAGGCAACAGTATCTAGCCTGGCCTCCTCTGTCTCAGAACGGAGATGCTTGCTTTCCAGATAGCAGCAGATCAACCCCACATGTCCCGACCATCTAGACAGAGTGAGCTCAGCCTGAGGCTCAGACAATGAACTGAAGTCCATTTTACAGCTTGTTTAAAGACAAGAATCTGGGTTTGAAAAAAACAAAAAACAAAAACTACGAGATTTTGATGGGGTTGGGGAGGGGAAAGCTGATTAAGAAAATCAGCTTCTCCTTCAGATATTAAAAACAAATAACCTGGTGGGATTTACAGGATATTTAAGAGCCATGGGTACTCCAGGTCTGTGTCCAAAGCTGTGTGAGCCTTGAGCGCCACCTAGTGATAAAGAGTGGTATTTTCATAGGATGATCTTTTCTCCAGGGGGAACCTTCTCCGCCCCTCCCTCCCCCTCAGTATTGAGTAGGGCTGGCTCTCTGCTAGGGACACAGAAATGACAGTCCTCACCAAGAGGAGCCCCCTGCCCAGATAATGCAATAGTGCGTGGTGAAGGAATGTAAGTATCCTACAGGGGGCCCCAGAGGGGGAGGCATCATCCCCGTGAAAGGCCAGCCCAGAGCTGGCATCCCATAAATGTTTGATGAATGATTAGTTAATGTTTTCTTCCAGATTCTCTGTTATCTGCTCTATGTTTTCTTATGAACACATTCCTTAGGCTAACAATCTCTGGCATATTCTCAGTTTTGTCAATGTAGACATTTCTTTTCTCACGGCTGGCCTACAATTTGTCTTCCTATCCAGGATTTTAGGATCGTTACGGCCCCTTACCATCCGCCCTTCAACCGATGAGAGAGTCATTATCTCTCCATGTCTCTGCAGAGGCTGAAGTCTGAGAACGCCCTCTGTTGCCGTCTGTGTTCTCGGAACTGAAATCATGGTGGTGCCTCCTCTCTACACACCCAGGCAGGGAGAGCTGCTCGGCTCGCTAACAGACCCAGAGCCCCACAGAGTCTGCTTGGCCATCAAAGCTGTGACTTTGTACTTTTCTGACAAGCTGCCTCACCCACCACCAAAGCAGCAAGAGTCCAGGACTCTGGGACACATACTTGTCAGTAATCTGCTAAGCTCGATGAGCACCTGATTTTCCTTCCGCTGGGAGAAAACCCATCAAAGGAAGGGGGCGCCCAGTCCCTAGCTTTCTCCCTGCTTGTGTGCGGCCATGCCCGTTCTCACTCCACTTCCCCCCGTCTCTAGTCCCACTTTGGGCTGTTATGCTCTCCTGTGTCACACTTGGCTGCTGCTTCATTTGTAGAAAGTACAAGAGGGAACAGCCTGCGTCATCGTAAAGGAATAATTAATTATGGAAATGAGTCTTGATGAGCCAGGTCTAGACACTGCTCCAGGTCATGAGGGTAGGGCAGCAAGCTAGATGAAAATGTTCCTTCTCACAGTGCCTGGGTGGCTCAGTCTTTAAAGCATCTGCCTTCAGCTCAGGTCGTGATCCCGGGGTCCTCGGTCGGGCTCCCTGCTCAGCTGGGAGCCTGCTTCTCCCTCTTGTGCTCCTCCCCCTATTTGTGCTTTTCTCTCAAATAAATAAATAAATTAAATCTTAAAAAGAAAAAAGAAAATATTCCTTCCCTTCGTGGGGAGGACATGCTAGTAAGGGGTTAACATTTTATTTTGGTTGCAATGGGTCACCATTCAGAGAGTTAAGCAGAGGCAAACTCGATCTGATTTTCTTTCTTCTTCTTTTCTTTCCTATTTTTTCATTTTCTGTTTTAAAGAATCCCTTCAGGCAATGGCCTGAGAGGCCAAGAAAGGGAGGAGGAGAGAGGATGGTTAGGGGCTCCTGTTCAGGTCCAGGTGGACTGCGAGGAAGGCTTGGAGTGGTTGCAGAGGGGACGAGCCTCAGATCTGACCTGTGTCAGGACTTGCCAATGGGTTGGATGTGGAGGATGGTGAGGGAGAGAAAGGAGACGAGGATGGCTTCCATGGCTTCGGTCTGGACAGCTGCGATGATAGCATCATGGTCTAAAGGTGGGGAAGAGGAGGGGACAGCAGGTATGATGTGGAGATCAAGAGTTCTGGTTTGGGCATGTTAAGTTGGAGAAACTCCGAGTGAGCTTCCCAGGGGACTGTGTGGCACTTTGAGCCACAAGGGATGTGGCTCAATGACCAGGATGAGAAGTGACCTCAGGCCCTATCTCAGGCCCTGGGCTCTAGGAGGAGCACATGAGGCCCCCACTTCTTGGACTTTGTTTTCTGGTGTGAGGAGAGCCACACCTGGTGACCAGGGATTAGTAAGACCACTCTGCTAATAAGGCAACACCCCCCGACTTGTGCAGGAAACAGAGTCACAATTTCCCAAATCAACCCAAAGTTAGCCATCACCTGGCATGCAGATTGAAACGCAGATCCCCACCCCTCTTCCCTGGCAGAAGGTCCTGGGGACATGAGATCAAGTCCAGAATGTGCGAGTGTGACGCAGCCTCCCGATATCTGTCGTCAGGCAGTTTTGGGAATACCTGTTAGGACTGGATGCCCAGCCTACAATTCAGAACCCCTGACCCTAGCTCAGGAAATACCTGGCAGCTGACTGGACGGTTGTGAATGGCCCCCATGAAGACTCCTTCTCCTCCATGTCTCAGTTGGCTTGTGCTGAGAGACAAAATGGCGGAGCTGGTAAGAAGCATTAAAAAAAAAAAAAAAAGAACATGGTTTTGAAGTCAGACAACGCTGGGTTACATCCTCCTCCTTCTCCGCCCAGCTGCCCGACCTGGAAGAACCACTGCACCTTTCTCAGGGGCTGTTTCCTCATCTGAGGAAGCTCTCAACTACCTCGTGGTTGCGTTTGAAAGAGTTGATGGGTCAGTGTAGAACCACCCAAGACATGGTGGTTCTTACTGGTCCAAGGGAACACCCTCCCTCTCCTTTGAGTTCGTTCTCTGGAACCTTCCTTTCAGTGCAAGGAAAATCTCCTGTGATGTCTGCCTGGGGCTCCAGCTACCCTCCTAAATGACGAAATGTGCCACTTCCCCTTTCTCCACCAGATGTCAGGCCAAAGCTGTGGAAGGAAAGTGACTCCTGGGCTCAGCAAGGTGGCCACACCTCCAGCTTGGACTGCTAGCTTCCCACAGGTCCCCAGTTTGGGGAGCTGGGAGGGGCAGTGAGGGTAGGGAGGAGATATTAGGGGCTCCTGGCACCAGGTCTGGGCTGAATTCTTGCAGCTCTGGGCTCCACTGGGTGTGATGGGACACCTCTGCTGGCCGTGAGAACTCCGAAGTCATGACCAGTTGGGAGAAATACAGATTCCTAGGCTCTCTCAGATCTACTTTTTTGGGGGTGATGGTGGTGATAGGATATAGCACTTGAAACCAGTCTTTTTCTGTTGATTGAATTAGAGGAACAATGATCATATTTCATTACAATTCCCTTCCCTTGGTGGGGGGGACTACTTTTGGGGAAATACCCACACACATTCATCTGCCTTGTGCCCAGTGGGTTAGAACCAGCCCAGGCAGAGATCTGTCTACATTCTAGCTTGTCTAAAAAATAAGAGGGGATCCCTGTGTCTGTGAGAGTAAGACAGAGGCATCTGGGATCCTGGAATTTTGCTCTAGAAGGACTCCAGCCTCCCGATACTGCTGACTTGCTCAGCTGAATCGCAACTTGTTCCCCTTTCATTCCCTGCACGAGTCACATCTTTATTTTCTAGCTCCTTTGGTTGCTGTGTGTCTGTATGTTCCCCCAGACTGTAAGAACTAGGAAGTCAGGAACAGTATCTGCGTTGCCCACCATGGTGTTTCCAGCCCCTAATGTGGTTTATTTGTTGGATAAATGAGAACCAAAGGAACAAAGGCATTTAGGGAGACAAAATATAGCAGGATGCTCTCTGGTGGCAACGTAGACTCCTATGAAAAAGTCCTAGTTCTATAATCTACCCAACTTTTTGACCTTGGGCAAGTTACAAAAAATGCTGTGGGCCTCAACTGCCTCATCTATAAGATGGGAAGAATATAGTGTCTGTCACAGAGAGTTGTGGCAAGGGGTATGGAAGACAATCTAGGTGAAGTGCTTAGCACACTGCCTGGCCGGTAGTTGGTCTGTAGAAGTGTTATAGCTATTTGTTCTGGTTTCCTAAGTCTGTGTAGCAAACCACACAAGACCAAGCAGCATAAGCAGCAATGGTTTTTATTATGCCCATGGATTTTGTGGGTTGGGAATTTGGGAGGCACAGAAGGGTACTCTTTTCTGTTCTTTCATGTTGTCAAAGACCTCAGCTGTGACTCAAAGGGCTGGGGATGATGTTAAATCGTTGCAGGTGGGAATAGGTGGGGTTGAAAGGATCTGCTTCAAGATGGCTTCTTCACTCAATTGTCTGGCCCAGGGGCTGGGGCTGCGCACCAGACACTATTGGCAGCTGGAAGTTTCTATGTGGTCTTTGCCGCATGATGGTCTCAGGGTGGCTCTGGGTGGTGAGAGCAAGCTTTCCAGTTATAAAGGTGAAAGCTGCATGGTCCTCTTTGCCGACCTGGTCTTGAAGTCACATGGTGTTGTTTCCCTCATAGTTCAAAGTAGACAGCGACACAAGCACTCCCGCCATCAAGGGGAAAGGACACTGACCTACCTCTCGGTAGGATGAGTACCACTGAATTCTTGGCTCTGTTTTAAAGCTGCAACACTCTTCTTTTTGTTTTAACTTTTTAAAATTTTCACACAATTTCAGACTTTCATAAAGTTGTAAGGATAGTTCAAAGAATTGGGATTACCCTTCTGCAAGCTCCAAATGGTAATCTTTAACATTTGCTTCATTCCCCTCTCTCTCTGTACTTCTACATTATTTATTTCTGCAGAAATGCTGAGAGTCACTTACTGACATGACTAATACTTTATTCCTACCTACTTTTGTGTGACTTTTTAAAAACAAAGATCTTCTCTCACATAGTGAGAGAGCATCCAAAATTAGGAAGTTAACACTACCCATTATTTCCAATATCCGACCACATTCAGGTTCCAATTGTCAATGAATTCAATCATAAAGACACAGGATAAATGTCTTTATTGCAAAAGGAAACCCAGGATCAGGTGTTGCATTTGGCTGTCACATTAATTTAGTTTAAAAAAAAAAAACTGTTTCTGCGACTTGTTTTATAGTTCGTGAATTTGTATTTTGAAAGACACTAGAGAAGTCATTTTTTAGAATGCCCCTCTTTTGGGTTTGTCTGATGTTGCCTCATGATTAGATTCAGAGTCTGGGCTTTTTTGCAGAAATGATGTTGTGCTCTCTTCCTTTATCATATTAAGAGGAACATACTATAGATCTGACCTATTACTGATGATGTTAAAGTTGATTACTTGATGGAAGTTGCTTGCTAGGTTTCTCCACTGTAAAATCACTATTTTGCCCTTTGTAAATAATAACTATATCATGCAAAGATGCCTTGTGATCAAGTCAAAATAAAAATGTCACCCACTGACTTGAACATCCATTGATTATTCTTGCCTTAATCAATTGCTATCACGATGGTGATTTTATACTCCCATCGTTTCTTCTACATTTATTCATTGACTTTCCTCTGTAAAGAAGAGCTTTTCCTTATTTATCTATTTATTCATGTATGTACACAAATATGTATTTGCTCATTTATATCAGTGTGGATTCATGAATTCTTAGTATAGTCTGTAAGATATAATCCTTTACTATCATTATATATTTTGGTTTTCAAGTGTCCCAGATTTTGCCATGAGATACCTTCAAGCTTCCAAGTCCCTTTGATATGTCATCATTATTTTTGAGCACTTCCTTATTTTTTGGGCACAAGATGTTCTAGTTTCATCTTTGTATTTTTCCTATCCCCACCCCAGAATCAGCAGTTTCTCCAAGGAACTGTTTCATTTTAATGGATAATAGTAATTAGAAACCAATATCTAGATGCTAATAGCTTATTGCTAGTGGGTTGTCATTGCTTCTAGGCCCTTGTAGTGGACAGAGGTAAGACAAACAGACAGGCAGACAGACACACACACACACACACACACACACACACCTGTACCTGTTTTCATACTGAGTGGTCCGTAATGTTAAGACCCATTAGTTCACACTGATACCTCCAGTTCCATTCCAGCACCATAGGGTATATTCTAGCCTTTCCCTTTTCCATTTCTGTAGCTCTTTTCCCTACCAGTGAGAAACCTGGTCCCCATGATGCTCAGTATATTATTTATTTGCTCGGATCTACCATATACAGAAAGTAGTTTCAGCATTGCTAACCCATGGCTCTGTGGGAAGAATAAAATTACAATTAGAGTCTCGATATTTGTTTAGTATATTTTTAGTATTTAGTGTAAGGACATGTTGTCCAAACACTGTCTATAAAAGTTGGTTGGGTCCCACTCTCCTACATAAAAGGGAACTATGGGGAAGGTACATGCTATGGTGAGTGCTGTGAAGTGTTTAAACCTGGTGATTCACAGACCTCTACCCCTGGGGCTAATAATACATTTAAATTTAAAAAAAAAAGAAAAGAAAGGGAACTGAAGTGGGAGAGAAAGCATGACCTTGGACCAAGCCAAGAAATCTCCTTCCAGGGTCAAATTCTCTAACTAGGGCTTGCTCCCTCCGTGACCTGCCCCCCACCCCCACCCCAAAGCTCTCAGCATCTCATCCAGGAGCTGCTGGTCTCTGTGGATACCATCCCTTGGGACCGTTTGCCACTTTGCTTCTCACCACGATGCTTGTGTGGGACCTCAGTGTATTTTATGTCAGGGCATGGCGTAAGAGGCAATAATTTAACAACTTGGATTATTTCATTATTATCCAAAGATCAGGAAAACATAGAAGACAAATCTGATTACAAATAAAATAATGTAGTCTACCTAGAGAATCGTATCTTTCTCCCTGTGTTTGCGCTGCCTTGGGAACTCACCAGGCAGACGTCAAGGGGGTGATGGTGGCCATCAGGATCTCATTTCTGATCTTCATGATTGTGCCTTTACTGTCTGAGTGCAATGATGCTAGTCATTAGTCTGGGATAGATAGTCTTTATGGTGTTAAGGAAATATCCTCGTATTTGGTTTACTAAAAGTTTCTATGAGGGAATGATGATGAACTTTCAGCAGCATTTATAGAGATGATACTTGGGTTTATTTTACTCAGCAAGTACATGTAGAGGACATCCTAAACACCAGGCATGGGGGTAAGCAACTTGACAAATGTTAATTTATTTCCCACAACAATCCCATAAAGTAGGTCATGTTAGTCTCTCCATTTTACAGTGAGAGAACTGATGCGCAGAGAAGTCAGACTGCTTGATAAAAGTCAGCAATGGAGGAAAAGCCAGGTTTCCAACCCAGCGGCTCTGGCTTCAGGCTCTGATGCTTGGCCTCTGATTCTGCGCTCTCCCTGCTGTGTCTGTCTTTTATCATTTATTGATATGATAAATGACTAGTTTTCCCGCTAATGAGCCATCTTTGTATTCCAAATCACAATTGGTTATGGTGTTATTATTACTTGAAAATTTGCTTATTGATTAGCAACTTACATTTATATCTATATTCATAAGTTTGGTCTTTTTTTTTTTTTCCTCTTCATGGTACTGTGTCAAGGTTATGCTAAGCTTAATATATTGAATTGGGAAAGTTTAGCATCTATTTCAGAGTTATGGAATTATTTAGTAGAAAAATGATGGTTTCGGGGTGCCTGGGTGGCTCAGTGGGTTGAGCCTCTGCCTTTGGCTCAGGTCATGATCTCAGGGTCCTGGGATCGAGCCCTGCATCAGGTTCTCTACTCAGCAGGGAGCCTGCTTCCAACCTCTCTCTCTCTGCCTGCTGCTCTGCTCTGTGATCTCTCTCTTTAATTAAAATCTTAAAAAAAAAAAAAAGAAAAATGACGGTTTCTTGAAAGTTAAATGAAATAGCCTGTAAAACCATTTGGGCTCAGAGGCCTTGTCAACTACTTTTTCCAACACTCTGCCTACTCTCAGTTTTTTCAGAGTTGTTAGTCTGCTCAGATTTCTCCTTCCTTCCTCTCTTTTCTCTTCTCTTTTCTTTCTTTCTAAGATTTATTTATTTATTTTAAAGCATTTATTTATTTAGAGATAAAGAGAGACAGAAGGGGAGGGGCAGAACGAGAGGGAGAGATTGTCTCAAGCACACTCTGTGCTGGGTAAGGAGCTGGAGACGGGCTCGATCCAGCACCCTGAGACCAGGACCTGAGCCAAAACCAAGAGGCAGAGGCTTAACTGACTGCGCCCTCCAGGTGCCCCCCCACCTCCCCCACCATTAATTTCTTAAGAAAATTTGGACAGTTTACATTTTCCCAGAAAACCATGTTATCAAACATTTCAAATTTAGCATTACAGAGTTATACATATTCTCCATGATTTAAAGTAACTTCCATATCTTTGTTTATATCCCTTCGCTGATTCCTGATTCTCAGTATCTGTTTTCTCTTTTCCCTTGATCACATTATCTAGACATTTGTTTATTTTACCATGTTCTCTATCTTGTTTTCTGATTAGTGAATGCCTACTTTTTATATTGATTTATGCTTTTCTCCTGCTTTTTTTAGTTTTGCTGTCATTGCAAGGAACATTTTCCCTTTCTGTTAAGGTTGAAATCAGAAAACTGAATTTTTTTTCTCCTAGAAAAATTTCATGATGTTTTATTAACAAGATTATCAACACTGTGTCAAAGGCTTCCATGATCCTCTATCAATTAATCCATTTACACATTCAGTAAAGCAAATTTATTTTTTACAAAGGGTGTGCTACTGAATGGTTACATTAAACGTCTTTAGAGATATTTGGGCTATTATGGAAGATCAGTTTGTAATTCATATCAAGCATTGCAGGTAGCAGTTTCAATTTCCTATCACCATCTGGGCTGTCAATTTCCGTGTGCACACACATAGAAGAGCCCATCTTCATTTATCTTCCATTTGCAATTAAAAGCTCTGTTTAGCCTAATACTTCTCAATATGATCTGTGTCCCACTGTGCTATTTCAGAATAATGATAGCTCAGGATTTAGGGCTGTGGAGGCCGAGTCTTAGATGGAAACAATTTTAATAGAGAAAAGGCAATTAAAACAACAAGGGTTGATTTGGCAACTAAGTTTTCAACTGTTGGATAAGAGCTAAATGAGTCAGAAATTTGGAGAAAACATCCAAGTGCTTGAGAAACCCACAGTTCTTGCACCAGCAATGAGCAAGATGCTTTTCTTGTGATTGTGAAAATCCTTATCACAGCTGCTCAGAAAAAGGTAAGATCGGTATTACTGTCTCCATTTTACAGACTAGGAGCCTTGCTTGGGAGAAGTGAAATCACTTACCTTCGTGCACATAACTAGTAAATAAGTAGGTTTGGTATTCAAACTGAGGTTTCTCAGAATCCAAGACCCACACCCCATCCTATTCTTGGCAGTTTTCCAACTTCAGGAGGATAGGACTAACTTTATATTTGATTTTTTCTATGTGTCTGAATCTGGATACTTTCTCCTGACCTGGCCAATACTGGACTAGCTTTTCTATCACCTGTTCTGTCTATTAGGCTTTCACAAAAGATTTCCTTTGAAGAGAGAGTCTTTTTTTTTTTTTTTAAAGACTTTATTTATGTATTTATTTGACAGAAAGGGAGAGAGAGAGAGAGATCACAAGCAAGGGGAGTGGCAGGCAGAGGGACAGGGACAAGCAGACTTCTTGCTGAGCAAAGAGCCCAATGTGACCCTAGATCCCAGGACCTGGAATCATGACCTGAGCCAAAGGCAGTTGTTTAACTGACTGAGCCACCCAGGTACCCCTGAAGAAAGAGGCGTGTGAATGTCTTTGCCCTCCACCATTAAAAATCATTCTAACTAGAGTTCTAGTTTCAGTCAAAGTATTGGGTTAGCCCCTCTGCTGATAGGGGACCCCGTCTCCCCCCACCAAGCTGAGTAGATGCACCAGAAGTTCTGTAGTGCCCATGTATGAAAACTCAGGCAACTGATCTACCCAGTGAGCTGAGCTAAGAAACGGTGGGAGAAGCAAAATTTGGGGTGATATTGAAGACTTGTTCTCCTTCCCCATGACTCTCAACTCTGACCTCCTATTCCCCATATCATGGGAGCAGTAGCCGAAACCCAGTTCTTATGGGTGTGGCTACCAAACTGGTGTTCTCCCAGTCTTGGAGTGAGAGTCACACCAAGGTCAAAGATCAAACAGCAACCTTGAAAGCCATTTCAGGGAAGGTACAAGGTCCACATCCCAGTGATGGTTTGGTTGAGAAGGTCTCTTTGAGGAATTGCCTTGTTTTTTCTCATGGTCAAAATGAATGTAAAGACTTGCATTACTGGATTTCTGCTTCCCATTTGAAAGGTTAGAGGGAGTTCCACCGAAGGATACCCAGCCAACAAGCCACTGATGGGTCTTCTCTGGGCTGGATCTGAAAGAAGAGAAGCTCACAGATGCATTACACCTAGGTTGTGGACAGCCTGAGGATGGGGTTGGGGGCACAGACTGCCCCTAGTCACGTGGGCAAGAGAGAGAACTTTTGATGCAGGGGCTCAGTGGAAACTTCACACCAACAGAAAACAGTCTTAAAAACTGATAGTTGGAATTTTCATCATTTGAGCTTTTGCTAAAATAAGGTAATATTTTGATGGATCTTTAAAGGGCAACTTGACAAATACAGAAAATATTCTAGACAGTTTTGGTTACTTTTTTTTAACTGAAAGAGACACGGATAGAAAAAGAAATGAAATGGCGCAGTGTGTGCACCCGATAATTAGCCAGTAATAATAAATAGTGCTGCCATTTATTAGCATCTGCCGTGTACTAGAGGGTTGGCACAGTATTGTCAAACAAGCCTGATGAAGAAATGGAGACCCGGATACACAAGGGGCTTGCTCAATGTGGCTCAGGTTGTAAATGGTAGAAGGGGTTTTAAATCCAGGGCCCGGACACTTCCCATAATGCAACACCGCTCTCACCATAGGCATAGGTTGTCTTCAAGCCTGAATATCAGAAATTTCCTCATTTTTATCCAATAGGTCCCCCTTGAAGGCACCTGTTGGCTCCAAGAGCTGGTATCCATGAAGGCAGATGCCTTCGGCATCCAGTCTGATAAAAACAAGTTGCGTACATCCCAAACCATCTGGTCTAGAACCTCTTCAGTGGGGCCAGGCAAGGGAGGCCTCTGCAGAGGGTGGGCGGGGACATGCAGGACTGGAGCAGATGTGGGGCCTGAGTGCAGTGAGGAGGGCATCAGTGTCCATGGGGTGGTGGTCTGGTGAGTAGAATCAGGACATGTCCTAGGGTCTGGGAGCCCATGTGGCAGAGAGAAGTGTGAACACAGGGACTCTGAGAGAGAGTAGGATGAGGATAGTGGGCCAGCGTAGGATGTGGGAGCCCTCACAGGCATCTGTAGCAATAGGGAGTCTAGTGGGGGCTGGAGCCCCAGTAGAGCAGCATGCACACAGTGGGGGACTATTTGAGCTGCTCAGCCCCCGAGGTTTCAGGACCGGAGTTAGGTCTGCGTTTTCAGTTCTTGCTGGTTTAGTTCCCTTTGATCTGAGCTCCTCTCAGGAATCGCCTATTTCCCCTCCCCACCCCTCCCCCCCCGAAGCTGGGAAGTCAGGCAGGAGCCTGTGGCTACCAGAGGATGACACCCAGACACACAGAGACCACAAACACCCTGAAAAGCAACAAAAGAGGTCTGCTATGTGGCCTGGGAGGGACAGCCAGACAGTGTGTCCCGGCCTCATGGTGCCAGGACAATCATTAGCTTTGTTTCATTCAAGTTGATGGGAAACAGCAGGAAATCACACTCAGACTTCCAGAGGCTTCTATTGGATATACCCCCAATCTACTTCTCCATTTATAATTACATGTATTAACAAGTTCATGGCGGTGATACATGAAGAAGCATATTATGTAATCAGATTGTCTTTGATGGTATAGTTAATGCTAATGTGATGATTATGTGTGAACATTTAAATATATGACACTCATTATCAAAAATTGATTTAAGGACCAGACACTAGTCCCCCTCTCTCCCCCCAGGTTCTTTCATGTTCTTTGTCTGTATGTTCTTACTAATTCAGTAGGATGGCATGTGCCTAACTCATTCTTTAATGAAAGGACCTGGCTGGCATCCTGTTAGCTGTGACAGCTGGTTGTCCTCAGATCTTCTCTGGAATCACTGGGACAAAAGCTGACCCAAAAGTCCTTCTCTGGTACACACCCTGCTCCTGCCCTTGGGAACTGAAATAAATAAAATTAGAAACTTAGGGGGCAGCCTCTGGCCTGAGGCAAGAGGAAGTTTGAGTCTGGGGTCTATCTCTAAATATCCATCTGACCCCACACAAGCCGTTTAACCCCTCCATGATTCACTTGTAATGTAAGTAGAGAAAATGTCAGCCCCTAGAAGACAGGATACATAAATTATGGTGTGTACAATAAAATACCATGCAGCTCTTAGGAAGACTGGGGCAGGTAGATCTCTTTGTTTTGGCAGGTCCAAGATCTGTTGCTTGAAAAAAGACTTCACGGATACTACGATCTTATTTTTTTAAGAAGTAATTAAAATATGCATCTTGAGAAAAAGTATCTGGAGGAATCGGCGCCATGCCATTACTGATATTTAACTCTGACAGGTGAGATTATGGAAGATTTTTCCTTCTTAGACGAAATATTTCTGTAATATTTTGAACATTTTATAATATGCAAATATTTTGCTGTTAGGCAGGGGAAAAATATAAACAAAAATTTACAAATAAACTAGAGGAAAATCCAGATGTTCCTTATGTTCCCTTCATGCTCCAAATAACACTTAACAAAATTTATTTATTTGAGAGTGAGAGCAAGTGAGTGTGGGGGAGGGGTGGAGGGAAAGAATCTCAAGCCGACGCCACACTGAACGTGGAGGTCAATGTGGGGCTCGATCTCACGACCCTGAGATCAGGAGCTGAAGTCAAGGGCTGGTTAATCAACTGACTGAGCCATCCAGGTGCCCCCAATAACACTTTCCTGAGGCCATTGTCCTTTTTGCGGCTACGTGCTTTCATGGAAAGTGGGGGCAAATGGGGTCTTTGAGAGTCTTTGAGAACTTTGTTAATTGCAGTACAAAATCAGGACTGGAGCAACAGGAATTAAGTGCTTGTGTATGGTCTGTGTAAAACATACATGAATAGGGACGTCCGGGTGGCTCAGCCGGTTGAGCGGCTGCCTTCGTCTTGGGTCGTGATCCTGGGATCCTGGGTCTGAGTCCCGCATGGGGCTCCTTGCTCAGCAGGGAGCCTGCTTCTCCCTCTGCCTGCCACTCCTGCTGCTTGTGCTCACTTTCTCTCTGATTTAAAAATAAATAAGTAAATATTTAAAAAACATACATGAGCAATGTTTTACCCTGTGGGTGACTACAGGACAGGATGTTTATTGAAACACTCATTCAAATGTTATCCTCTGGCTCATGAGAATGAGTGGTGTTTTCCTCCTTCGGTGCTGAGCTGCCACTGAACCACCCCCATGCAGGGCTCTCCTGGCTTAACAGCTTTAGCATTTCAGAGTGGCAAAATGGCACCTGCCAGGCACATGGGAGGTAAACCCCCCCGTCCCTCTTGGCTTTGTCTGGGAATGTAGGTCCTTGGAGCAGCTAAGGGAGGTTGCAGAAGTGGTTTGGGCCAGAAGATGCCCTTGGGTTCCCCCAGGACTAGGAAGAGAATGGATTTGTGTATGTGATTGGGAGGGGGCAGGGTATGGTCCACAAATGCTGTGGTCCTGGGTCCTACTGACCTTCTGCCGCCAGAGGCAGGGATGGCTTCGAGCTGCTCTAGACAGATGACTAAACCCAAGGTCTGGGGTGGAGAGGGAGAGGCAGTATCTGGCTGACCCCTCACTCATGGAGTGGGTGCCGGGGAGAACCTCAGTGCTTAGCCAGGCAGCGGGGCTGACGGCCAGCCCCACAGGAGTGCTGCTTAGCAAAAGGAATGATGGTGGGGTGCCTGGATGGCTCAGTTGGTTAAGCATCTGTCTTTGGCTCAGGTCATGATCGCAGGGTCCTGGGATGGAGTCTTGGGTCAGGCTCCCTGCTCAGTGCTTCTCCCCCTCCCTCTACCCCTATGACCTGCTTGTGCTCTTTCTCTCTCTTGCAAATAAATAAATAAAATCTCAGAAAAAAAAAAAAAGGAACAATGGTAACAGAGCAAACCCTGTACACTCAAGATGGGCCTTATCCCCCTTTTTTTGGGCACCAGACAATCCCCAGGATGTCACATGACCTTCCTAAACAAACCTCTGCTTTCGAACCATGACTGAGATGGAATTTCTAGTCATGTAACATGAGGGGCTCAGAGCCAGATCTAACTTAGTTAATTTATTTATTTTTCCTTTAAAGAAAGTGATGTGGCCCTTTTCTTATTGTCCTCTGAGTATCGTGGAGCACATTTACAGCCATCATGTGCTCTTGAGCTCCCTTGCAAAGACCTGGCCCTGTCGCAGGCACTTCCTGGGCTTTTTTTTTTTTTTTTTAAAGATTTTATTTATTTATTTGACAGAGATCACAAGTAGGCAGAGAGACGGGCAAAGGAAGGGAAGCAGGCTCCCCGCTGAGCAGAGAGCCCAATGCGGGGCTTGATCCCAGGACCCTGGGATCATGACCTGAGCCGAAGGCAGAGGCGTAACCCACTGAGCCACTCAGGCACCCTCCTGGGCTTTTTTCAAGCTGGATTTTAGCAGGTGCTCAAATATGGTGGGATAGGAGACTTCTTGTTACTGCCTGTCCCAAGTAGGTCACTGCATGTGACACGTAAAATTGGTAATCACGCTGAGGGGCACCCCTGTACGCCAAACATCAGTAACCAGTATCACGGCCCTTCCATGGCTCGTACTATCGCTGCGGTGTCCCCATCACCTGAGTCCTCCCTGCTGTCCTCGCTCTTAGCCATTGGTCCCTGCAGTAGAAAGCCTGTGTCTTGTTACTTTGGGCTTGGTCTGGCATTTGGCTCATACTGGGCACTTGGTAAATGCTATACAGAAGGATTGGGCTCATGGATGACCTTCTGTGAGCATCTCCTGGGAGCACACATCTCTCTCTGAATTAACAGATGAGACGGTGAGTCCCTACCACGTGTCTAGGACTGCTCGAATCTGCATCATCTTGCCTGCCTGGAACCAGCACAGGTGCCTCACCTTGGCCCTTGACATTGCCAGCAGCAAGTCCTCGACTCTCCCAGGAGTGTGAAAGGGAAAGGAACCGAGGAAGATGGACCCTGACACCCAGGTCTCTTTCTTCATGCCTTTCTTATGCCAAGTGAAAAGAAATTTAGATTTCAAGGAAGATTCCCAGCCTCTGCCTGCCACCATCCACCCTTAGTCTGAGGAGCAGAGGTAGGCTCCGGCTGCAGAATCCGGGAGGGCTCTAGGACTTTCCATCGGGGATGAAAACCACAGGTTGGAGTCCTTGAACATGATGTGTACTGAAAGCCATTTGTTCAAATGCCTAATTCCCTCCTTAGAAGATCATTGTTTTCATCAGGTGATCGTTCATGGTACATGAGTCAGGTGGCAGTTCAGGCCTTGAACTCGCCGAGTGGGATCATTTTGCTGTCATGTCATCCCTGCTCTCTGACTTGCAGCTCAAGGCACTGTCATGTCAGAGGCAAAGCCCCAGGAGGAGCTCTGTCTGCTGTGTGGGCTCTGTCTAGTCCCTGCATCACAGCTTCCAGGAAAGATGGGTCCTCTTGTGCCAGGACCTGCAGGGTGGAAAGTCAGGAGCAAAGGAACAGAGTGGGGCTAAAGGGGGTACTGGGAGGTGGTTGTAGAGAGCCCAGATGCAGGAAAGACTTAGACACCAAAGGCTGAGATGGAACAGGGAGATGGCAATCAGGAGCCAGGCATGTTAAGTAGCTGGACTGGACAGGACCAGAATCCCAACAACTAACACTTACTGTGTGCCAGGAACTGTGCTAATCATGGAGCTTTACATGGATTATCTCACTTCAGCCTCAGCAGCCCTGTGATGTAGGTGCCATTAGTGTCTCCTAAAGGCGAGGGAACTGAGCCCAGAGAGATTAAGTAACTTGTGCAGCGTCACAGAGCCTGTAAGCTGGGGTTTGCACCTAATTTGATTCCAGAGCCTACAAAAAAACTCTATAATATATTGTCTTCTCGCGGGGGTGGGGGGGAGGCACACACCAGAAACAAAATGTCCTAGACCCTGGAGCAGTCAGGTTCTTTTAGGAAATAATTTCCATCCTTCTAGCTGAAAAAGTTGACCCTGGCCTTCAAGGCTGTGTCTAGCCTTACATCGCAGAGAAAAGATTTAGTGATAAACCTCTTCACTGGAGGAATCCTGTGTACAGTTCTTCCCACTACCTCTAAAAAACACCCAGTGGACTTCACATCTGCCCAAAGCCAAGGGCATGCTTAGCACAGATAGCAAGACAGCTGCTGGCCTGGCCATCCTGGGAAAACGATGATTATTTAAACGATGCCCTGCTCGTGGTTGACAAGTGGGGGTGGGGGATGGGGTAGAAATTTCTACAGGGAAAAATATGCAAACTTCCTGAAGAGACTAGGCGAACAGACCGGTGTAGGAACCCAGTGACCATGGTCAAGGCGTTCCAGAGCGTGTATTCTCAGTGGAAAGACACCTCACCTCATGAATGTCTGGGGAATAAAAGAGGTCAAGTGAGAGCCAGACGGGCACTGGGCGACTCTGTGCCTCGCTGAGGAAAATAATTAAACATGGGCAAAGGAGATCCTAAGAAGCTGAGAGGCAAAATGTCATCATATGCATTCTTTGTGCAAACTTGCTGAGAGGAGCACAAGAAGAAGCACGCAGATGCTTCAGTCAGCTTCTCAGAGTTTTCTAAGAAGTGCTCAGAACGGTGGAAGACCATGTCTGTTAAAGAGAAAGGAAAATTTGAAGACATGGCAAAGGCTGACAAGGCCCGTTAGAGAAAGAGAAATGAAAACTTATATTCCCCCTAAAGGGGAAACAAAAAAGAAGTTCAAGGATTCCAATGCACCCAAGAGGCCTCCTTCGGCCTTTTTCTTGTTTTGTTCTGAGTATCGCCCAGAAATCAAAGGAGAGCATCCAGGCCTATCCATTGGTGATGTTGCAAAGAAACTGGGAGAAATGTGGAATAACACTTCTGCAGATGACAAGCAGCCTTATGGAAAGAAGGCTGCTAAGCTGAAGGAAAAATATGAAAAGGATATTGCTGCATACCGAGCTAAAGGAAAGCCTGATGTGGCAAAAAAGAGGTCAAATTCTAACCAGTCGTCCCCCTTCTGACGTAAGCTCTTTCGACTGACATGAGGGACGAGGCATCGCAGAAGCTTTTCTTTTTTCCTTCGTGCCTAAATGGGGTGGGGGGACCTTCTCTGGCCCGGGTTATACTGCGAGCGGGGAAACCAGAAGTGACTGGAGAGTGGTGGATCAAAGTGCAGGCGTCTGCCACTATTTCCCGGAGGGGGCATCTGTTTGCAATCACCCCCGATGCCAGCAAACCCTGCTGTGCCTGCCCACGCTCCTGTGTATCGGTGCTGGAGAGTGGTGACATGGAGTCAGCCTTCTCTCCGGCTGGCAGGTGTCTTTGACCTTGAAATTCCAACTGCAGGCGACGTCCAGCCTCTGACAGCAGCATACCGGAGCAGGAAGCCTAGGATGTCAGTGCCTTCATGGCACAGGCTGACACAGCACTGAAAATCACTTCCTCTTCTTTCCTGGCCCCTCTCCAGGCTGGGAGCTGTCCTTTCTGATCTGAATCTTGCCCCCCACCATCCCTCCCAAGGCGAGCCTTGCGCTGCAACTCAGACTTCCGCCGCTTAGAAACCCTGACCTCCAGGGGGCAGCAGATGCCTGTGGCAAGTGGAAAATGTCTGTGATAGCTCGTTGTCTTTAAAAATTGTACAAATTCTGCCATATACTTGATGTTACATATGCATTTGTTTTAATTTAAAATATCTTTAAAACTGTTACAGTTTTTCCTTCCAAGTCTTTGACTGGAATAAATTCTCCAGAAAATGTTCATGCTTCTCTCAGGGTTTTGCACCCCCTAGCCCTCCACTGAGCACACTCTGGGGTGCATAGGCAGGCTGATGCCCCAGGCTGCGTCATTCAAGGCCTTCTCAAGTGTTCTTGACTCCTATTCCCGACTTTTCCCCCCAGGAGACCCCAGTCAGACCCAGACCCTGATTTTTGAGGAAGCCTGTGAAGCAGGGACCTTGTCTGTCCAACGTCTGCTCTCAGAGTCAGAGCGGGTGATTCCTTAAGGGTGTCTGCCTCTAGACACCCCTCTCTCAGGACCCTGGAACCTCCAGGATGTCATACTCAGGATGGCCAGTAGATGGCACCAAGCTTTCTACCAGAGCTGCCGGCAAGTTTGTGGTTTGTGTCTGGATTGACAGCAGGAAAACAGACAGACTTCCTCAGGCCATATTGCTGACTCTCCCTCTCAGCTCTGCCATTCCAGGGTGCCCATTCAGCCTTTAGGGAGAGTAACAAGTAAGAATAAAGAAAGCCAGGAGGGTTATGATTTCTGTGTATTTGGGGACGTCAGGCTGCTGGCTGATTCATTTCCAGTAGAACCCCAGGATTTCCCCCGTAGTCTCAGAGAGGCTCCGGGGAACATAGACAAGGAGGTTCGACACCAGGCAATGGAAGAGACTTTCTGCTAAGCAATAGGGTATTTTATCAGAGGAATGTGGAACCTGAAGGTAAGAAATGATAATATACTGAAATACTACCACTGGGGCCACCATTACCATCTCCACCATCACCATCGCCACCACAATCACAGACACCACCACCACCATCATCACCACCACCACCAACACCGTCACCACCACCATCACCACCACCATCACCACCACCTCCACCACCATCCTCAACACCATCACCACCACCGTCAACATCACCACCACCATCACCACCATCATCAACACCACTATCAACACCATCACCACCATCACCAACACCACCATCATCATCACTATCAACATCATCAACACCACCATCATCACTACCATAGGCATCCTCCCTCTCCACCACCATATGTGTAGAGCTTTGAAGACTCGAGAATACCTTACATGTTTTACATAGTTTCTATCACTTAGTCTCTACCAGAGACATTTCTTAGAGTTTGGTAACACAGGGAGCTTGAAGAGATGATCTGGTAGGAGAACTAAGTTTTCTGTGTACATAGTATACTTGTCCCTTTTCATTGGAGACCCCCAGCAGACCAGAAGAGGGGTGACTGTGGGTGCCCCCAGTGTGAGAAGAAAAGACCCATTGTGCTTTAGAAGGAGAGGGAGAGCAGGTAATAGAGGAGAAAGACCATACCTGTCACCCTCTGCCCCCAAGCTCCATATGGATAGCAACAGGTGACTTGAACTTAAAGAATGGATGGTTTTGCTCCTCTTGGGCACTGTGTACATGACTGATCATTAGCAAGACCTTTGAAGTTTATTCCCAAGGTCTTCCATTTGATATTTCTGGCAGGAAAACAGGATTACACGAAGACCTCAATACACAAAGCCACTCAAATATTCATAATGGTGGCAAAGGACACAGAAGAGGGTCACTATAGTTTCCCTTACAACAACATAGAAGACCTGCTAGAACCAGACTTCCAGAAAGATCCCACACCATGAGGATTTTATCTGAACATTAGTAGGAAATGAATTCCAGGCCTCTTATTGCTGAAAGACCCAAGATATTCCTATAGGTCATGCCTGCCCTCAAACCATGAACATTCTGAATGGGTAAGTATCCCAGGCTCAGCAGAGAAGCTCTGCACGCCTTGTTTGGAAGGCCATCTTTCTCAAGGGAAAACTTGTATAAAGGAGTTGTTTTTTTCCCCCCTATACCATCTGCTGGTTTGGGTAGCTAGAGGCCTGTCTTTATTTAGTGTCATGTACGTATGACAGTGTGAGGACAGATCTGTATGACTCTGCTGTGAGCGTGCCCATGGGACAGGTACTGTTCAAGGTGGAAGACAGACAGTATATGTCTATTACTCCTAGTTTTATGCATGTAATATCACAGGCAAATATAGACACCTGGACATTATCAAACCAAAATTAAAAACTCATTGGCAAAAATGACAGTATTTCCACAGATTGCTTATAAATCTTCAATAGCTAGTTCTCCTTGAGCATCGCATCAAATGTTCACTTTCTTTTTAATGTCTCATTAGGAAGGAAATTTATTGTCCAACTATTGAACTATGTCACTTTTTCAAAAACATTGTGTGAATAGTTCCAGGAACCACATGTTTGATTTTATATTAACTTTATGCCACTGAACAGGAAGAGGCTTGGTTTTTCCAATGATGAAATGACACTAATCATGAAATTAAAGGAGATAGCATGTATGCGGTTGAAAGAGACAGCAGTTTCCCATAAATTTATCCTAGCCCTGGCTCCCTTTGATAAGTTAGAATGATGTCACTCCTGCCAGGGCCAGGGCGCATGCACTTCCCCTACACCCCCCACCCCAGCACCCTCTTCCCCTATCTAAATGTGGATCCAAAGAGAAGTCTTCAGAGGAACCAGATTCTTATGATGGGGTGTGTTCCCCAGCTGTGCTTGTTTGCCTGCCATGGTGGGAAGAGCTTACGAAGGTCCAGGAAGGAAAAGAAAAACGTTAAACAAAAATCAATGGATTGCATATGGTGCCCGTTAAAAGTAATAAATAGGCAGAAGATGAAGGGCCAGGCTTACACATGTGAACTTGACTCTGCAAGGGTCCTGGCATCCAGAGGGAGTGGGAGTGGCTGCTTCCTGTCCCTGTGGCCCAGCCTTGGACCACACCCAAGGGGCAAGAGCTTCACTGAGCAACTGGGGGGGGGGGTTTCGAGGAGGAGGAGAGAGTAGGGAAACTTGAGGGTTTGCTTGCCCTAGTCCCCATTTTTTCTGCAGGCTCTTCAGAGAGGAGAATGACTCATCCAGGTGGCCTCCAATCGAGCAAGAGGGAAATATGTGAGTGGTTGCAAACACTTCGGAAAACCAGGAGAACATGGAAGGTGAGATTTTAGAACACTGAAATCCAAGTCTGTACTCATAGTTGAAAATGAGACTGGCCATGTTTGGCCAACTAATCGGGACTAATACATGACCCAATGTATGGCTTTTCCCCCCTGTTCTATCATGTTGAAGATATATATTTCCATACATGTTTATATATCCCCAAATATTTTATATATACATATGTGAATGTATGTATCTATAAGATTTCTATAATCTAATCTATCATCTCTGTCTGAGCCCCACAATACTCACATAGAACCAGAATGGGGGAGAATCGCTTCAGGATGACATAGAGGGTGGGGCATGGAAAACTAGACATGAGCCTCACTTTCCCTCCCAGCTCTTTGATTTATGATTTGGTCCTTAATTAAGGATTACTTGGACAAATGCCTTTCCCCTTAAAAAAATCATCTATCTCTATCAATACACTGCTACTAATGATGTTCATTTGTTTAATATGTTTTCCAGTATCTGCTTGACCAAAGACCCTGAGAAGTACAAGAGAAGGATTCCCACACAAGCAGCTAGTATTTGAATGAATAGATGTAGGATACTATTTTGAAACTATAATTTGAAATTGTATATATGTTTTCATGTATGTCTATGTTTGTGTTTATACATGTGCTTATAATTGTGAATTCTAATTTTTAAAAAAAGATCAGTTTTTTTATTTTTAAATTTAACTTAATCTTTTAATAAACATATAATGTATTGTTTGTCCCAGGGGTATGGGTCTGTGAATCATCAGACTTACGCATTTCACAGCACTCATCATAGCACATACCCTCCCCAATGCCCATAACCTAGCCATCCTATCCCTATCCTCTACCCCCCAGCAACCCTCAGTTTTTTCCTGAGATTAAGGGTCTCTTATTGTTTGTTTCTCTCTCAAGCCCATCTTGTTTCATTTTTTCCCTCCCTAGCCCCCATGACTTCTGACCCTGCCTCTCAAATTCCTCATATCAGAGAGATCATATGATGACGGTCTTTCTCTGATTGACTTATTTTGCTTAGCATAATATCCTCTAGTTCCATCCATGCCATTGCAAATGGCAAGATTTCATTTATTTTCGATGGCTGCATAGTATTCAGTTGTGTGTGTGTGTGTGTGTGTGTGTGTGTGTGTATGTATATATATATACACACTACTTCTTTATCCATTCATTTGTTGATGGACATCTAGGTTCTTTCCATAGTTTGGCTATTGTGGACATTGCTGCTATAAACACTGGGGTGCACATGCCCCTTCGGATCCTACATTTGTATCTTTAGGGTAAATACCCAGTAGTGCGATTGTTCGGTCGTAGGGTAGCTCTATTTTCAACTTTTTGAGGAACCTCCATACTGTTTTCCAGAGTGGCTGCACCAGCTTGCATTCCCACCAACAGTGTAGGAGGGTTCCCCTTTCTCTGTATCCTCACCAACATCTGTTGTTTCCTGACTTGTTAATTTTAGCCATTCTGACTGGTGTGAGGTGGTATCTCATTGCAGTTTTGATCTGTATTTCCCTGATGCCAAGTGATGTAGAGCACTTTTTCATGTGTCTGTTGGCCATTTGGATGTCTTCTGCCCATTTCTTGATTGGATTATTTGTTCTTTGAATATTGAATTTGATAAGTTCTTTATAGATTTTGCATACCAGCCCTTTATCTGATATGTCATTTGCAAATATCTTCTCTCATTCTGTCAGTTGTCTTTTGGTTTTGTTGACTGTTTCCTATGCTGTGCAAAAGCTTTTGATCTTGACAAAGTCCCAATAGTTCATTTTTGCCCTTGCTTCCCTTGCCTTTGGTGATTTTTCTAGGAAGAAGTTGCTGTAGCTGAGGTTGAAGAGGTTGCTGCCTCTGTTCTCCTCAAGGATTTTGATGGATTCCTGTCTCACATTGAGGTCTTTCATCCATTGAGTCTATATTTGTGTGTGGTATAAGGAAATGGTCCAGTTTCATTCTTCTGCATGTGTCTGTCCTGTTTTCCCAACACCATTTGTTGAAGAGACTGTCTTTTTTCCTTTGGACATTGCTTCCTGCTTTGTCAAAGATTAGTTGACCATATTGCTGAGGGTAATTTCTGGGCTCTCTATTCTGTTCCATTGATCTATGTGTCTGTTTTTGTGCCGGTATCAAACTGTCTTGAAGATGACAGCTTTGTAATAGAGCTTGAAGTCTGGAATTGGGATGCCACCAACTTTGGCTTTCTTTTTCAACATTCCTCTGGTTATTCGGTGTCTTTTCTGGTTCCATATAAATTTTAGGATTATTTGTTCCATTTCTTTGAAAAAAATTGATAGTATTTTGATAGGATTGCATTAAATGTGTAGATTGCTTTAGGTAGCATAGACATTTTCACAATATTTGTTCTTCCAATCCATGAACATGGAATGTTTTTCCATTCCTTTGTGTCTTCCTCAATTTCTTTCATGAGTACTTTATAGTTTTCTGAGTACAGATTCTTTGCCTCTTTGGTTAGGTTTATTCCTAGGTATCTTATGGTTTTGGGTGCAATTGTAAATGGGATCAACTCCTTAATTTCTCTTGCTTGCTGTTGGTGTATAGAAATGTAATGGATTTCTAAGCATTGATTTTATATCTTGAATATAAACTATAAAATATTCTTTACCGAATTACTGTAGGAGTTCTAGCAGTTTTGGAATGGAGTCTTTTGTTTTCCACATAAAGTATCATATCATCTGCAAAGAGTGAGAGTTTGACTTCTTCATTGCCAATTTGGATGCCTTTAATTTTTTTTTGTTGTCTGATTGCTGAGGCTAGGACTTCTAGTACTATGTTGAATAGTGGTGGTGATAATGGACATCCCTCCCGTGTTCCTGACCTTAGCAGGAAAGCTCTCAGTTTTTCCCCATTGAGAATGATATTCGCTGTGTTTGGTCATGGATGGCTGTGATGGTATTGAGGTATGTACCCTCTATCCCTACACTTTGAAGAGTCATTGTCAAATGATTTTTCAGAATCTACTGAGAGTATCATATGGTTCTTGTTCTTGCTTTTATTAATGTATTGTATCACATTGATTGACTTGTGGATGTTGAAACAACCTTGCAGCCCTGGAATAAATCCCACTTGGTTGTGGTGAATAATCCTTTTAATGCACTGTTGGATCCTATTGGCTATATTTTGGTGAGAATTTTCACATCTGTGTTCATCAAAGATATTGGTCTGTAATTCTCTCTTTTGATGGGGTCTTTGTGTGGTTTTGGGATCATGGTAATGCTGGCCTCATAAAATGAGTTTGGCAGTTTTCCTTCCATTTCTATTTTTTGGAACAGTTTCAGGAGAATAGGTATTAATTCTTCTTTAAATGTTTGTTAGAATTCCCCTGGGAAGCCGTCTGGCCCTGGGCTCTTGTTTGTTGTGAGATTTTTGATGACTGCTTCAATCTCCTTACTGGTTATAGGTCTTCAAACTCCTTACTGGTTATGGGTCTGTTCAGGTTTTCTTATTTCTTCCTGGTTCAGTTTTTGTAGCTTATGTGTCTCTAGGAATGCATCTATTTCTTCTGGACTGTCATAATATTGCTCATAATATGTTCTTATAATTGTTTGTATTTCTTTGGTGTTGGTTGTGATCTCTCCTCTTTCATTCATGATTTCATTTATTTGGGTCCTTTCTCTTTTCTTTTTGATAAGTCTGGCCAGGGTTTTATCAATCTTATTAATTCTTTCAAAGAACCAGCTCCTGGTTTTGTTGATCTGTTCTACTGTTCTTTTGGTTTCTATTTCATTGATTTCTGATCTGATCTTTATTATTTCTCTTCTGCTGGGTTTAGGCTTTCTTTGCTGTTCTTTCTCCAGCTCCTTTAGGTGTAGGGTTAGGTTGTGTACTTGAGACCTTTCTTGTTTCTTGAGAAAGGCTTGTATCACTATGTACTTTCCTCTCAGGACCATCTTTGCTGTGTCCCAAAGATTTGGAACAGTTTTGTTTTCATTATTATTTGTTTCCATGATTTTTTTCAATTTTTCTTTAATTTCCCAGTTGACCCATTCATTCTTTAGTAGAATGCTCTTTAGCCTCCATGTATTTGAGTTCTTTCCAAGTTTCCTCTTGTGATTGAGTTCTAGCTTCAGAGCATTGTGGTCTGAAAATATGCAGGGAATGAGCCCAATCTTTTGGTACCTGTTGGGACCTGATTTGTGACCCAGGATGTGATCTATTCTGAAGAATATTCCATGTGCTCTAGAAAAGAATGTGTATTCTGTTTGCTCTGTTCTGAATATATCTGTGATGTCCATCTGGTCCAGTGTGTCATTTAAAGCCTTTATTTCCTTGTTGATCTTTTGCTTAGATGATCTGTCCATTTCAATGAAGGGGGGTGTTAATTCCCTATTACTGTATTATTGTTGATGTGTTTCTTTCTTTTTTTTGTTATTAATTGGTTTATATAATTGGCTGCTCCCATATTAGGGACATAGATATTTAAAATTGTTAGATCTTCTTGTTGAACAGACCCTTCAAGTATGATTTAGTGTCCTTCCTCATCTCTTATTATAGTCTTTGGCTTAAAATTTATCTGATATAAGGATTGCCACCCTAGCTTTCTTTTGATGTCCATTAGCATGGTAAATTGTTTTCCACCCCCTCACTTTAAATCTGGAGGTTTCTTTGGGTCTGAAATGTTTCTTGTAGACAGCATATTGATGGGTCTTTTTTTTTTTTTATCCATTCTGATACACTGTGTCTTTTGATTGGGGCATTTAGCTCATTTACATTCAGGGTAACTATTGAAAGATATGAATTTAGAGCCATTGGATTACCTGCAAGTTGATTGTTACTATATATTATCTCTGCTCCTTTCTGGTCTGTTACTTTTTGGCTCTCTCTTTGCTTAGAGGACCCCTTTCAATATTTCTTGTACAGCTGGCTTGGTGTTTGCATATCTTTTAATTTTTGTTTGTCCTGGAAGTTTTTTATCTCCCCTTCTATTTTCAGTGACAGCCTAGTTGGTTATAGTAATCTTGGCTGCATATTTTTCTTGTTTAGTTCTCTGAATATATCATGCCAGTACTTTCTGGCCTGCCAGGTCTCTGTGGCTAAGTGCACTGCCAATCTAATATTTCTACCATTGTATGTTATAGACCTCTTGTCCCACACTGCTTTCAGGATTTTCTCTTTGTCACTGAGACTTGTAAGTTTTACTATTAGATGATGGGATATGGACCTATTTTTATTGATTTTGAGGGGGTTCTCTGTGCCTCCTGGATTTTGATGTTAGTTCCCTTTGCCAAATTAGGGAAATTCTCTGCTATAATTTGCTCCAATATACCTTCTTTCCCTCTCTTTTTCTTCTTCTCAGATCCCAATTATTCTAATATTGTTTTGTCTTATGGTATCACTTATCTCTCAAATTCTCCCCTAGTGGTCCAGTAGTTTTTTGTCTCTCTTTTGCTCAGCTTCTGAATTCTCCGTCATTTGGTTTTCTATATCACTAATTCTCTCTTCTGCCTCATTTATCCTAGCAATAAGTCTCTATTTTTGATTGCACCTCATTAATAGCTTTTTTTAAAATTTCAACTTGGTTTGATTTTAGTTCTTTTATTTCTCCAGAAAAGGATTCTCTAATATCTTCCATTTTTTTTTTTAGCAGCCCAGCTAGCACCTTGATAATCATCATTTTGAGCTCTAGTTCTGACATACTACTAATGTCCATATTGATTAGGTCCCTAGCTGTCAGTACTGTCTCTTCTTTTTTTTTTGTGGTGAGGTTTTCTGCCTTGTCATTTTATCTAGATAAGAATAGATGGATGAGAGAACAAAATACTGAAAGGGTAGGAACTACCATGGAAAAATATACACTAACCAAATCAGAGGAGACCTGAAACCAGAGAGGGGGTTGGAAGAAAGGGGAAAAAAAAGAAAAAAAATATAATATGTATTAGACTGGTGAATAGCACAGAGCCACACACTTGGTTTTGAGTCTATTTTGGTCTGTTAGAAGAAACTACCTCCCAAAATTTTAAAGAAAGAAAAACTTATATATATATATACACAAAAATAAGGGTAAACATGATGAAAGGATGGAATATGACTATAAAGATGAAAATTCTGAAGAATTTTAAAAATAGAATTGATAAGATAAGAAGTTGTTTGAAAAAAGAAAAAAAAGGAGGAAAGAATGTGATTAGGCTGGAGACTAGAACAAAACCGTGTGCTAGATTTAGGGTATATTTTGATTTGTTGGAAGAAATTGTATCCCAAAATTTTAAAGAAAAAAACCCCATATGTATGCAGAAAAATAAGGTTAAATACAATGAAGGGATAAAATATGATTATAACAATGAAAATTACAAAAGATTTTTAAAAAGGTACTGATAAGATAAAATATTAAAAACCATTAAAAGAGGAAAGAGTAAAAAAATTAAAAAATAGAATAAGAAAAAATAAAATTCAAAAAAATTAAAAAGTTGAACTTTGAAAGACTAAAGGGTCATGGGAAAAAAGCTATGAATTCTATGTGTTGCTTTCCCCTAGCTCTGGAGTTCCACAGTTCTCATTGATTGGTGAACTTGGTCTTGGCTGGATGTTCTTGCTGATCTTCTGGGGGTGGGACATGTTGCCATGATTCTCAAACATCTTTGCCTGAGGCAGAATTGCACCGCCGTTGCCAGGAGCCAGGCTAAGCTATCTGCTCAGGTTCATTCTTGGAGCTTTTGTTCCCTGAATGCTTTCTGTACTGCTTTGGAGGATGGGAATGAAGATGGTGGCCTCCCAATCTCTGGCCCAGAGGAGCCGAGAACTCAAGGCCCCACTCCTCAGTGCACCCTCAGAGAAAAGCAGTCAATCCCTCCCGTCTCCCTGGTCTCAGGCGTGCTCTGTGCTCACCTGGTCTATGACGGAGTGTTTCTATCTCTGGCGCACGGCCCCATTTGGAGTCTGCAAACCCAGCAGAATCCTGCAGTGCACTTCCGTGCCATTCTTCCCGGAGGAGGAAGGAAGGGGATGTTCCTGGATCTGCCACTTGTGGGGTCCCTCCTTGAAGAGCAGGGGCCTGACTGTGCTTTGGATCATGGTTTAAGGTAACCCCAAGCTGAGAGCCCGCTGCTCGGCTCTGTCTCTGTAGTCAGCTTCTCTGTTCTGATACCTGGCAGCTGTGTCACACTCAGGTACCCCTGGTCTTTCTGTGACCCCACGGGACCTGAGACCACACTGTCCCTGCCAGGGCTCCACCCCTTGCTTAGCCTTTGGAGTGACATCCCTCAGTGGAGCAGACTTCTAAAGGTCCCAATTTTGTGCTCTGCTGCTCTACTGCTTGCCAGGAGCTGGTGCCCACCATCCCCTCTGAGGTCTCTCTTCCCGTATATCACCTCAGATTCACTTCTCCACACATCCTACCTTCTGGAAAGTGGTCGATTTTCTGTTCCTAGAATTGCTGCTCTTCTTCTCTTCCCTCTCTGGTTGAGTTTGTAGGTGTTCAGAATGGTTTGATAACTACTTAGTTGAACTCCTGGGACCTGATGATATTTTGGTCTCCTACTCCTCTGCCATCTTGCTCCTCCCTCAACATGATTCGTTTTTTAATGCAGCAAAGACTAAAAAGGCTGAAAATATGACTGCCGAGATAATCCCAAAGATCTAAGATATAAAAGTTATGTATACCCATGAAAGTACTGAAAGGTGTGCTTCTCACACATCTGAAATATATATACCCAAACCCAAATTTGGACTTCTGGCAAAAAAAAAAACCCAAATTTGCTTCAATTTAAAAACCCTAGTGTATCTGTTTGCTGGGGCTGCATTAACAAATTACCACAAATAGGGAAGCATAAAACAACAGAAGTTTACTCTCTTATGGTTCTGGAAGCCCAAATCCAGCAGTCAGGTGTTGGCAGGGCTGTGTTCTTTTTGAGAACTTCGGGTGGTGGTTGCTGAAAATCCTTGCCTTCACCCTAGTCCATGCCTTCATTGGCACATGGTACTCTCCCACTGTCTCTACCGTGTGAGGACATGAGTCATATTGGACTAAAATCCACCCTACAGGGGCACCTGGGTGGCTCAGTGGGTTCAGTGTTTGAGTTCAGCTCAGGTCATGATTCCGGGGTCCTGGGATTGATCCCCGCATCGGGCTCCCTGCTCAGTGGGGAGTCTGCTTTTCCCCCTCCCTTTGCCTACCACCCCTCTGCTTGTGCTCTCTCTCTCTCTCTCGAATGAATAAATAAAATATTAAAAAAGAAACCCCAAAGCCTAATCCAACCTATTCCAGTATGACCTCATCTTAACTTACACCTTAATTACAGCTGCAAAGACCTATTTCCAAATAAGGGCCCATTCCCAGGTATCATGGGTGAGGACACAGGCATATCTTTTTGGGAGACACAATTCAACCCATAATTGTTAAGAATGCTCCTTTTCCCTCTAAGGGTCGTGTGAGATTGTATGAGTGGAACCACTTAACATTTTCTTGTTTCAGGATATCCAGCTGAAGAAAAGCAGCCCAACATGCATCCCTGTGGTTTTCTTCCCTCTGTGTTCAGGTAAGTGTAATAAGCATAAGTGGGAGGATCTTTAAAACCACACTCTCCAACATTGCCCCTGCTATCTTCCGAATGAATCCTAGGAAAGAACTTGGGTCTGAGGACTGCAAATGGTGTTTCTTGCCACACGATGACAGATGCCACAACTGGCATCATTTTGTCCCAATGCTGTTTGGGTCCACACACTTAGAGCTACCTTCTGGATCAGGCCTAAGCAACTCCTTCTGCTGTTTTTGCTGGGGGAAAAGTGTGCAAAGGTAATTTGAGGGCTTTTTTCCCTGCATGAATGTTGTCTTGGAGAGAGCAGCAGGGCGAGTGATGTGAACTACAACCTACATCTTGAAACTGTTCACTTCTCTTGGTTCCACCAGCTCCAACTGCCATCACTCAGTCAGCTTTGTCCATTCTTTTCTTTTTAAAGATTTATTTTATTTGGGGGGGGGCAGTGGGGAAGGGCAGAAGGAGAGGGAGAGAGGAGGAACACAAGCAGACCCCATGCTGAGTGTGGAACTCTACACAGGGCTCGGTCTCACGACTCTGAGATCAGACCTGAGCCGAAAGCAAGGATTGGATGCTCACCCAGCTGTGCCACCCAGGCGTCCCTGTCCATTCCTCACATGTGCTCAGATGGATTCCTTAAAAACCTCAATCAAATCATTTCATTTTCTTGTTTAAATTTTCTATGATCCTTTTCTCTGTCCTTTGCATTTAAATGAATCCGCAAGGCGTGGTCTACCCATTTTCAACATTTGTAAGGACATCTTGGAATCAGCCAATCCTTTTGGCCTGACTTGGGTTATGCACCTGACCCTATGGCCAGGACAGATGTGACCCTCTGATAACCAGATTTCTAGGATAGGGAAGGGGTCAGCACCATCCAGATCACATGCACTCCCGCAGGGAAGTACTGAGAACTTAAGGAAGATCAGTGAGCCATTGCTGGAAGAAAGGATGCCAGGCAGGCTGTAAAGACAAATGTCCACTCCATGACAGGGGGCCAGCATGCGTCTTTCTCTGCCAGCCATCTGGCAGAACTGGGACAAATGTAGTAGCCCCAGGTCTGTGGGGAGGTGGCTGGGCAGAAAAGACATGAGGCAAGTGTTTACTTAAGAGTAAACCACAAGGAAGATGTGGGAATAAGGAAGACAGGAAAATGAAGAGAAAAACAAAAACAAAAACAAAATGAGCATTCAAAGCCCAGGGGAGGGTGCTACTCCCATTTTCTGGAGCATGTGCAGTCCGAGTTCTAGAAAGGCCTATTGCTTCTTGCTCTAGATCACGTCCAGGGTTGCTCAGATGGGATGTGAGAGCTGCAGTGCAGGGAACCAGGTGGGTAGGAACCTCCTGCCTTTCTTCTTGGCTCTTTGTATTCACTTCTTGGGGGGTGGTGGAGAGAGCCAGACTGTTCTTTGGGTCGCCCTAGCCCAGAGAGGACTCTAGCACACACGCTCCAGAGAGAGCATCGCCCGTCTGACTGGAGATGGCGAGCAGTGATCTGACTGCACATCAGGCGGGGCAGTGAGGGTGGGAGGCCAGCCCGAGCTGCCGACACTAGAAACCCCACCATTCCTGGCTGGAGACGCTTCCGTTGGTGTAGCAGCTTTGCTCACAGCCGCGTGTCTTCATTCTGCAGCTCTGGTTTTCAGTTCTAGAGCTCTTTGTCATAATATGTTTACACTCGCAGGGTCAAAGGCTGAGTAAATATTTTGTGAGGCAGATTTGTATCTTAGGGAAGCTGAATATGCATGGGATAATGCTTTTGAGTTGGCAGTGGGGCCTCTGGTGAGGAAATCAGTGAGATTTCTACCCACAGAACAGCCTGTGAAGGTTCGCTCGGGAAAGGGCTCCCAGGTCCACTCTGAAGGTGGCCGTGAAATCACATGCTCTTGGATGTCAGGACTGGAGACAGCCCCAGAACCAGCCACATGTGTCTGCCTCATGCCTCCTCGTTGCCATCTCACTACTCCTGAAATGAGACAGCCCACGTGACCTGTGGTAAAGAACTGCCAGGTGGCCACACTCAGCACAGGGTCCCGTCCAGAAGACACATCCGTGTGACACCCACAAAGCATTGAAAATGCATCTAAATTGTTACCAAAGTCATTCCAAGAGAAATAGAGACATGCGCCCAGTTCATAGCAAAATGTCCTCAAATAGCACTCCTCGAGGAGTGAACTTGAGATTCTTCCAAACCTCGGAGTCTCAGTTTTCTCATCTGAAGAGTCTGGAAAATAATTTTGTCCACTTTGCAGGGCTTTGGGGGGCACCAGCTGCAACAGTACCTCGAAAGGGCTGGGCATGGTGCTTAGCTCATATTAAGCTCCCATTCTGGGCGTTGCAAGAATGCCAGGATCTCATAAAGTTCGCTTGGACCTGAGAATGAACCTTGTGGATACAGCAACACATTGATCCACTCATGGACTCTGAACACCAGCCATTTGCCCGCTGACTTCCTTAGAGGACACAGCCTCCTTCATCGACGAGTCTGGGTACAGTCAGAGCCCCAAAGGAAAGATGTTTGCAGAGAGTTACCCGGAGAGGGGCAGGCTTATCGCTTTCTACTTGTGGTGCTTAGGACAATGGCCATCTCCAGCTAGAACCAAAACCTTTGATGGAAGGTGCAGCATGGTTGGGAAAAGTCAGGAATTTCCAAAAGACCATCCAGAAAGTTCTGATAACTACTATAAAAAATCATATTATTAATTAGGGTTCTCTCGACACCAATCCCAGCCTCCTTCCTCTTGCCTCCCTCTACTAGAAAGGCAGGAAAATGAAAAACTCACCTTCCTTGGCTCCGAGCTAGGAGTGGCCATGTGACATGGTCCAGCCAATCAAATGGAAGTGATCAAGCCCTAGGGATTTCCAGGAAGACTTCCCTTCCTCCTCCTTCCCCTCAGAAATGCAGATGTGATAACTCAAGCTACAATGAGTTCCTGAGGGTAATTCATGAGAATCACAGAGACTTCAATCCTGACGTAGAAAGAGTTGAATGTATACCACGAGAAGTCTACTGTACTTCTTGTACAAGAAAAAAAAAAAAGAAACCTCTTACATGCTTAAGGCATGTATCAGTTGGGTGTAGTTTATGCTTCCATAACAAAGAAATGCTAGAAGTCAGTAGCTCAAACCAGATACTTCATTCTCTCTCCAGTGGAGCAGATCAGAGGTGATAGGTGCAGGGCAGGCAGGCTTCTCTGTTCCATGAATTCACCCAAGGTTCTGGCATGTTTTGGTTGGGCCTTTACCATCTCCCGGAATGTTACTCTCTATGACATATTCCAGGTTGGCTCAATAGACCCATGCTTGCATTTCAAGCCCTTGAAAGGGGCTGGAGGCCAATTAGTTGCCTTTGTAAGGGGTATGACCCAGGAGCTGTGGAAGTCACTACTGCTCACATCCCATTGGCCAGACCTTAGTCACGTGGCCGTGCCTAGCTGTAAGGGAAGCTGGTAAGTATCGTCTGTGGCTGGGTAAATATATGAGGGGCGGGGAGTGATTTTATTACTAAAAGGAAGAATGAATAATGGATATTTGGTGACTGTTAGTTGTATTGATGGTATTTTTTATTTTATCTAAATGTGTTCTCTAACAAAAACAATAATAATAATAAAATCATTACATGCATTAAGCTCTTATTATATAGTAGGTCCTATTCTAAATGCTTAAGGTTTAATGTTCCATTTATTCATAATTTTTAAAAAGATTTTATTTATTTGACAGAGAGAGACACACAGAGAGAGGGAACACAAGCAGGGGGGTGGGAGAGGCAGAAGCAGACTTCCCACCGAGCAGAGAGCCTGATGTGGGGCTCGATCCCAGGACCCTGGGATCATGACCTGAGCCGAAGGCAGACGCTTAACAAATGAGCCACCCAGGCACCCCTTATTCATAATTTCTAATGTAGACAGGTTTAGAGGATAATTATTACAGAATCTTTCTTTAGAGCTAGGTTATTCCTGGAAATCAGAGAAAGGACATCCAGGTGGTTCGTCATGACCTAAGCTCACTAGAAATTATCCTGGTTGTTATGAACACAGAAACCGAGGGTAAAATTATTTCAGAATTGGCTTAATTATAAGGTATGTGAGTCACAAGGGTTCTTCAAGTGGCCTTCTGCCGGGGATCTAGCAGGATCTAGCATGAGGATCCTTATTAAAAAATTATGAAGAATTTCAAGATGGTGAGAGCAAAGTGTTGAGCCAAGTTCAGGGCCCTTCTAAGTGTGGGGCACAGAATGACTGCTCAGGTCACACAGCCATGAGGCCCAGAGTTAGCAGAAGGGATGCCACCATCCTCAGGACAGACAGTAGAAGAGCAAAGGCTGTGTAAGTCCTTGCGTATTGAGATCTGGGTTCCAGTATTGACACTGCCACTTGCCAGGTGTCTGGGCTCATTGATGACATGTTCTGAGTGGTGGAGTCATCTGTAAAGTATTAAGGACCAATCATATTAAGCTCAGTGGGTGGCATGTCGTTGCCCTTAGGAAATGACAGTTCTATTTTCTTTTTATTCTTTCTGGGTTAACATATTTACTTACATACTTCGTCTGTCTGGAATGCCATGGAGAATGCCACAGTCTGTAGGACGGGGTGAGACAAGCATCTGATTCTCACTGTGCAGTCACTTTCACGGAGCCATGCTGATACCACAGTACCTCTTCTATGACAGTCCCGTGCCAACGGAAGGGAAAAAATGGCTTCATTCCCGTTGCCAAATTCCCCGCCTCTCCATGCCTTTGGAGTTTCCAAAAATGCTCCACTGAAAGTAAAAATTCATTTCTCAAATGGCCCGCATCCACTTGGTGGTAGTCTAGTGAAACCATCATGATCCCATGGGGTCCCCGGGTCCTGCAGCAGATGGAAGCAAACAGCTCTGAGCCCCTGGGAAGGGGCAGTTAGGCAGTTAGCAAGTGACACCTGCATGCCCAGGAAACCATGCCTGCTCCCAGGAGAGAAGTGGTGGCCCATGGTCTGGGGAGGTGCTGGGGCAGGAGGGCATGGGCCATGCATTTCCAGGCCCTTGGTGAGCTCTCTCCTGGAGCCAGGAATCAGTGGGTATCATGTGGAGGGTTTTGCTTTGTTTTTGTTTTTAATGAAAATGGTGGCTTTCCATCCTGGTTAAGTGAGGAACATGTTCTTTCTATTCTGAAAGCAGTGCTCAGAGGCTACCGGGCTCCCACCGTCCAGGTAGAGAAGCAGCACAAGGCTTGTTCAGTGATCGGTGGTCTTGCCCACTGAACGCGGTTTAATCAGGGGTTTAATCAGATGCTGATTTCTGAACCAGGCAACATGAACACAACCTCTGCTTATTGGAACAGACAGTGCTTAAAACAACCTGAGAAATGTGTTGATTAGGAGCATGGTAAATAATTAGGAGCTGCTGTGTTTTGGTTTTGTTATATATTTTTTTTAATGGCATGGTGTGAAGAAGTCTCAGAAATGAATAAAGCAGAAGGGGTCATGCAGACAATACATTCTTATGTCGCTGATTCCCATTTCCAGCTCTCCAGGTTATGCTGGTGTATTTGGTCTTGGCGTGTGCGAGTGGCATTTGGAGTCCCGGGCTCTGAACATACAAAGAGTGAGTTCGATGATCTCCCAGAGCTCCTTCTCCTACAAAAGGAGGTATACAAGAATGTCAGTTCTTTTGGTTCAACTGCACAAACAAGCCCAAATGGCTGCATAATCATTCCCACCTCCTCGTGCCCCAGGTATACGCTCCCCCTGCCCCGGGGGGAATATACAGCAGTCGGCATTACACTCTGAACTTCGTAGTCTACAAAAGTCAATTGTTCTCTCCAGCCAGTCCTGGAACCCTCCAGTGGTCTGATTAAGTTTTCCTGCTGCTATTTAAATGCCAAGGCAGAGACTCAGCATTTACCAAAAATAAATGTTGAGGTGAAGACTTGACATTTATTTTCCAAGTGAGAGGCCATCTTCCCATCATAGCATCCAGTTTGTTAGATATTCTTTTTATTAGAACAAATGATTCATAGGAGCAAATAAATATAAACCAGCTTATTAAGCTGGCAGGCTAACATGACCTCCATTTGCTAGGCTTTTATTAAAAAGGTAGGTTCTGGTTTTTCAGAGGGATTTGAACTTGCTCAGTTATGACTCTCAGAGTAGGGCAAGGTCATGGTCTCGTAGATCGTCTGATGCACAAATTTGTTATATCTCTCCGTCAAGCTTTATTTTGTGAAGGCTGGGGTATGATGATACTCAAGGAAGGTAATAGAAAATGGAATAAAGCTGGAGTGAGGGACTCAAATCCAAATCAGGATTGTAAGAACCTCCTTTGAACAGCCCATCACAGTTCACTGGTGGGGTTTTGGAGAATGACTGCATGAATTAGTATGAGAACCAAACAGTGCTTGGCCTAGACAGTTTGGATCCTCAACAGCATCTTAGTGATTGTACCACTGCTTGACCCTGTCTTTGTGGATTCATGTGGTCAAACCCACTCTGCCTCTCACCCTTCTTGGTGGTATTTGTTCTACTTACCTCTCTTCTTCCTTACTGTCCACTTAATGCAGTTGACGGGGATGACTGGGATCGGAGGGGTGTGATCAGTCTGGTGGAGTACCAGACACTATTCTGCCATAAACCTCAGGGAATAACTTCTGAGCAAGACTGGTTATGTAATTTGTGGGGTCCAATGAAAACTGGGGCCCTAATTCAAAAATTATTAAGAATTTCAAGATGGTAATAGCAGGGCTGTTCATAGGGTCCTTCTGAGCAGAGGACTGTGTGATCACACAGGTGACATGCCCATGAAACTGGCCTTGCCTCTCAGGGTGGCGAGCATGGGAGTAGGTCCCACTGTCTCAATCTTGGCTCCACTTACTGAGAAAGTAGTAGGGAATTGTATATCTCAGAATTGGAAGGGCAGCCTCCCACCCTTCCTGCAGTAGGAAGGGTATATATAGCCTTGATGGAGTGGATCTATGCTCCAGGAAGGGATAGCTTTCCAGACAGTGCCACATTAAGCTCTGGGGGAAAAGCAGGTGCAGAATGAGGGTCCCAGTGTGTGGTTACAGTAGACTATTCAGGGCCTGAAAGGAAAGTTGGTGAAGGACAAAGTTCCCTGCTGAGTCTGCTCCAGCCCTGATGCCCCTGCCTGCTCCTTGATCCCCTCCCCAATCCCAGAGACTAATGAATCACTGAAATGGCACTACAGATCAACCTCAGCCAGCCTCTTACCTTCAATATGAAGACAATTCCGAAAGCACTCAGGGAACCAAGGAGCAGATACAAGGAGAATGTATCACCTCCATCCCTGCTTATTTGAGACAAATCACAGGCTGGGGAGACCCACTTCAAAACAGAAAACCCAACAACAGGGGACTCATGAAATGTGATACATGGCAGGCAATAATTATGAACAAATATTTGAAGAGATGCAGTTTAGATATGAAATCCTTATAAGAATGTAAAAAGTACTTATATGAAAGAGGAGACAATAATGATACCAAAATAAAAGACATATTGGCATAGGTAAGACAAAAATTTGTGGAAACATATAATGCCAAAATAGAATTTAAAATGATGTCTTGATCATTTTAGAGTAGGATTGGCACTGTTGACAATTTTTATCAGATGTGGAAATTAGGCTTGAGAAAAACCTCTCAGATGCAGAGGAAAGGTCAAAGAGAAGTTAATCAGAGAGATGATAATTGCTATGGAGATGAGATTACAGAGCTATATGATTAAGTAGAGTTGCTCAGTAAGATGAGAAATATTCAAAGATATAATAGAAGAAAACTGTCCTGAACTGAAGAAAGATCTGAAACCCCAGATTGGAAGAGTGCTCTGTGTATAGGTAAAATTAATTAAAAATTGCCAAGACTGAGACTAATATCCATGTCTTGAATTTTCTTGAATTTTTAAAGCATTCTTGGTTACTTAGAGTGGGAAAAAAAGTCAGGCTGGCTTTGGAATTTTCTGCTATGTTAGATTCCATAGAGCAATGGAACAATATTCCTAGAGGTTTGTGAGTAAAAAGACCTGTGAAGAATTCTGTGGTGTCAGTCGAAGCAGACACTTTTTCTGCCCTGCACCAGGTTCTTTCTGGATGCCTATGATTTCAACTACCTATGTGGCACCTGTGGTGGCAGTTCCCAGACATGCTGTCAGCTTTCCACCTCCAGAGATTTTGGGGGCTACCTGCCTCTGGGCTTTTTCCAAAGATGAGGAAGCCAGAAGTGAGAGAGAGAGTTAATGTTCCTGGGGGCAGCTTGGCCAACTGGAGATGGAACTTGGAGGATGAATGCCCTTTGCAGAACAGTTTTGAGACACATTCCCGTGTTCCCTCAGGGATCCTCAGTGGCATCAAGCCCCAATTGCCCCACAGTGGTCACCAGCTCAATCATACCTCCCTTATTGTTCTTATTGTTTTTCTTCTTCTGTCTCTCCTTGCTTCCTTCCTGCTGTTTCCTGGGAACGGCTCCCAAGTAAGCTACTTGCACCCAAGTCTTCATCTCAGGCTCTCTTTTGGGCAAAATCTACATTAAAACCTCTACCAAGTGAAAATACAACAGTTCAAAATCTGTGGGACACAACAAAGGCAGTCCTGAGAGGAAAATATATAGCGGTACAAGCCTTTCTCAAGAAACAAGAAAGGTCTCAGGTACACAACCTAACCCTACACCTAAAGGAGCTGGAGAAAGAACAAGAAAGAAACCCTAAACCCAGCAGGAGAAGAGAAATCATAAAGATCAGAGCAGAAATCAATGAAATAGAAACCAAAAAAACAATAGAACAAATCAACGAAACTAGGAGCTGGTTCTTTGAAAGAATTAATAAGATTGATAAGCCCCTGGCCAGACTTATCAAAAAGAAAAGAGAAAGGACCCAAATCAATAAAATCATGAATGAAAGAGGAGAGATCACAACTAACACCCAAGAAATACAGACAATTATAAGAACATATTATGAGCAACTCTATGCCAACAAATTTGACAATCTGGAAGAAATGGATGCATTCCTAGAGACATATAAACTACCACAACTGAACCAGGAAGAAATAGAAAGCCTGAACAGACCCATAACCAGTAAGGAGATTGAAACAGTCATCAAAAATCTCCAAACAAACAAAAGCCCAGGGCCAGACGGCTTCCCAGGGGAATTCTACCAAACATTTAAAGAAGAATTAATTCATATTCTCCTGAAACTGTTCCAAAAAATAGAAGTGGAAGGAAAACTTCCAAACTCATTTTATGAGGCCAGCATCACCTTGATCCCAAAACCAGACAAGGATCCCATCAAAAAAGAGAACTACAGACCAATATCCTTGATGAACACAGATGCAAAAATTCTCACCAAAATACTAGCCAATAGGATTCAACAGTACATTAAAAGGATTATTCACCACGACCAAGTGGGATTTATTCCAGGGCTGCAAGGTTGGTTCAACATCCGCAAATCAATCAATGTGATACAACACATTAATAAAAGAAAAAACAGGAACCATATGATACTCTCCATAGATGCTGAAAAAGCATTTGACAAAGTACAGCATCCCTTCCTGATCAAAACTCTTCAAAGTGTAGGGATAGAGGGCACATACCTCAATATTATCAAAGCCATCTATGAAAAACCCATCGCAAATATCATTCTCAATGGAGAAAAACCGAAAGCTTTTCCGCTAAGGTCAGGAACACGGCAGGGATGTCCGTTATCACCACTGCTATTCAACATAGTACTAGAAGTCCTAGCCTCAGCAATCAGACAACAAAAAGAAATTAAAGGCATCCAAATTGGCAAAGAAGAAGTCAAACTATCACTCTTCGCAGATGATATGATACTATATGTGGAAAACCCAAAAGACTCCACTCCAAAACTGCTAGAACTTGTACAGGAATTCAGTAAAGTGTCAGGATATAAAATCAATGCACAGAAATCAGTCGCATTTCTCTACACCAACAATAAGACAGAAGAAAGAGAAATTAAGGAGTCCATCCCATTTACAATTGCACCCAAAACTATAAGATACCTAGGAATAAACCTAACCAAAGAGACTAAGAATCTATACACAGAAAACTATAAAGTACTCATGAAAGAAATTGAGGAAGACACAAAGAAATGGAAAAATGTTCCATGCTCCTGGATTGGAAGAATAAATATTGTGAAAATGTCTATGCTACCTAAAGCAATCTACACATTTAATGCAATTCCTATCAAAGTACCATCCATTTTTTTCAAAGAAATGGAACAAATAATCCTAAAATTTATATGGAACCAGAAAAGACCACGAATAGCCAAAGGAATATTGAAAAAGAAAGCCAGAGTTGGTGGCATCACAATTCCGGACTTCAAGCTCTATTACAAAGCTGTCATCATCAAGACAGCATGGTACTGACACAAAAACAGACACATAGATCAATGGAACAGAATAGAGAGCCCAGAAATAGACCCTCAACTCTATGGTCAACTAATCTTCGACAAAGCAGGAAAGAATGTCCAATGGAAAAAAGACAGCCTCTTCAATAAATGGTGTTGGGAAAATTGGACAGCCACATGCAGAAAAATGAAATTGGATCATTTCCTTACACCACACACGAAAATAGACTCAAAATGGATGAAGGGCCTCAATGTGAGAAAGGAATCCATCAACATCCTTGAGGAGAACACAGGCAGCAACCTCTTCGACCTCAGCCGCAGCAACATCTTCCTAGGAACATCGCCAAAGGCAAGGGAAGCAAGGGCAAAAATGAATTATTGGGATTTTATCAAGATCAAAAGCTTTTGCACAGCAAAGGAAACAGTTAACAAAACCAAAAGACAACTGACAGAATGGGAGAAGATATTTGCAAACGACATATCAGATAAAGGGCTAGTGTCCAGAATCTATAAAGAACTTAGCAAACTCAACACCCAAAGAACAAATAATCCCATCAAGAAATGGGCAGAAGACATGAACAGACATTTCTGCAAAGAAGACATCCAGATGGCCAACAGACACATGAAAAAGTGCTCCATATCACTCGGCATCAGGGAAATACAAATCAAAACCACAATGAGATACCACCTCACACCAGTCAGAATGGCTAAAATTAACAAGTCCGGAAATGACAGATGCTGGCGAGGATGCGGAGAGAGGGGAACCCTCCTACACTGTTGGTGGGAATGCAAGCTGGTGCAACCACTCTGGAAAACAGCATGGAGGTTCCTCAAAATGTTGAAAATAGAACTACCCTATGACCCAGCAATTGCACTGCTGGGTATTTACCCTAAAGATACAAACGTAGTGATCCGAAGGGGCACGTGCACCCGAATGTTTATAGCAGCAATGTCTACAATAGCCAAACTATGGAAAGAACCTAGATGTCCATCAACAGACGAATGGATAAAGAAGATGTGGTATATATATACAATGGAATACTATGCAGCCATCAAAAGAAATGAAATCTTGCCATTTGCGACAACATGGATGGAACTAGAGGGTATCATGCTTAGCGAAATAAGTCAATCGGAGAAAGACAACTATCATATGATCTCCCTGATATGAGGGAGAGGAGATGCAACATGGGGGGTTAATGTGGTAGGAGAAGAGTAAATGAAACAAGTTGGGATTGGGAGGGAGACAAACCATAAGTGACTCTTAATCTCACAAAACAAACTGAGGGTTGCTGGGCAGAGGGGGGTTGGGGGGGGTTATGGACATTGGGTAGGGTATGTGCTATGGTGAGTGCTGTGAAGTTTGTAAACGTGGAGATTCACAGACCTGTACCCCAGGGGGGGAAAAATATATATATATGTTTATAAAAAATAAAATTATAAAAAAACAACAACAACAAAAAAAAACCTCTACCAAGCTCTTCTTCTTGTATGAAAGCAACAGAAAGAAATTCTTACATATTAAAGGACTCAGAAGATATACAACTAAGTACTCTTGGTGATAAAATTATATGAACATATATTGTAGCCAATGAGAGATGAGCAAAGGCGAGACCTCATGAATGAGGCAATGTGTGATGAAAATTTGAAAAGGACCAACAGAGAGCATAGAAACCAATTAAGCACGGAATTATCCAAACGACTGTAGTAAATGTGGTCTTAAAGCAATGTAAATATTACAACTCTGGAAAATAAAAGACAGTGAAAAACAACATAATAATAAACACCAAGAAATATTGTCTCTTGATGTTGATTAGTCAAAGTACATAGCATAAAATAGAAATTTTAAAGTCTAAAAGCTACACCACTAAGATTAAAACAATCTTATCTCTTCTACCTCTGGTTCTGAGTCCTCCAGTTCCCCATCCTGTAAACAACTACCTTACTAGATTACTTTGAGTCTTTCAAAAATATTCAATACATATTCCAGAAATTCCATATGTACTCCCCTCCTTTTTTTCTGACAAATGGCACTAGAGATCTTTGCTTTTCCCATTTAGTGAATTTTGAATAGTACGTTTTGAAAATCATTTCATTATAACTGCAGAATATTCCTTTGTATGGATGAATCTCAAGTTATTTCTTCAGTCTCCCATGATGGGCCTCTAGACTATTGCTAATGTATTGCCATTATAATAGGGCTCCACTGAATAACCTTAGCACAGGTATGGGGTTACCTGTTCCCTTCCCCCTTGGAACTCTCTCCTCTGGAGATTTCTGTGATGCTGTGCTTTTCATCAGTCCTGAGACTTCTCTGGCTGCACCTGTTTCTCCTCCTCTGCTAACTCCCCTTGTTCCCTGAATTTCCCGTTGTTACTTGAAGCTTGCTCCCAGGATTTCACTTCTCTTTCTACACTTTCTCTCTAGGTAGGCTCATCCATTCCAGGGCTTCAGAACCATCTATATGCTGATGAGTGCCCAAATTTCTACCTTCAATCACACCTCACTTTTGAACTTCAGTGCCTGCATGATACCCTCACTCATTTCTCCCATAGACACTATAATCTTACACCCCAATACCACTCCCGAAGTTTCCCTCTAACCCTGTTCATCTCCCAGTCCTCCCCAAATCATATAGCCATAGCAACATCTTTTTAGTTTCTCAAGCCAAATCCTGGATACAATTCTTCCTCCAAAATATATCTACCGTCCTACCATTTTCATCTCGTCAGTGCTACTATTCTTGTAGATTGCCTCCATCTTTCTCACGGGCCATGGCAAAACCCTGGCTGTTCTGTCTCTTTCCACCCCTGCCTCAACAATCTGCTCCCCGTTCAGCAAAGCCAGGGGGACATTGAGGGTTGTAAGTCAGACTTCTGTCTCTGTGTTATGGCAGTTGTCACACTGTAATGTAATGAGTTGTTTTTGGGTTTGATCCTTTGCGAGATGAAGGTTCCTCTTGAGACACAACTTGTCATTGACTCTCCAGGTACTAGAACACTGGGTCTATCTATTAAAGTAGGAAATCCACATGGAACTGAGTTTCCAAGTTACAAAGAGGAGCACATTTAAGTTAGGTGAAGAAGACATTTTCTGAATCACTCCTGAAACATGAAGGGTCTGCTAGGGCAAATATTGGGTACCTTCACCCATGTCCCATCTCAACTGCCTTTCCTCTTCTCTCATTCTTTGACGTTTAGGTGACTTGAGAGAGTGCTTTAAGTGAAGCAAAGATCTCTTTCTGGGCTACCATGTTTCTGAGTCTTTGGAAAGGTCACCTGTCAGTGTGCACGGAATGCTTAACAATGAAACGAGAGTACTGCTAGACTTTCAAGATTTTGTGTTATTATTGTATTTGTGAACAATAATGATTATCATGATCCATTCCTCTGTATAGACTTTTTAAATACTGGTTAAGCAACTGAGAATTAATTTGTTGGTAATGAACATTTTCAACTTCATTAGATACTCAGAAGCCTACTACATTATCATTATCTGGATGCTAAATTTTAATTGCATGCGTCTGGTCCCTCAATAATTAACACATTGTATATCCCACCTAATTCACAAACTAATTGTCATTTCTTAGATCTTAATATTACTTGCTAATTTTGCCAAGGATAAAAAAAATCTGACTGTCAAAACTCCAGAGAAAATGACATTGTACAGGCACAATAGTGACAAAACAAGTTAATTTATTGCAAAGTCACCGAGAGAAGGAGTTTTTAATTGCATATTTGTTACCTTCGTAAAAGACATAAATGGCTTTTTAGTTACATATTTGCTTATTTCCTACATATTAAAAAAAGTGTTAACAAGCCTGATTAAAATTAATTGCAAGGTCCAAGATCTGAGTGGAGATACTACCATTAGCAAACTTCTAATTGAAGCCGAAAGAAGAAGAATGCGAGGAGATGCTGAGTGGGACGGGAATCGGAACAGATGTTTGACTATGGAGATGGAAAATAATTAAATGACCTGCCAAGAAAAAGAGAATCTAAAGAGAAAAATCAAACTTGATAATAAATAGGAAGAAATTTATCCTAACAATATTAACCATCGGGAACAGTGATTTGCTTCTAAAGGCTCAAGATGGAACCATAACCAATATTCTCAGACAACTTTAAAAGAAGCCTACTCTGTGATGTTAGTCTGGAAAGTTATAATTGTGAATATGCTTCTCATGTCACACAATCACTTGGCAACTTTCCAAATCAATGTTGATTCCTTCTCTAAGCAGCAGGTTCTATATGAGCTTCTATTGGCAAAACATGACCTCTTTGATGACCCGGGACTGCCATATGTTTTAGAGATACAGGCAGATGGGAAGTACTCTAACCTTTTATTTTCATGGTGGGTTGTTGGTGGTGTTGTTTTGGTTATTTCTAATAAGAAAGAATAACATCATTCCTGATGTGACATTTCCTTAGTACTGTTTACTTCCAAATGTCCTTCAATCCTGTCATTATGTACACAAAGGGAAGATTTTTTAAGCATTAACACATTAGCTGTGTCCTCAAAAATGAGAAGCAGCTTTCCTTGGTAATGACAGATAACAGAATATGTCTTCTGAAACAGGGTTTCCCCAGGAAAAGGATTTTATAAGAAGGAAAATGGCCATGTATAGATATACCATGGGTAGAAGGATATGTAGATGCCCATATGTCCTGTGAATCACTTACACTGTTCACTTGTTCGACTTGCTGTTGTGGTACATTGGAACCAACATGGCTTTTCATTGTTTCAGCAACAAATTAGAGGAGTCATCCATCCTGTTTATAGAGATTTTTTTCTACAAGATTATCCATTGATTGGAAATCCTCTTATCCAAAGCAATTCACAATGGCTATCTGTCAGTTAATTGAAAAAGTTGGCTAAAGTAGGGAATGGTTAAAGATGACATGAGGATTATACTCAAAATATTTTATTTTTACTTAAAACTTATATATGTGCATTAATTTACTAATATTTTCATACGAGGCTTTTTCTGAGACTGTGGGCTTGTTGATTGCATTCCATATTGGCTTTCACACATTCAACAAATCCATACAGCATAGCCTATCATTTTGGGAGTTAATTTCTTTAAACTTCCATATTGGCTTTCTCACATCCAGCAAATCCATAAGGCATAGCCTATCATTTCGGGAGTTAATTTCTTTAAACTACAGCAAGAATTTCAAAGTAATTGTGAAGTAATTTAAGTGCAAGATTATTCTAGATTTAATTTTTGCCCATCTTGTAGAGTTTTCTCTTCCGTAACTAATAGAACATTAAAAAGATGCCTCACCCTTCTCCAGCCTTTTCAAAGGCTACTAGATTTAATTCAGCAGTCATACTACTTGCCTGGGGCATTTGCTAAAGGTTAGACAGATGTGTTAGCAAGCTTCTAGTTTAACAGATAAATTTGGAAATAAGTAGTGGGAGTTGATGTTCTTTAAAAATTACATCTTGGTGACAGAATACTATAAAGATATCAAAACCATTTCTGTAACATATTTAATGACCCAGAAAATAGTTCATGATATTTTAAGTGAAAAAGCAGGTTATAACACAAGTCTAATATTATCCCATGTTTGCAAAATAAGAAAATGTGTATGTGCAGAAGATTCTATATTAGGTTACTAAAAATATACTGAAATATCAACAGAGTTTATCTCTGAATAGTGGAATTAAAGGCAATATTTATTTTCTTTATGCTTTTCTGTAACTTCAAAATTCATCTATATTGAGTAAGCATTCTTTCTGTCTTATAAAGGATACATTTTAGTTCTACGTAAAAAGCAGATGAGGGTCATTTCTGGTAAGTCTCTTAAGGAGCCTCTATCCAAGGTATTCTGCTGGTCTTTGCACCTTTCCAAAGGGACAGTCTGAGGAAGTGACAAACCCATTAAGGGAAGAGAGACCCCCTGTGAACTGGCGGCAACTTTAGAAGTTGAATTCCTAGCCAGAGCACATGGCCCTCAGTCTTAAATTCTCTCTTGGTGCCAAAGACAGAGACATGGTTGTTGTATTTCCAAGACCTATTGTTCTGGAATGCTTAGTGATTCAAGGCAGAGAACCAGTTCTTTTTTTAGCCTAGGTAAAATCTTTGACTTTTGAGAGGGAAATTTAGGACCCATCCCACTTCATTCCAGGTACCCAAGGGAGAAATGTATTCTATAGAATTAAACTATGACAGCTTTCCTACAACATTCAAATTTACAGAACAAAAAAATGTATGAAACTCATGGCTATTTGGAAGTCCCAATTTTGATTAGAACATTTTAGAAGACCCAGACCCAAATGTGTCTCTCCAGTGTTGGGCAGTGTGCCCTGAAAAGGGCATTCCCGTGCCCTGGGGCCAAAGCACAACCTGAGAATTTCTTCGTGCAGATTTTGCCAAGGTGTGTCAAAAGTTCTAAAATGTAATTTATTTTGATTCCATAACTCTACTCTCATTGTTTCCGTAGGATACATATTTTAAGGAAATAATCAGGAAGGTAGAGCGTTAAGAATGTTCACGGCAAAACTATTTATATCAGTGGAAAATGAAAGATAAGTGAAATGCTCAACAACAGAAGATTTAGTTAAACAAAGGATGCATCCACAAATGCACATGGTTAATTTATCAATAGTCAAGCTTCAGAAGAATATTTTATAACATGGGAAAAATCTCAGAATATAACAGGTTATAAAATAACCACTGATCGAGATTTTGTAAAAGAAGAAATGTAGGTAAGCCTAAAGAAAAATATTGGAGCATGCTCCAGTGTTAACCCTTTGTTCTTTGGTAAAATTATGAGTCATTTCCTAAAGACTTAATTAATTTAATTTTTAAAATGACATTCTAACATAATAAAAGGTATTTAGTAAAAGCTAGGACTCTTCCCAGCCCTATACCCCACACTGCCACAACCCTTCCCAGTTTCTTCTGGTTCCTTCTAGAGACATTCTATACTTATTACAGTGGATTTGTATTTTCTTCATCATACTTTTATGTATTTTCCAAATCAAAAAGTAAAACATATTTCAACAGTGTATTTCACTTAGTTATTCTAAACCTCCACCAGCAATTTCCACCAGATCTTGAATTACTGTCATATCACATCAAGGAAACGATGGCACAGAAGTTATTCAACATTCCACTTAATTTCCATTTCTATCGTGGAATGAAAAACAGCTTCTTACAATTTTACTTAAATAACCAATTTTGATACTGTTCTATTAGCCCTTCTAATAGCATGAAGGCCCCGAAATTAAATTGTTCCACTTCCTTCTCTGTAATTATATACAATTAAAATGGTTACAGACCCTAAAGTTTTCTTCCAAGCTCCAGACCCTTCAACTGTCATTTTTTATTATCTTGAAGCCCAACACTTCTTAGTAACACTTTGTGTACAGCGAGTTAAGTGAAAGAGGAAGTATTATATTTAACTGATATGGGTGTTCTTTAATTAATCTGAATTAGCTTTTGTGATATGGGTACTAATTGTTTTCTTTGAAAAAAATCACCGTAGATGTGTGATTCTTCTATGCCTGTTGCTCTTCAAGAAAATAGTTAATTGCAGAAAACAGGAATGTTACCGTCTTCAAATAAATAATCAGCATTGCATCAGAAGAGTGGCTCTTAATCCAACTTTCTGGCTTGCGAGAACAGGAGACCTGTCGTGTTTGTGATCAGTAGTTTTCTCTGACTTTTGTGTTTGCTTTACATATATTCATAAGGTATGAGGAATGACCACAGCGTGAAGTTGGAGTAACAGGGGCTTCATTTGTTTATTTTTTAATGACTTCTAAAGGCTACACATCAAGATATCTAAAACTATCAGTGAGCGAGGTAAAAAACCAGTCCCTGTTTGGAACTAGAGAGACAAGGAAGCAAAATTACTGCCATTCTTTCAAGATTACTAGGTTCAGTTTATTACCAAAATGCAAACATCTTCTACTAGATAGACTTAGTTGTGATTACTACACTCCCCCGCCTCGTTAAGCCACCTTTTCTGAGATGTAAGTGTATTGAGCATTTATACATAAGTGTTATCCTAACAACAGCAATGAGTTAAGAGCACTTGGGAATCAAGGTACAGCTGAATCACTAAACTTTAAAGAGACCATTCAACCAATATTCTCTTTCTTGAATTTGTTCACACCATTTTTTTTAAAGATTTTTATTTATTTATTTGACAGACCGAGATCACAAATAGGCAGAAAGGCAGGCAGAGAGGAGGAAGCAGGCTCCCTGCTGAGCAGAGAGCCCAATGCGGGGCTCCATCCCAGGACCCTGGGATCATGACCTGAGCCGAAGGCAGAGGCTTTAACCGGGAGCCACCCAGGCCCCCCTTCTGATTCCTTTTTAATGAATACAAAGCCTTCTGCAGGATCCTGCCTCCTCCCCCCAAAAGAAGAACCTTAAAAAATGATTAAAACTTGATAACCTATTACACATGCTCTTTATTTACTGCATCTTTTTCCATTAGGAAACAGGAGAGCTCTTTGAATCTAATCAGTTGTGGCATGTGCCCGTGTATTATCTGTATTTTTCATCCAAGTGAACAGGGCTCTGGGTAGAAGAAAAAGCCATGTGGAACACTGGTGAATTATGCATGCCTTTCCCCCCAAAACAGTTCATGTATTTTAGTCGTTAGAGCTCAAAATATCTTCTTGTGCTCGACTTCATCATTTTGGACTTTGGCTCCCACCTCTCCCACAGACGACCCGGCTGCTCTTCCACACATGGTGAGCAGAGGTAAAATACTGTGGGAAGAAAGACAACACAGAGTTTAAGTGATAAAAGCATGCTATAAGCCTTTTCCACTAGAAAAATTGTTTTACAAACACGCAGGATCACACGTGCTTTATTTTAGCCCCAAATCTTCTTTGAGCACTGCTGGCTTATTTCATGGCCACCGAATCAGGTCTTCTACCCTGTACACACTTCTGGAGGGCCGAGCCGAGCAGCTTGCATGGCTGGGGGTTAGAAGAAGAACCTGGGCTGCTCAAGTGGCATCTGGGGTTGCAGGTGACAGGTGAGAAATGTTACATCCCCGTGCTGGCCGGGTGGGAGAGGTGCAGCGAGAGTCACTGCTGGGGACTTCAGGGAAGCCACAGGTGGGCTGATAGGATGAGGAGTGGGGGGTGGGGTGGGCACTTCAGGCGAGACTTGAACTGAGCCTTGGAGAATGGAGGAGGCCTATAAAGATGGGAAGAAGTAGGAAAGGCCCTGAGGGCAGGGGCAAGGCAGGAGCGAAGACCCAGAGGAAGGATCAGCAAGGAAGGCCTGGGTATAGGATATCTGCTTGCTAGCGAGGAGCCCTGTTTTCTCAGATATGAGAATGTCATTATTGAAGATCGCTGGAACATAGGTCTTTGGGGTGGTTTTCAAACAGCACTGGTAGGTTTGGCCTGTGGGCTCTCATGGGTGGCATTCCTATCAGATGGCGAGCAATGGTGGAAGTCCCCTTTGGGCCCTGGCACAGAGCAAACAACGCGGTCCATGTGGTTCAGCATAGGCCATCTCCACACCAGCCACTGGACTCCCCAGACTCAGGCAAGGAGAAGGATTCTTAGTGGAAAGAACAAGATTGGAGGGACAGGCCCCACCCTGGGTTGTGCCCTTTCTATAGCCCTGTTCCTTGTCACTCCTTGGCTTCCCAAAAATCGCTTCTGGGCACACCAGCTGAGAAGCAGTGATGGGCTCTTTCTTTTCCCTGGTACCGTCGAAATCAAGTTCAATTTTTTTATAAGTTCAATTTTGTTAAAATTGTATTTGCTCTATGTTTTAATGAAGTCATTTAATTTTTCTTTAGATTTATAATTTTGATGATTCTTCCCTAAGCAAGCCATGTAAGTGGACTTCTAGGCCAGGGAACCTTGGGGTTTGGAGTACTCTGTCTGGTAGAGCTCTGATGAGGAGGATAATGGTAACGACACGGTAATGATCACTACTCTTCATTGATCTCTTGCTCCATGCCAGATGCTGTTTTAAGAAGTCTCTCTATAACTACCTGTATCTATAACTGATATAGTATCTATAACTGATATAACTATCTATAACTGATTAAATGTTCATAGCCACCAGTGAGGCAGTTGCTGTGATCTCCATGATCATGAAAGGAGGCCCAGAGAGGGAAAGCTACTTGGGCAGGGATGCCCAGCTAGTACAGAATGGAGAGCCAGATAGCACCAGGTGATCTGCTTGCAAGTGCATGCTTACCACTAGCTGTATGACCTCAGTGTGGCCTCGGGCATTAATTTGTTCACTCATTTATTCATCCATGGATGGCCTGTTAGGCACAGGATGAGCACCGCAGCTTAACGTCGTTGGAAAACCCAGGCAAGGATTGCAATGGTTCGAACAACAGGGGGACATGAGGAATGACCAGCCCCTGTGCTGGGTGAGCCCAGAAACAGGGCATCTGAGCAGACTGTGGACTGGGGAGAAGAAAGTGGTGTCAGGGAACACCTTCCAGAGTGAGCGATCCTTAAGTATTGGTCAGAGCAGAGGGGGAGAAGGGCATGAGATGCAAGATAAGGAAGTTGTTTCCATCCTCTGAGTCTACAGCTTTTTCTTCTTTTTAAGTAAGCGCCATGCCCAGCGGGGAGCCCACGTGGGGCTTGAACTCATGACTCTGAGATCAAGACCTGAGCTGAGCCCAAGAGTCAGATGCCTAACCGACTGAGCCATGCAGTCATCCCTACAGCTTTTTCTTCTCAAAATGTAGGGGATGATTTCAGGGTTGCTGTGAAAGTTATAGACATAAAGCATGTCAGTCATCTGGTCTGGCATCCGGCACACAGTAGGCCCTCAGCAAGGGGAAGCTCTGATAGCCAGGAGGAGAAGAAGTAAGTAAACTGGTGTAAGGGCTCAGATATTACAGGTAGTAGCAGAAGTGGGGCCACAGGGGGCATGGGGGGTGCTGGAGTGTTGCCAGGGATGAGTGAGAACCCGGGACAACTGCTCTCCCAGCTGTTTGGGCTTTGAGGCCCACGATCCAGCAAAACCATGAGCGGTCTCATGGAAGTTTCCACCTGTTTTCTCAAAGAGCAGATTGGCAGGCAGAGCCAGCTGGAGGGAAATAAAGGATCCCCCATGATGTGAGCTAATGTGCTTGGAAAAGGTAATTTACTGACCAAGTCCAGGGCCCTGGGTGAAATTCGTGTAATAGGAGAAAGTTGTCCATCATAAGCAGGCTCCTAGTCAACCATAAACGGCTCCGTGGTTCGTTTTGGCTATGTGCACTTTGGCTGGAATATAATGGGTTTTCCCCTTAATGATTGGAAATTAAAAAAAATAATTGAGAATTTCAGGGATGGGATTGCGTGGTGTGGATCCCACTGCGGACGCTTGAAGTCGTGTGATCTCTGGTGTGTTCCTTACCTCTCTCTGCCTCTATGCCTTGGTCAATGGAGAAAACTGGTGTGAGCTAGTGAAATGGTATTTTCTGCAAGATCTATCTGAGCACCCGGATGGCCTGCTAAGTGTCGGCTGATGATCTATTTATGAGTATTATGTAGGGCCTGGTGTTATGTTGTGCACCAAACTTGGGCTGGCTCAAAGTTCTCATTGCAAACTTGAGAGGGAAGGAGATAGAGGACCAGAGAGGTGAAGTGACTTGGCCAAGGTCACACAGGGAAGAAGAGCCTGGACCAAGGTCTTTTTTGCTTCCATTTCACTATCAACAGGCCTTACAGAACCCTGGAAACAGTGCGTTAATGATTTGAACAGAAAACTCAATGGAAGCTTAAAAAAAAAAACAACTACTTTTGCATTATTCACTTCTCATTTTAAGTGGCAACAACAGAGTCCATAGCCTGAAAGGTACTTGTGCGGCATCAGTAAAAATGTGTTCATTTGTCATTTGTAGATTGTTTTATTTTTAGATTAATGAAGATCCAAATTAAACCATCGAAGTGCAATCATCCTGATAGTCCTTATCACGTTTTGCTCATTATCACTTCATTTATATTTATGATGAAGAACAGATGGTACCAATGTCATATTTCAATGTGTATCATACCCAGCTAAGAGGAAATATCTCATATTAGCTGCACTTATCAAAATATTTGTACTTAACAACAACAGAAATCTGAGCTTATGTCCTATCTTGTCACCATGTCGGAGCTACCGTTTGGAAAAGACCATTTAAATTAGATATGCGAGGGAGAGATGCATCATTCATTACTAGTGAATGAATGTGCTGAACTCTGAACAGCAATTATGGGTTAAGGAGAGAATCATTAAGCTTGAATGAAAAACAGCAATTAGAGTCTGTTGTCTTTGTGGCATGCTCAGTTTTTTTTTTTTTTTAATTGAAGATGCTTGCAGAGAGCACCAAGAAGGAAAAGGGCACAACTGGTGATGGCAAGAGAGAAGTTAGTGACACGGGGTGCCTGGGTGACTCAGTTGGTCAAGCGTCTGCCTTTGGCTCAGTTCATGATCCCAGGGTCCCAGGATCGAGTCCCACGTTGGGCTCGGGAGCCTGCTTCTCCCTCTGCTCCTCCCCCTGCTTGTGCCCTCTTTCTCTATCAAATAATTAAGTAAAATCTTTTAAAAAAGAGGAGCTAATGACAGACAGACAATGAACATGGTCACTAAGCTTAGAACGCTGCCTCCTTTTCTAAATGGTAGCTTGAAGAAGGCTAAGCAAAACTTGCCTTCAGAGATGAATTATAGAGCCTTTTAAAATGCTGCTCTGTTGCATGCTTTGTGTTGCAGAAAGTCTCAGAGGGTTGAGGACATGTAAGAGTCCCATGTTCCCAAAAATAACAGTACAATGTATACTTGTGATCCGTTTGTCCCATGGGGGTTGATCAAGATGTACTGAGCATCTCTTATGGCCCAGGCATAGGAAGGCTTCGAAAAGTCATAAGATAGGCTCTCTGATCTCGAGAAATTTATAGTCCCATGTGAAAGCCAGACACAATAGCAAAGAACTCCAATGACAAAAACAATGTGGGTGTAGGGTGCCCAAGCGGTCCAAATGGAAGCGTACCTCCATTTGCGGGAGTCAGGAGAGGTTCCATAAGGAAGGTGATTCTGGAGCAGGGTTCTGAAGGCTGATTAGAAGTTCGACAGCTGACAAAGGGGATGGGAACAAAGGATATCCAGAGAGGAGACAGTTTGTCGGAATGGGCAAGAGCTCAGTTTTGGTGTCAGGAAGACAGGTTTTGAATTTCAGTTTTAACTGCTCACTAGTTGTGTTAACTTGGAAAAGTCATTTATTGCTCTGTGACTCAGCTTCCCCAAGGTCTAAGATTGGGCTAATCACAGTATCTATATCCTAAGGGTGTTGCTGACCACTTTGGGACAGTGCCTGGCACAGAGTGTGTGTTCGGCTAACGTCAGCTCTTCCTAGCCTGCCAGGCACAGGAGAAGTCATAAGCAAAGGCTCAGGGGTGTGAAAGCACCTGAACGTACGTGTCTTTTCCTAGGGCACATTCTACCGGCAATTTCTTGTAACTATGTAAGCAGAAGGGCCCAGAAAGGGTGAAAAAAGTAAATGACATTATAAAATGTTTAATATCTTAAAATGGCATTAAAGCTAACTGCAGTTGATGCAATATACCAGAAACTTGTTTAGAAACCAGAAAGAACAGGAATCATGTTTGTTCTGAGCAAGGCTGTTGGAAACTTTCACAAGGGGAACAGGCCCCTTTTGTCTCAGGCCCCTTGGCAAAGAGAAGATGCTATACCCCTCGTCGAACAGGGGCCCTATGGAGCCCCAGGCCAGGTGGCCCTCTCAATCCCAGGCAGGTGTAGGTTCCTTATTGAATGACAGGTACCCATCACACTGGGCTGACCACTCTCCAAAAGGGACTGATGGTTGGTGGGCAAGCTCCCCATGTAAAACCAACAAGAATTTTGCAAAAATCTGGTTTGAGAAAAATATAATATATTTAACGTGAAAAACAAACTTGACAAAAAGATGTATGAAAAAAGGGTGGTAATTTGGTATTCAATCGGGGCACATTTTCAGACACAGGCACATTCTGCTTGTGACTGGATCAGAGACTCATGGTGTGCTCGCCAAGCTGGCTGTCATGTTCCTTGACAGTAAAGTAGCAATGCCACCCGGGGGGGGTGGGGGAAGTGGAACAGCAGGGCGCCATCTTGGGCCCTCACCCACTCATGGACATTTTAGTGAATGAGCTCCTCTTGTTTCATTTGCTCCTTTACTGAAGCTTCCTCTGCCTTGAACTCAGCATGAGTACCTGGTGGCTGAGCATGGGGAGGAAAGTGGAAGGATCCATGTCACACAGGACTGCCCTCCGGTTTCCTCCCTCCTCCAACCCAAGCTTCTGTCCCTGAACTCTGTCTCCCTTAGGGCGAGACCTTTCCCAACAGGCTCCTGGTCCCTCGTGCACACAGACCCTTGGCAGGCCTGCCTCACAGACCTTCCCAAATGCCCAGACATGCCTGAATCCTACAGAGAGCCCAGCTTAGGCTGCCAAAATGGGACTCCTGCAGCACAGTGGCCCTCCACACTCCAAAAATAACAACTTGACACGGCAGGGGAAATTTGCAGAGCACAGAGGTGGTAAAACTTCAATGACTCATGCTTTTAGCACATCACTGCGTGCTCCCAGACAACATACTCATTTCTGCAGCTTTTCATTTAGCTCTGGGCCTTTGCTCCCATAACGTACTACGGGCATGGCAGCCACTCTCGGAGGACCAAATGGGCTTCCTGGCTCAGAGAATATGCCCTATGAAATTCCATATGAACCTCAATTTCCAAACTCCGATAAACAATACCCCATGAAGTGAGTCTTTTAAGGTGTCCCACCCAGGCCACACGAGGCCTTGAGCTGGGTCACAGGCATAAGCTTTGGATCAGACCAAGTGGTGTTGGTGCTTGTTTGACAACTTACTAGCTGTGTGACCTAGGGAAATTTGCTTATTTTGTCTCAGTTTTCTCATCTGTAAAAGGAGTAAAGTAATATGTGCTTATGGGTTTTTATGGATAATTATATGAGTTACCTAAGTGCAAAAGGATGTGCCTGAGGTCTGGCACCCAGCAAGCTCTCGGGAACAGGAGCTGTGACTGCCCTTCCGGGAGAAGACCCTGTGCTCTGGGTTGGGAGGTGGGCATGTGATGAGGTGGGAAAACTGGATGAGGCTGGGGAGCAGAAGAGGAACGCCGAGCATTTCCAGCAGGGGGAACAGCAAAGCAAAGTCATGGGTGAATATGAAGTATTAGGCAAGATTCTTGTAGAAGATCCCTTTCTAGATTTCCTGGGGAATTTTCTAGATCTCAAGGAGGGGGTCCAGTTTCAGAAGACTCTCCTTACTTTCCAGCATCTGCTCAGCTTCTGGTTAAGCCCAGGCCAGCTGGAATGCTGAGGGCCAGGTGCGGGCGAGAGGGTGAGCCACTGGCTGCTGGTCTTGTGTGCTTTGGGCTGGGCCCTGTTGCTTCCATCCATTCTAGCACATTCCTGGGGTGCCAGGGCACCGCACCATGTTCGAGCCCTGTATTCCTTTCATTGCAAACCATCACTCATGCTAACAAGTCAGTGACAGGCTAAAATTCAGCTCAATTCACACTCGCAAGGATTTATCAAGCATCTACTGTGTGCTGAACACTGTGCCTTTGACTAGGGTGGGGAGACTTAATTTATTCATGCCTCAGTTTATTCATCTGTTATAGTTTTACTCTGTCAAGATAGGCCTCAATGGTCTCTAAGGGTTTTTATGCCCCCCGCCACCCCCCCCAAGTCTAAACTTAGAGGAACTCCTCAACGAGCTTAGAATTTTGCTGGGAAGGGTCATTTTACTTTTACTATGAGAAAATTTATATAAAACAAGATATCATCAAGTGCATGTGTGGTACTAGCTATTGGCTTAACTCTGAGTTCAAAATAGTAGCTGTTCAGCCTTGATCAGCGAGTCTGGCCACAGTAGACATCTGAGTACCTGGCATGGGGTGAGCTTTCCAGATTTAGGGTGTAGAGAACACAACCAATCCAGCCTCAGATCCCAGACAGCTTGGAGTTGTGAGAGGCAACTGGGGGAGAGAACGTTCAGACACCACTTTCCCTCTGAGAGTCTGTGAACCCAGCATTGGCTTGACATGAAGTCGTTAGAGGCGAGGGTTTTCTATTTCGGGTCTGATGGGAAGATTTCTATGTTTGGTGACTAATCACAGATGGATTGAGACGATTTGTTCTCATTCAGCTGCTTATGAACAAGCACAATTAGAAGTTGACAGCAAACACGCTTCACAAAAATTATCACATTTAGTGTGATTCCCATAATAAAAACAGGAGCAAACGCAGGAGTCTTTTCAATTTACACAAAGAGCCCTGGGGTCTCTTGACAGTCACTGCCAATGTGATGTTTCTGAGTAAACTTTATTAGGAAAACAGACTGAAAACTCCTGAGGTTTAGTTAAACCTTGGTTTAAAACACACACACACACACACACACCATGCACACACTCACGCCTTATTCTCTTTCTTTAGCCAAAGGGTTTATATAAATACTACGAAGATATTGGAGGAAAGACGAGGCATAGAGGGTCCTCTTGCCCCTGTATCCTGTGTGCCCAGACATGTGCCGAGTCTGGAAGGTGTTTCCTACACAGAACTGGCTTCCAATCTCATCGTTACCAACACCCATTTGTGTACTCTTGTAACTTGAGATGCCTTTTACACATCTTACCTGATTGATTCTTCACAACAAGACTGAAAGATACAAAACGATTTCTATGTCATTTTACAGGGAAGAACATATTCAGAATGGAGCAAATAACTTGTTCAAAATCACCCTATGACTATGTATTAGGGCAAGCTTGGAACCCCGAGATGGGCCTCACCTCCATTTTCATGTCCTTGTCTCTTGACGCATCAGGGAAGCAAGAAATGGACACGTAAATTATTCATTCTACAAATGTTGAGCAAATATTTATTGAGCATCTATGTCCCCTGGTAGGCATGGTGCATGCAGCTGAGTGGTATTTATTTATTGTCTGTCAGCTCAGCCTTCTTTGGGAAATGGCCCCTAACCCAGTTTATAACATTCCTGTTCCCTCTCCTTGATTGGGTCAAGTGTGACTCCATGCACCTGCCACGAAGGGTGGGTTCTGTCCCTGACCAGCCAATGAGAATAAGCTGCACACCCATATCCACTCACGATTGGTTTAGGCTTGAGCATGTGACTTCAAATGGCCCAATCTGAGTCGGCTGTAGGGCTTTTCCTTAGAATTTTCAGCAAAAACATTGACATCTTCCTCTGGAACTGCCCCGGACCTTTTGCTTTGGTGGGTGGAAGTATCTGAGGCTAGAGCAAAGAGAAAGCAAGTAGTGCTGAGCGATGTGGGATGCAAGAGCCCTGGGGGTGCATCTTGAACCCTGGATCCAGCGATGCCCCCTGGATTCCTCAGTCATCTGAGGTTACACTGCCCTGTTCTAAATTTAACGTAATCGTCCTGATTTAAGAGATGAATTAGACAGAGAGGACTACTCTAGTTTACTAAATAGAGACAAGACAGAAGATGAACCGGTACAGCACGATGGAACACTGAAAAGAAATTTAAAAAATAAAAAAAAAAAATTAAAAAAAATTACATATGTATCCCTCATATATAATTTCAAACTGTAATATGTGTTCCAAAGGTCAACACAGGCAAAAAAATCTTTTCCTCACACAAAAATGCTGTGGTCAGAAGAGGAAATTTTAAGGGGGGTCCCGGGAGGGGGGCAATGATTTCTTAGAGGAGGTAGCACTTATGTGGGATTTTGCATTAATAGGAAGAATAATAGCAATGATCTTGACCACAACAACTACCTCAACCATCAGAACGGACAATATTTATCGACTTGCTGTACATTAAGTGCTATCTTCAATTACCTCATTTAATTTCCACAAGTCCTATGAGGTGGGAATTATTATATCTGTGTTTTACTGATAAGGAAAGGAGAGCAAGAACAATGAAGTAACTCACCCAAGGGCCATAGTTGGTAAATTGCACAGCCAGGCTTGAACCAAAGTCTGGCTCCAGAACTCATGCCTTCTTCTTTCTAGGGTGGGTTGCCAGCAAAGACCGCGGTCATGTTCCAGATGGGAGGTACGATCCAGAAATGTTCCATAAGAGGAAGAAAAGGGGAAACCTGGGAGTGTCTTGGGGCTTCTATCAATGCTGTTCTTTAATATCTTAGCATACATCTGTTGACACAAAGTGTGTATCGACTCCTGGCATATGCCTGGCACTGGATCCAGAGTGCACAAGACGCAGGCCCGGCCCACGGGCCCTCACCCCTCACCATCTGGAGAGAACGCAAACAACTGAACATATGTGCAACCCTGGGCTGGCTCTACGTTTAATTTCCCGTTGCTTCTTATTCAGGGCTCCCCTCGACTTCTCCCTCCTCTTCATCACCGCTTAGTTCTCATTTCTTACTTCTTTTTTCTCTTTCTGACTGGAGCTAAGTTGGAAATGGAACCTTTAGTGGTGGACAATCAGAGGGTAAATCCCCCTGGCTTATGGGCCGCTCCATCCATCAGCCGCTATTTTGCTTTTCCATGAGTTACTAGGTGTGAATTACATACGAGCTGGATGTGAAAACCCAGTCCTATCAAACACAGACCTTGTTCCCTGTTCACTGCCCCGCACCCCTTTCACTGTGCTGCTCTCATTCGTGGCTGTTTGCTCCCCTCCCCCACCACCCCAACCCCCAGCTTTGACAAAAGCAGATTCTTCAAAATTGTCCTTCTGGGACTGTCTATTTCATTTTGAACTTGACACAAAATTACTATTTTTGACAGCTGAACTTTTCAGCATGCTTGATACAAATATTTTAATATCCTGTTACCTGAGCTGAGGGAGAGATAAAGTTTTGCACCAGACACCTATGGTGGCAAGGGAATAAGTTTTCTGGTGACTGATTTAAAGGTACAGTAATAGCAGAATGGTTAACGAGCTAACCATGCTTGCTAGGGCGAAGGTCGACAGGGAAAGACAACCTGGTAACTCAGTCAGAGCTATGGGACCCCCAGGAGGGAACAAATGTGCCTGTCATGCAGTGCAACAGTTTCTTCCCAGGTTTCTTCCCAAGAGGTTAGAAAGGAAAAAATCAGTTGACTTTTAGAATGCCGCTTGACTTACCCCAAGGGAGCAGGGGCAGGTGGGGAGATGCGAACGTAGCCTGGTCAAGGAAGGCTCATGAGTGTTGGTGTGTTGGATGTGATGGCATGGCCACTGCTGTCACTGAAGAAGTGTTGTGTATAGGGCAGGTCACCTGAGTGGAAGAATAGTATCAACACGTCAGACACGACCTCAGGTTCATACACTTAGTAACCCAGGAGAGGAGGAAGTGTCGGATATGGGAAGGCAGAGATGGTGGCAGAGCAAAGCCTCTCAGAAACTGGAGTTGACCCCCATAGCCTTAGAAGCCCCTAGAGGAACACTGGCCAATAGAACTTTCTGGAATGATGGAAATCTTTCCTACATTAATTGGGTTGCCATTAGCTACATATGGTTAGTGAGCATTTAGAATGTAGCTAGCGTATCTGAGAACTTGAGTTTTTACCTGCGTTCAATTTTAATTAAATTTAAATTTAATTGCCACAAGTGGCTAGTGGTTGCCACATTGGACAACATGACTGAAGTTTGGGGGAGCCTCAGAGGAAGTCTTTGGTTGCTGGCTCAAGGCCTCCACCACTAATGGGACTCGGTTTCTCACACGTTTCTCTTTTCTCTCTGCCAGCTGGTGTCTGTCTCCTACTCTGGGATTTCAGTTTTCCACTCTGAGTTTCTGCTTACTCCTAGTTTTTACACTTTCCTCATTCTGACTTCTGTAAATCACCTTCCCTCTGTACCAGCAGCATTCATTTTCTGTTGCTATATAGCAATACCACCTAAAACACAGTGGCTTAGAATAACACATCTTGATCATGTCATGATTTCCATGGTTAGGGGAGGACAGGCATGTTCTCGACCTTAGGTCCTCACAAACTTGCAGTTGAAGCGTTGGCCACAGTGGCGGACTCATCTCAGGTTTGGAAGGGGAAGAGTCTTCTCCCAAACCTGCATGCTTTTTGGAAGAAGTTAGTTCCTTTTTCTGTACTGAGAATCTTGGTTTCTTTCTGGCTGTTGGCCGGAGGTTGATCTCAGCTTCATGCCATGTGGGCTTTCCCAATGGCCTGCTGGCTTCTTCAAAGCCAGCAAGAAAAACCTTTTCCAAGATGGGTAGTACAGTCTTCTCCATGGAATCATGTGGCCACATACACAAAATCACACATTCTGTCATCTGTGTTGTATTTGGTTGATGAGAGGCAAGTCACAGATCCTGCCCATCTTGGGGATGGGGGAGGCTACACAGTCATGAACACCAGGTGATGGGTCATGGGGCCATCCTAGAGTTGGTCCTCACCAGCAACATTTCCAGCCCAAGATCTTAGTGCATTTGGCTCATTTTCTTTGTATTTCTGTGTGTAAGTTCCAGAAAGAAAGAGTCAACCCATCTCATTCCTTTGCACCTGGCTACCTCACACATCCCAGCAGGTCAGGTGTGCTACCTCTGGATTGATCAGCCTCGTCTAGGGTTGAGGTCACCCAGTGAGCATGGCTGGGTCAGGCAGTGACTGGCTGTCTTGTAACAAAGTCAAGTGGGGCATGCCCAGCAACGTGGGTGTGTGGTTGGGTCATGCCCTGCACATGTGAAAGGCACAGGAAATTGTATTCCCTGAGCTTGGCAGAGGCAAATAGGTTTTTCTTTATTCTCCTTCCTTTGCTCACAGCCTTTATCTGAGGTCCAGAGAGAAGAGGGGAGCTAGAGAGAAGGGACTCTTTGAAACAGGATCCAGTTACATTTCAGACAAATGAAAGGAAATGTTACTTTACAGAATACAAAGTAACTTCACGGAATGCTTCATTCTTGAAGAGGGCTAGGAATATGAATGGATTAAAAAATATAAATGACATAGTCATAAATTATGTCTATGAAAATAAGCAATATAAGATTAGCAATATGGGAACAGTTAAACAAATTATGGTAAATTAACGTCACTGAATGTTATACAGCTTTTAAGAATGATTATATGAAAACTAAAGGTAGAAAAGTATTTTGGTCCAAATCTATAAGAAAAGCCTCATAATACACTAATTCAAATATGAAAAGATTACAACTTTGCAAAATTATATATGCATGGAATGAAGTATGGGAAACATTTGATTAAAGAGGATACATTTTTCTTTAAATATCCTTTTTGTTATTATAAATCTTATTATGCAAAAAAAAAAAGTTTGGAAATAATGATGGGGGCACCTGGATGGCTCAGTTATTTAAGCATCTGACTTGGGCTCAGGTCATGATCTCAGGGTCCTGGGATCAAGCCCCATGTTGGGGCTCCCTGTAAGTGTGGAGCCTCCCTATCCCTCTGTTCCTCCCCCTACTCATACACTCTCCCTCTCTCTCTCTCTCAAATAAACAGAATCTTAAAAAAAAAAAAAAAAGAAAGAATGACTAAGAATAATAGCTAGCGTCATTTGACTTGACCCTGTGCTAAATACTTTCATGCTTTCAGGGAGGTGGTCCCTGCTATTATCCTTAATTTGCTGATGTGGAAACTGAGGCTTCAAGAGTCAAATAACTTGCTCAACTGGAGGGAGACATTTTCATTAGACATGATGGGCAAAGCACAGGGAGCCTCCAAGCTCTCCAGTGACTTGTGGAAAATCTGAAACCTAAACAAAACTGAAACAAAACAATGCGTGCAGTTCAAATCCAAACTCCAGCTTGATAAATGTAGAATGAAACGTCTACAGAATGTGGCATGATATTCATTTTATTAAGTTTAGGATTCAGAAGAATAAAAGTTTCTCTTTTTGTAAGAATTCCTGATCGCCTACTGTGATTGTGGCAAAACGATAACCCAATCAAGTGAGTTGCTTTTGGCCAAATCATTTCACCAGTAACATTAGAAAAATCTTTTCAGGAGCACCTGGGTGGCCCAGATGGTTAACCATTTGCTTTTGGCTCAGGTCATGATCCTGGGGTCCTGAGATCAAGCCTCGCATGGGTGGGGGGGTGTCCCTGCTCAGGGGGGAGACTGCTTCTCTCTCTACACTTCCCCCCTGCTTGTGATCTCTGTCTCTCTCATAAATAAATAAAATCTTTAAAGAAATAAAATAAATACTAAAAAAAAAAAAAAAGAGAAATCTTTTCCAAAAAATTGGCACTTAGTACAGTGCGTGAGTACAGTTAAAAATACGTGTTATGGTGTGGGATGTAAAGCCTATGGAAGTCTTAGAATAACCCCGGCCAGAGCCCATGCTGACAGGTGCTGTCTCCTCTCCCTCTTTCCTGCAAAGAGAGGCGGGGACGTAGTTCAGCAGGGCACAGTTCTTTGGGGGCATCGGGACGGAGCGGAGAAGGAAGATGATGGGGAAGAGGGGTTGAGGTGTGGCAGGTGAGAGGGAGAGGTAACTCTTAGCCACAAGACAGTGGACTTTGTGCATCACAAAGCTGACTCGGTGTGATGTGATACCTGAGTTCTTACTCTGCTGCTCTCATGAGGATACAAGCTGTGTGTGTGTGGGCACACATGCGTGTGTACAGCCACACAAGCACGTGATGTGGCATAGGAGGGTGTTGCCCGAGGGTTGCGTCTGTGGCAGAAACACCTGCAGGTTCCTTTCCCTTTCTTTGCAATTACAACGTTATGGGTTCCCGTTTTCCAGCAGGTTGCAAACCCAAATTGTAGCAATCTCCAGAACCAATCCAGGGCACTAGAGGAATGGAACTGTGGGCTGTCTTTATTTTATTTTTTAAAAGATATTATTTATTTGACAGAGAGATAGAGAGGGAGAGCACAAGTAGGCAGAGAGGCAGGCAGAGGGAGAGGGAGAAGCAAGCTTTCTCCTGAGCAGGGAGCCCGATGTGGGGCTCGACCCCAGCACCCTGGGATCATGACCTGAGCCGAAGGCAGCGGCTTAACGGACTGAGCCACCCAGGTGCCCCTGTGAGCTGTCTTTAAACAGTGGGGTGCTGGCTGTGGCACAGTCCTCCCTATCAGCTGGGTGGGTGCTTAGCAAACTACCAATGCTTGCTTTAGTCTTTGTGGTGATCAAGCGCATTTGAAAGCAGGTTTTCCCTGGGGCTTTGTTCTTTGTGGATTCCACGCTCCCGGGAATTTAAGGGTCCACCCACCAGCACCCTCGGTTGGGAGGGGGGCACATATCAGGGCAATAAAGCTCTTTCCTCAAGCAAGTGACCCAGAATGCTTTGAATGTGAGTTGCTTGAGCTTTCATTAATAGATGTCCCTCCCCTCCGTCCATCCTTTCCTGAATGCTTTTCTACCAGATACCAAAATAGCATTCTTGATTTACAGGTGGCTTTTCAAGTTTTAAGTTTTCATTAAGTTCGAAGTGAGTTAATGAGAGGAGGCCTCTGTGCAGCCACTGTGTGGCATTTACGAGATATGGGTCCAAGATAACATCCCGGGCCTGGGGCCTCTTCTATTTCTAGCCCTGCAAACTCATTTTTGATGACACCCTTTAAATAACATGCATGGCCAATTTTTTGTTTCCATTCTGCCCAAGCACTGGGATCTCATTGTGATAACTCCGGGCCATATGTTACTTGATCGCGGTAATGCAGAATAATTACCGGCCCATTGCACTTCATTACGCCACGGTGATTGGTGGCGGGTCAGTGTTTGAACTACAGCTGCTCTGAAACTGAGCTGCCATGGTTGCTGTGACAGGAATAATAGCATGGGGGCCCCCATGCAAATGGCAGAAATTAGCATCCAGTCAATAGGTTCTGAAATGCTGCATGCCCTCAGCCCAGGACACCTGCTTTGGGTCTCTCATTTTCTCTTGGATACAATATGACGATCATAGAATAAATGAATCCTTCAACTTATGTTATGCTTCGAGAAAGGTCACTGAAATGCCAGGGAATGTTAAATACCATGAACTTGTTCAGAGCATGACATTCCATAACACATCATCTAATTGTCTCTAATGGTCAGTTTCACCGGCCCTGTTGATCCTTGGCTTCTGTGTATATCTAGCCTACAGGTGGATTTTTAACTTTTACGTGTTACAAAACAATGACAAATGATCCAGAGCTGTAAAAGGGCTAAGGGTGACCACATAATTTATCTTACAAAGTGGGACTAGCACAGAGTGATAGTGATAATTACACTGGGACAAGGGACATATACCTGGATTGTTCCCAGAAAAATTAGGCACCCATGACGTAAGGCACAGCTATGACCTTTGTTCACTATCCTTTCCCTTATAGCCATAGCTAGCGTCATCTGGAGATGATAGAGGCCATGAACTTGGGCCTTCTCCCTGCTCCCCCAAATTAACCCCCTCTACCATCACCTGGGTGAAATGCATTCCACTGGCTTTTCTAGTCAAGTAATGAGTTGTTAACACAGGCTTGGAGTTTCTGAGAGAAACTGTAATTTTCTATATTTATTTATATTTATGTGTTTATATAAATATAGTTTAAATATACTTTATATATTATGTATATAATATATATAGTTTATATATACCCACTATAGTTTATTTATAAACTATATTTATTTATATTTATTTATCTCTCTCTATATATCTGTATTTATCTAGGATAAATATAGAGATTAGGGAGTCATCCCTGTATGTGGACATATTCATGGGAAAGCCTCACTTTGGAGAATACCATTATGGAAATCACGGACAGAAGAGGGAGAACCAGGGAAGCAGGAGAAGAATGAGGCAAGAGAAAGGATAACCAGCTTCATGGAAAATGAGGGAAGCATTGACAGGTGTTCACTGGATTTGGTGAGAGGAAAGTGTGGCTGCCAGCCTCCACGATGGCTTCCAATGGTCCCACCTCCAGCTTTCTGAGCCCTGTGTGATTTCTCTCATATCAAGCTGTGTCAGGTACGGCTGAGATGGTAGAGTATGACTTTCGAAGCTGGGTCACAGAAGACATGGTGACTTCCATCATGCTCTCCTTCTGATCACTCTCTGGGGGAAGATTGCAGCCATGTCATGAAGAAGTTCAAGCAGTCCCGCGCAGCTTCCTTGTGGAGAGGAATTGAGGGTTTCTGCCAATGACCGTGGGAGTGAGCCCTCTTGGAAATAATATGGTTACAAAGAATATTCCTTCTGGGCTTCCCACCGGCAACATCCATGAACTTCTTCTCAAGGGACATAATCCCTTAAGATGTGACAAAACATATAACTTAGATACCATGTGCAAAAGCTACCTCATTCCCTTGTAGTCCTACTTCTCATTTTCCAGGGAAATTGTTTAAGTCTCCGTTTAACTGGAGTCTCCCTCCCTCCACCCCAGCATTTTTCATAAAGTTTTATGGCACAGACCAACCCATATAAAATGGATCCACAGTAATTTTTCTAAGTGGGTCAACTTACAGCACAGGCCACCTGGAATTACTGGATGATGTCCAAACGGCATAAGCATTTTCAAAAAGACAACTGCAGTGTCCTCACGTGGTCTGAATCTGTTTGGGAAAAAAATAGAGGTGTGGCCTTCTGGCCCTGCTGGAGTTTATTGACATTTACTTGCTTTGAAGAGGGCAAACTGTATGTGGCATTTGCAGGGTGAGCTGAGTTTTCTCTATTAGCTTCTCCAGACCCAGACCCTCCCTTTGCCCTGTGTTTCCTGAGCTAAATCACATCCCTCATCCACTCGAAGTCATGAATTAGTAAAGAACCAACCAACTGCCCTATCGGGAGAATCCTGTTTAATCATTCATGGCTCTCCAGGAAGGATGCCCTTTGGATGGCTGTTTCTTTCATTTTTTCCCCATTCCTCTCAAGAGTTGACCAAAACAAATGCTGTCTTGTTCCCTGCCCCCAGGTACTTTTTTTTTTTTTTTTTTTTTAAATGCTTGGGCTTACAGATGAGAAAAAAAGGAAGGGAAAGCGACATCCAGGGCTGCCGTGTACAGCTGTACAGACTGCGCACTTTACAAGGTATGCAGCAAAAGGAAGGGAGGCAGCTGAAATTCAGACCACACTCCCCTTGTCCAAATGTGTGCTCTGGCCTGGAGCCACGTCCACTTAGAGGAGGGGTGGACCCAGAGACCCTGTCTCAGCCAACACTGGTCCTACCAACATGGTTTCTTTCCTCCTTCTTTTCTTTGTCTTCCCTCCTCTTCACCTTAGCAAAAAACCTGTATGAAATCTCTTGTAATTTGTTTTTCTCCCCGAGGAAAGGTTAATTCTTATAGCCATAATTCACTCACAGGAAATTAGACACAGGAGCAGTGGGATGCCCGAGATAATTTGAAAAGCCCCTTTGAAGCCTTTTTCCTTCAGGTTTGGGAAAGTCTCTCTCCCCATTCTCAGTTCCCGAGGGGGCCTCGCCCAAGTGGGTTCCCTCTGTCAGGGCTGGCCTTCAGGGAGTGGTTGACTGAAGCAGGACACCCACACTGGATGTCTGGGAGGAACCAGATGGGAGGCTTCCCAGAGTCTCCTGTGCTTCCTGTCCTCAGACATTTCCTTCCATGGGTTTTAATCAAGTGTTTGAATGTTTGGTGTTTGCCCAAGGTGATGAGTCTTTCTTCTAGGTTGATCTAGAATCACTGCTTCTGGGTTATCTGTTATTCACAGGGTCCTCGGACTGAATGAAGCCAACAGGCTATTCAATGGCCCGTGATGAAGGAAAATTTTCATCTCCTTCCTTCTGAATTTTGTAGCCAGAGCAGGGGCAAGTCACAGAAATGCCAGATTTGGTTTTATCCTGGTCCTTGTCCACCTCTTGCCATGGCAAGCTCAAGGACTCCTTTAGAGAGGCTGCTGTATTTTATTGTCTTTGTGACACTGTCTTTCCTTCTGTGAAGGGCAGCATTATGCAGAATGGCCTACAGTTCGTTCCTCATTATAATTTTTCTAATGGGCTTGGAAGCCTGAGGGGGCTTGACCATGACCAGGTTCTGGAAACAGATGATGCCAGGAGGGGAGCTCATGTCTGTGTCACTGCTCAGTCTTCCTCCTCATCTCTACAGCATATCCCAGAGCAGGCAGGCAAACTTGAAGTCACACGCGACGTTGCTGCATTTCACTTGTTCCTACAGGTCAGCCCTCTGCCCCCATCCACCCTCCATTTCCCTGTTACGACCAGAGCCATTCTGAGCCCAGGAATTATCTTCGCAAAATGCTTATTGTCTTGCACACCACGTCGTAGTAGCAGTGATGGATTGCTTTAGTCTATAAGCCAGTATCTAAGGTTGTGCTGGCTTCAAAACGTTCTTTGTGGGCTGGCCTTATTAGTTGCCAATCTTTTTTTCTAAAATGACGGCTGGGGAATTAGTCTTAAAAGTGCTCAAGGACATCCAGACAACATAGCAGCAGTCAGTGCTAAAAATATGAGCTATCAAGCCATGAAAAGACATGGAAGAAACCTAAATGCATATTACTAAGTGAAAGTAGTCAACCCAAGAAGACTACGCACTGTACAGGCCCAACTTTATGACATTCTGGAAGAGGCAAAACTGTGGAGATGAGGAAAAGATCTGCCGTTGGTGGGGGTGGGGTCTGGGGGAGGGATGACTAGGCAGAGCACAGAGGATTTTTCCGGTGGTGAAAATACTCTGCATAAGGATAAAGCCATGTCATTAGACACTTGTCCAAACCCACAGAATGTATAACACCCAGAGTGAACCCCAAGGTAAATCCTGGGATTTGGGTGATTAAGATGTATCGATACATGTTCATCCTTGGTAATAAATGTCCTACTCTGGTGAGTGATGCTGATAATGGGGGAGACAGCATGGGAGGGCAGGGGTAGGTGGGAAATCTCTGTACCTCCCTCTCAATTTTACTGTAAACCTAAAACTTCTCTAAAAAATAAAGTCTTGAAAAAAAAAAACCAGTGTTCAAGGGACTAAAACTCGAGGACCTCTACACTATGACTCAGCTATCCATACTTGAGTATGTAAGAGAAACGAGCATTTATGGTTGCTGAAAACAGGTATAAGAATGTTCACAGATGCAGTATTCATAGGCTCCCAAAGCTGGAAACAACCCAAATGACAAGAAGAAATAGGGCTGTTGGAAGGGGAGGTGAACCATGAGAGACTATGGACTCTGAAAAACAA
>NW_022630997.1:2235401-2348730 GCF_010015895.1 Lontra canadensis
GGGGGTTGGGGGAACCAGGTGATGGGTATTGGAGAGGGCACAGATTGCATGGAGCACTGGGTGTGGTGCGAAAACAATGAATACTGTTAAGCTGAAAATAAATTAAAAAAAGAAAAAAAAGGAAAAAAAGAAAAAAAAAAAAAGAAATAGGGCTGGAGTTATACAGTGGAATAGGACCCAGCACTGAAAATGAACAAATTGCAGCTACATGCAACCATGAGGAAATGTCTTGCAGACATACTGTTAAGCAAAAGAAAACAGACGCTATAGACGATGTACAGTAAAATTCCACTTACGTAAGGTTCAAAAACAGGTCAAAGTGATGTATGATGAAAGAAGTCAAACTGGTGGTTACTGACTGGGGACGGGGCATGAGGGGGTCTGCTCGGTGCTGGGAACATTCTATATCTTGGTTTGGTTACCTGGATGTATGCATCTGTAAAAATCTATCGCTTGAGATCTGTGCATGATTTAAAAAGTTAATAATGACAACAGAACACACAAGGAAATGGGGATGTGACGAGTTGGTGCCGGTCCCTGCCAGTTGACCCAAGGTCTCTGAGGATACCCCTTGCAGAGCCCTCCCACAAGTTACTCTTGACCCAGAGGGCAGCCTTGATTCATCAGGAATGGATGGCATCAGTCATACTGCTAGCGACCCAGTATCTGGGGTGCTTGTGGCTCATTCATAGTGTCTTCATACCCAGTGACTCCTTGCTCATGCCATTTTTTGCTCGTGAGCAGATTTCCAATTGGCTTGAAGCTTTGTCTTGAACCCAGATCCACCGCTGGGGACATGGATGCCATGCCTTTCTCTTACTAGCACCTTCTTCCCAGATGCCTGAACTGCATCTTCCATGCCTATAGTCACAAGGTACCAGATGGACTGATCTTTCACCATGTCTGTGTGACTTGTTTATGAGAACCACCATTACCTGGAGCTTCTTGATGTAATGGCTACTGCCTAGTTGACTCCTCCCCTCCCCTTTATTACTAACAGGTCCTCCTGACACCAATATATTGAGCCTCTAAGAAGCAACCCTTCTGGTGGGTCACTTCACCTATCCCCTGGCCCCAGCTTCCTCTCATTCCCTACTGGGTCATGTTGATGAACCCCCAGTCATGCAGCACAATCTCCAATCAGGATTGGGACAATTCACTCCCATCAACTGCTGTGTTTCTGCTATGCCCCTATAGGACAGAATACCAAAGAAACCCTGATCTGTCTTTAAACACCGAAACACCTAGAGTACAATGGACAATGAAACATTTTAACACTTTCCTTTGAGCTGTTTCTTGTGGCATTTCTTTGGAGAGGAAAAGCTATTTTGCAACTGTCCATTAACCATTAACATTTTTGAGGCACAGTGGGAAAAGGAGAAAGGCGGAAAGATAAGGGGATAATGTCTGTGAGACAGTCAACCTGAAAGGTTCACCACAATGTGAAGGGTTTCAAGCGTGTTCGATCTGTTTCTATAATTTTGTTATTCATGAGACATAGGGGAGCGAGAGAGTAAAGTAAACACAGCCACTTAGGAGATAGATGGAGCACACGAAGAGAAACTAAGCCACAAAACACAGCAAAAGAGCAGAGCATTATAGGCAGAAAAATTACATCTGGATTATTCTACTTAAATGGAAGAAACACAAATGACACCAAGGATTCATAGCAATGTGCATTGGAGTGATAATGAACAGACCAGCCCGGACCCCCTCTCTCTTGCTCACTGAGTCGAATCCTACACCTCTCATGTGATCCGGCAGGAGTCCCAGGAGTCAATCATCGTCCTGTCCTCCTGCTCAGTCCTGCCTGGTCCTGTCCAGTCTAGCCCCACCCACTGTAGTCTTGCCCCTGCTCTGCTCTCTTTAAGCCATCACATTCTGCCCCTGCTGGTCTCTGCTCATCATAAACACTGGTGGTTATGTCTGAATATGCCTTTGTCTCAGCTTCTGTCTCAGACCATGAGACTCTTGAGGGTCTTTTTGTCTTTATACCTGTCTTCAACGCTCTAGGCTAAAATCCTTAAGCGTAGCAGGTGCACAATATACTCATATACTTGGATATACTCATATATTGGTTGGTTGATTAATTTCAAATGCTTGTGATGGAATTTTCTCTGCAGTTGGGTCTATGAGCAGAAGTTCTGCATGCACAGCTCTTTTGGAAGTAGATTTAAGGTTAAATTAGGTTAATGATCACTGAGCCAGCCCCTAGAGGACCCCTTTTGGACAAGCACATCCATTTACAGCAACAATGTCTCTTAAAATACATTTAACAGATCGATAAAAAACAATGCAACATGTTCAAAGATTTTCAATAGTACATATTTTCCTCTACTTGTGTCTAGATTTCTCCAATTAAGTATATCTGGAGGGTTACTGAGACAGCCAATACCCTATACCCAATGAGGACAAGGCAAAATCAGTGATCTGGGCATTCACTTACTCTTTCCAAATATCACAATTCCTTTTGAAGAAGAAGGGCTGATCTGTGTGTATACCATATTCTACCTGGGTTCTAAAATTTTGGTAAATTAGGAATATCCAATTTTTCTCCTAGACCTATAAATGCTGACATTGAGTTCATCCACTTTTTAGCTTGGATGGTCAACATAATGTAAGAAGAAAGGAATCCTAGCATTTGTTAAATGCTAGACATGAGTTAAACGTGGTGTTCATTTCCCATGAATGAGGCAGTAGCACAGAACCTTTTTTTTTTTTTTTTTGGCTTTCATTTCCTCATCTATAAAATGAGTATAAAGAACTAATATCCAAGTGCTGTTATGAGGATAAAATCGGGTAATACGTGTAATATGTAGCTTTAGGTTGATGACTCATGCATGGGAAGCACTACATGTGTTGAAGAAATACAAATAAAAGAAAGTTCATTCTCACAGCAATGCTTTGTGACAGGTGTTTCCAAAAGCCCTTCTAGCAAGAATAGTTAAAAACCAGCTGATTCATTTGTTTTCTATCCTTAGATTTACAAGCAGAGGATATCATCAAGCAATCTTCTTGAACCTTTGGTGGCAATTATTTGTACAGCCTAGCAGTCTCAACTTTATTTGTTTTGAATAAATAAATATAATTATATCCATTCTCGGGCCCCTAGGAAACATTTTCCCAGCACTAGGAGTGAAAAGATACACCACTATCTCTCCTTTTTTTTTTTTTTGGTAACTGACTAAGTTTCACACTGGCAAAGAAGAAGCTTAGCAGAACTGGAAAATGTCTTAAAATATTAATTATGTATTAACTGAGTTTCATAAATTTTTTAATTTTCTGAAAGGCGTTAATAACAAGAACCCATAATGACTCCAGGGAAACAATGACACATTTGCATTTTATTAGTTAAAATAAGTGCAATAATACTTCAGTTATCTGCTTGTCACTGGATATGGGCCATTTAATGTGTGTACATTTTCCCAACAACTAAACCTTGGTCTTCTGATCACAAAAACTTTGATCATTTTAACTCTTGGGGCGCCTGGGTGGCTCAGTGGGTTAAACTTCTGCCTTCAGCTCAGGGCATGATCTCAGGGTCCTGGGATCGAGCCCTCCATTGGGCTTTCTATTCAGCGGGGAGCCTGGTTCCCCCCTTCCACTCTGCCTGCCTCTCTGCCTACTTCTGATCTCTCTCTCCTTGTCAAATAAATAAAATCTTTGAAAAAAACATGATAAAAATATATAATCACTCACTTTCTGTTATTCAGACCATACTGAAAACTACAAAAAAAAAATGTTGAACATCATGTTACGTTTTTTGTATGGGAAGCAAGAGTCAACATTTACTTTACTAAATGGTATTACGGCTACATGTTCAGATATTTTGAGGCACCGAAGAACTTTTTCCCCTTTCTCTGAATGGCCTCACAATTATTGTGTTGGGATTTCATATTTTTAGTAGCTCATAGAACACTGTGGGGCTGTTGGGTTTCACTTGTGAGGTACCAGTTCCTGAAAATGATTAGAACTAGTTTTGGGGGATTGAGAAAAGGACTAAATAGATCCAACAGACATTATAAGGGTGTAAACCTAGAACTATCTACAACGAGAGCAGGTGTTGTTAGTGATTAAAAGGAACGAGGGTTTGTCAAGAGGGGATCAGTAGGAGGAGGAGAGGCAGAGAGCATCCGGGAACTTTTCTTCCCCACCTGAGACTGGCGTAAGATGTAAGATGGAGTCTGAGCCTGCGCAAATCTGGGAAGTCTGGTGGATACAATGAATTCTTCTGCAAAGACTGGAGCCAGAGGGCATAGACACGATTCCAGAGAACACAGTCTGGATGCTGGTGGACGCACCCATGGCAGACCTTCTCCGGGGACACCATCCAGGTTAAGAAAATGACCCAGCCTTCTCCCTCCCTCTGGAGGAGGATCCAAGCCATTGAAAATATTTTCAATGTTTTCACCAAAAAGAATAGACTTGCTCTGGAAATTCAAATTTTCCCAACCATTTTTTTTTTTAAAGATTTTATTTATTTATTTGACAGAGAGAGATCACAAGTAGCAGAGAGGCAGGCAGATAGAGAGGGGGAAGCAGGACCCTCGCCGAGCAGAGAGCCCAATGCGGGGCTTGATCCCAGGACCCTGGGATCATCACCTGAGCCGAAGGCAGAGGTTTAACCCACTGAGCCACCCATGCTCTCCTCCCAACCATTTTAACATGGTTGCTCAAGTTATTTATCGATCATGCCGAGTTTTAAAAGTTGAAGGCAGTGATGCCTTTGAGCTAGAGAAGACACAAAACAACAGAGAAATGGTAAAGGGCTTTATGTAGTCTAAGAAAAATTCTGGGCAACTAATCTTGCCTTGTTCCACTTGTGACATTTAGTTAGCAAAGGTCAACCTGGTAAGGCTTCATCATTGCTCTGGGATGCTTGGCCATGTATTTCTTCTGCCTCACATAACTGTCCTTGGCTTTTCCCCGGCCTCAGAACTGATCCTGCTATGCCAGGAGCCCACAGACATTACCGGTGTCCCCTAAATTGTCTTGCACTGCAAGTAATGATTTCAGACACGTCTCTGGGAGACACACACACATAAAAGGGGGTTGATTTTGACATTCATTTTTATTGCATTGGTATTGTGATTATTATTATGGTTTTTCCTTTGTATATGGTCTAATAACTTCCCAAAGCACTCCCACAGTGTTAATTTCTTAGCATGGGGCCACTGCTTGGGGGAAGAATCAGCCAGGAGTCGTCTCCTCAACCCAAAGAGAAGGAGGCAGGATATTTTCATAAGAGGAGATTTTGCTAAATCTATTCCAGGCATCTGCTTCTGTGACCATATCAGAGCTTCAAAACAAAGAAACTTTGCCAGATACTGAAATCCAATTAACTATTACAATAATGCTAATAGCTAACATGTGCTGAGCATATATGCGGTAGCCGGCGTTGCTCTGAGCGTCGGATGTGCATTAATTTACTGAGTTCTCCAGCAACTCTGAGATGCCAATGTGATCTGGCCCCAGAAGAGGAACAGAGACCCAGAGCGAGAAGAAGCAGACAGCCCTGGGAATGCCCTCTGGCTTCGAGGTTATATGGCCTCTTCATCAAGTCTGTTAAGAGGTGACTTGCGTCTCAAAATTCAGCTAGCCCAAAACAGGCAAGAATCCAACTGTATGCTAAAAGGGCCTGGGGTGAGAGGAGAGGCGGCCCATAGAGTGTATCAAACATCACGTACTTCACTCCGTGTTCATAAGGCCTTCCTCAAGTGGAAGCTTGGCCTTTGCTGGAGCAGAGGATGCAAGGCAAGGGGGGTTGCAGGGTTGTCCTGCGAAGGTGGGGATCTTGTATGGAAATGACCGGTGGGTGAAAGAAGCCACTCATATTGCATGATTCCATTTACATGAAAGGTCCTGAACAGACAATCCGTGGAGACAGGAAGTACATCGGCGGCTGCCAGCGCCTTGGAGAGGGGTGGATGGGGAAGTAGGAATGACTGCTGGAGGGTAGGAGTGTCTTTGGGGGGTGATGAATATACTCTAGCATTGAGTGTGGTAATGCTCAACTCTGTAAATATACTGAAAGCCATAGTGTATGCTTTAAATGGGTGAATTATATGGTATGTGAGTTATATCTTAATAAAGTAGTAATTAGTAACAAAAAACTTCCGGAGTGTTGAGTCTGACCCCAACTATCTCAAAGCAGAAGTGACTCAAGAAGACAGGGACAATTTCATAAAATTTGCTTATTAGGTGAAGAAATGGCTGATTAATTAAACTTATATAAATAATTTATGTTGATCATAAAAAATTCAAAACACCCATAATCTTGACACTTGGACATCATCATTGTTAACGTTTTCAGGTTTATCCTTGAGAACTTTTTCTATGCATTTATAAGGTACATGGAAACACCACATCCTGTTACCTCTATTGTAATTTGCTTTTCTCATTAAACAACACTCTGTCACAGGGGCTCTCCAAATGTGATGCCTGTACCATTGGCATAAACATCATCTGGGCACCTCGAAATGTGATTTCTAGAGCCCCAGCCCAGGCTTCCTGAATGAGAAGCTCTGGGAGTGGGGCCACGAGGCTTGCTTTAGGGAGCCCTCTAGGCAATAGTCAAGTGTGAGAACCCCTGCCCTGCCTTAACTCTCTGTGCGTGTGTGTGTGTGTGTGTGTGTGTAAATACATGTGGATTTCTGTCATTTCTAATGATTGATATTGCAACTTTTGGATACTAGAAGTAATGTTGCAAAGATCATCCTTGTGCTATACTTGCACACTTTATTTCCTCCAATTCATTCCCAGAAGTGTATGTACTGAGTCAAAGTCTAAGGTTTTAGATATTTATTTTCAGATCGCCCTCAAAAAAACCTTCTTAATTTACATTCCTACCTCCAATACAGGAGAATGCATATATTTTTGACAATTCTGGTTGTTCTATTTTAAAATCCATAATAATACAATAAGTAAAAAGGGTAGGCCATTGTGTTTTAGTTTACATTTCTTTGATTACTGGTGATATTGAACATTTGTATGTGATTACTGACTATATTTCTTCATTTGTGAATGTCTTGCTTAAGCTTGTTGCCCAAATTTCTGTGGAATTTTTCATATATATATGTATATATATATATATAGAATATATGTGTGTATATATGTATAAAATATATATATATCTTTTCGGTGGAATTTAATACATTTAATACATTGTCAAGTAGTAAGAATACTAACCCTGAATATCACATATGTAGAAAATAGATTTTCTTGTTTACTTGTCTTTCAACTTTCTAGGGTTTTTTGGCTGTTTAGAATGAGCTTAAATTTTAAAATGTCATAAAATTTTATTTTGGTGACATTCTTTGAAAGGATTTCCCATCTGGTTTTTTATAAATATTTACATATATTTTTCTGAGTACTTTAACATTAAATTGTTTAATCCATATGGAATTTATGTTGCTGTAAATTATCTTTTGTTTCTAAAAGGTTCTCCCTAGATTCTTTATTGACAAGTCCTAATTTTCCCACATGATCTGAAATCCTAACGTTATTATATATCCATTTTTTTTAATGGCTTGTGTCTGCTTTTGAATTTCTTGGTCTATGTAATTAATCTATTTCTAGTGGAGTCAGTTTTGATTATCAGAATTCTAATACATTTTAGTATTGGAAGGACACGGGGCACCTGGGTGGCTCAGTGGGTTAAAGCCTCTGCCTTCAGCTCAGGTCATAATCCCGGGGTCCTGGGATCGAGCCCCACATCGGGCTCTCTGCTTCGCAGGGAGCCTGCTTCCCCATCTCTCTCTGCCTACTTGTGATCTCTGTCAAATAAATAAATAAAATCTTTAAAAAAAAATTGGAAGGACGGATACACTCTCTTCAGTTTTTTTCTTCCCCCAGACTTTTTTTTCCTGGTTATTCTCATATCATATAGTCTTCAAATACACTTTAGTCAAGTTTGAAAAGAAGTATTAGAATTTTGACTTGAATTACACTAAATTTACACCATGATTTCTCAGTGTCAATATCTTTAAAGATAGAACGTCTTTCTGTCGTGGACCATGTTATGTCCAATTTTTCACAATTATCAGATATCCTTTTGTTTTTGTTTATTTGTTTAAAGATTTACTGTCCTGAGGACAGTATATAGTTCTTTTCATATAGATTATAGTCATTTCACGAGAAGTTCGTTTCTAGGCATTATGTAGGTATGACTACTATGAATCACATATTTTCTAAGTGATTTCTGTAAACTAACTTTATAACTAGCCACCTCGCTGAAGCCTTTTATCAGTCCTAATATTTTCTCATGGGTTTTCCAAGCAGGACAGTGATAATTTTGTCTGCAGTGTCCAACATTTATTCCTGCTTTCCTATTCTTTTCTATTGTATTAGCTGGTGCTTCCAGAACAATGTTAAATAGTCATATGAGTAGGCATTTTTGATCTCTCCCTGCCTTTTCATGGCAATGTCTTCCATTTTATAGTTAATCATGATGCTGGCTGTTAGTTTTAAAAAAGCATATTTTATATGTCTGTATATGTATTCATACACACACATATATATATACACATACTCATATATACTCATACTCATACTCATATATACATATATACACATACTCATATATACTCATACTCATACTCATATATACACATATACACATCCTCCCTCCCTCCATCCATCCATCATGTTTGTTAGTAGCCTACATTCTTCGTTTACTAAGATTTATTTTTTTACTTTTAAAAAAGATTTTATTTATGTATTTATCAGAGAGAGAGAGGGAGAGAGCACAAGCAGGGAGGTTGTAATGCAGAGGGAGAAGCAGGTTTCCCACTGAGCAAGGAGCCTGATGTGTGACTCGATCCTATGACCCTGGAATCATGACCCAAGCCGATGGGGGATGTTTAACCGAGTGAGCCACCCAGGCGTCCCTAAGATTTTTTTTTTTTAACATAGACTTTCTATTTTATAAATGTCCCTTCAGAATCACTCAAGATGATAATGTATTTATCTTTTGTGGCCTTATTTCACAATTATTTTCAAATTAACATTAATCGAGCATCTTCTATGTCACTAGCCATTTTACTAATAAACAAACCAAAGAGACACAGAGACCTATCAGAAAAGCTAAGTTGTTTGGTTCCCAGCTCTTAGCAGATAGGAGCTGCCAAAGAGAAAGAGAGGACGGCTGGTGTGGTCAGGCAGCCATGGTGGGGAAATGCCAAAGGAGCCACACAGACCCTCTATCTGCTGTTCACATCCTTGTTCCTCACTGAGATCTCTTGAAGGATCTCTTAAACAAAACAACAAAACAAAACAAAACAAAACAAAACATAACAAAACAAAACAAAAAGCTTGAGCCTACTAAAACTGTGTGTGTGTGCTTGCGTGTTGGGGGCCGGGGGTGTAAGTCGGGCATCTGGGCTGATAACCACGGAGGCTAAAATGAAGGCGCAATTGAACGGTCGCTGTCCTCAGCGTCCTGCAGGGGGCGCTGTTAGCTAGTTATTTTACCAAACTGGGGCCACTCCAGTTTGCTCAGGGATGTTACTGTTATTTTAAAGTGGCTGCAATTAGGACGTGGACCCATATGAAACAGCCATTTTTATAGGCAAAGCATGGTCAACTGTATGATCTGACCTAACGTTATTAATTATGCCCATTTATTATCTATTATGTATCGGTAGTTGTTATTTGTATTTTCTACAGACCACATAGTTTTGTTTCTATAACAGCTCCTTGAGGTAGGAACCATCATCCCAATCTACAGATGAGAAAACAAGCTCAGAGTATTTAAGAAAGTCCTTTAACGTCACACAGCGAGGAAGTGGTAGAGCCAGGAGGCAGATTCAGGTCAGTCTGGCCCCAAATCTTACGCTTTTTCTTTAACGACAGGCCAGTCTTAGGTCTGCTGATTCTCACTGGTGGCGTGCTGACCCAGAAGGGGAGCAAAGTCTGCTCATTCCAAACGGTCCCTGACTGGAGAGGGATGTGTGCCCTCTCCAAATTTCGCAGCTTCCACTCCGTGGAGCAGGGGCTTTCCAAACGCGGTCTGCAGACCCGCAACATCACCTGGGAACTTGCTAGAAATGCCCATTCTCACCCTGCCCTGGAAGTCCTGAGTTAGAAACTCCAGTGGGTGGGGCCAGCAGTCTGTTTTAAGAAGCCCTCCAGGTGATTGTGATGCCTGCCAACATTGGAGAACCACGACCTTGGGCCCAACCGTAATGACTGCTAACTGGTACTGAGAACTTGCTCCACACCAGATCTCAACCTGTTGGGGAGTCCCTACAAGGTAGGGGTCTATAACCGGTGTAATTCCTACTTCTGCAGAGGTGGCACTGGAGCCCGGCAGGTGAACAGGTTGCCTGAGGCTCTGCAGGGAGCAGGTTGTTGAGTCTGGGTTCGAACCTGGCTCTTAAGAAAGAGCTGATGGCTGCCACCCTCTGCTCATCACGTGAAGCCCGCGGTACCCGATTCCCTGCGGAGTGTCTTCAGCAAAGGGTGGATGGAGACGAGATGGCGCTGATGTAGGCCCGGGGCTTGGGGGGAGATGATGCAGCTCGTCCACCATGGGCATCCTTCGCATGGGGAAGCAGGGGAGCCGTGGTTTTGGCATCCAAGTTCCCATAGAGGAGGCTGGGGCATTCCAGATAAGGCGCCCTTGTTTTCCATCCCACAGGCCGGATGCCTTTATTCGGGCAGTTTCCAGTGACCGCCCTTCATCTGCAGAATGCCCGCTGAGAGTCAGAGGCTTTGTATGTCGAGGGTCTTACTGGGGATTATCGGTAGGCAAGAATAATGGTGATATTGTTTGCAGAGCCAAGGAGGAAAATCAGACCTGGGTGGAGGATTTATTTTTCCTCCATAAAGCGGACCGGAGGGAGGGGGGGGGGCTCTTCAAAAGTTCACGGACTGTGGCGCTAAGTCTCTCCGTTTGGAAACACTCCTGGATGGCATGGGGAGATTCCCGGCTAATACTGTGCACACCCCTCTATCACCCAGCATCCAATTCCCGGCGAATTTTGCAATATAGTGACAGTAATGGAAAGCAAAATGATCTCTAAATAATGGTTTAAGATGGCTACTTGATAAAGGGCACTGCAATAATTATGATCAATGGAGCATGGATTCAATATATATTGCCCATTTAGATGCACTAGATTAGCCTAACAGCTTTCTTTAATGTTCTGAGTATTTTGTGTGTCCGCTTGCCTGTGTGTGTGTGTGTGTGTGTAAGGGGGAAGAAGGAGAGAGAGAGAAGAGAAGAGAAAGGAGGGAGGGAGGGAGGGAGGGCGAGGCAGCCCAAAAGCTGCTATGAGCGTTCCTTGCCTTCATATTGATCAATGTGGTTGGGGTGACATGGTGCGGAGCAAAGGAAATTGAGATTCAGAAGTTGTGTGATCCATTACCAAGAGCAAGCCCTCAGGTGTCATGTGTTTCAGACGGGGCCTTTGTGGAGGGCGGTGGAAGCAGGGAACGGGGCGGAGGAGAGACACCTGATATGAGTTTAGTCATTTTGCAGAGGGCGCTTTCTGGATGACGATTTGGTGTAATCACGGAAATTAGGCATGCAGGCAGCCAGCCAAGAGAATCCCTCAACATCCCAGAGCACCAGCGCCATCAGCTAAGTGAGCTGGACAGGACTTGTTTTAGAAAGCTGGGCTAGCCGTGGAAATGTGTTTTACCAGGAGGGAGGAAATGATTTACTTGACATTGGTCCTAATCCTCCCCTCTCCAGCATCTCCCCTGCGCCCCCTCCCCCAGGAAGGAAATTTTCCGTGACAGCCTGTCTAGAAATCTGGGTCCGTTCCCTACCTTTTATGTTTTTGGGTTGATCCCAGGTAACACACAGGGTCTGTGATCAGCGTGTAATGATGAGGGCAGTGTGCCATATGGGCTGAAATTCCTTGGGATAATGAGGATAAAATGATTGCAGTCTTAGTCCTGACTTGCTTTGATTTGTCAGTTAAAATAAAGGCCCCGTCTCCGCCCCTTCATGAAAGGACATCAGTAGGAAGTGTCACCGCTCACAGGAGGAGAAGCCAATCCCCTAAACCCGATAATCTCTGATGATGTCCCTGCTGATTGGGAGTGGGTGCGGGGCTGTCAGGCTCAGTGATTGTTTGGCCTAGAAAAGCAGCTGGAGTTTAGGTCATCATAAGGATTGCTAACTAGTTCGCTAAGCATTTACTAGGTCCTGCGTTCTTGGGAGCAGGGCTTCCTGAAACTGTGGGGGCGGGGGCAGACACGCATCACCCAGGGAGCTTGTTAAAATGCAGATTCTGATTCAGTAGGTCTGGGTGGGACCCGAGGATCCATATTTCTAGTAGGATTTCAGATGCGCCAGTGCAACCGGTCAGAAGACCACACGTGAGGTTGCAAGGGTCCAGTGCCCAGCCTCATTGGATTCTCACGCGGACTGCACAAGCTGGGCGCTGTTATGAACCCTGTTCTACAGAGGAAGCTATGAATGGACACATGAAGAAGTCAAGTGTCTCGCAGCATGTCTCGCCGCTCTTAAATGATCCGTCTGAGGCTGGCACCCAGGCTTTCCATCCCTCCATCCTTCTCTGCCCTCCAGGGTGGCGATCAGGGGCTGATGCAGGTAGAGTGGGTGCAGACAGGAGCAGCCTGCAATCCTGGGAGGATATTTGGAGGAGAGGCAGCCTTCAGGGTCACCCAACCTGGACGGGATGAGCAAGAAATGCGCTTCGTTGTACAAAGCCACGCAAGCCTAGGGCTCGTCTGAGCCCCGGCTAGTGTTTGTAACCCCGGCGAGCAATGTCGCTCACTCAACCACTCACTGCACACCTCATGATTCCCACTTGCCCCCAGTCGTCAGGCATCCAGATTTGTCTAAGCATCAAATTGTAAACCAGCTGTGCAAGCTGGGCCTGGCAGAAAATGGATGCAAGCAAGGCCCCTCCCGGAGCGCTGGGAGGGGGACGGCTGCCGGTGTTCCTCTTGAGCCCTCCGAGTGGTAACGCCCAGCCTTGGGGCTTCACTCCGAGCTCATCAACACCTCAGACCAATTTTCGAATGCTCCAGGCTTGATTAAACCCAAGGCACAGTTTGCCAAGTGCTTCCTCCCCCACCTTAATTATTTAGATTGTGTAGAATTTGAGTAAAATTTAATCCAGATGTTTCTGATTCGTTTAAGTTTAAATCACCAGAAAATGCTCTTAGGTTGCTATTTGATGTTAAGAGGGTTTTCAAGCATTTCCCCCCTTCTTGAGCGGAGAGGTCACATTTGGGTTGGGGAAGAGCTGTCCCCCGCACCTAGAGGTTTCATCGGATTTGATTTGAAAACCCATTTTTGTGAAATCTGAGTCCGAACTCTATTTCCCTTTGACCTTCTTTTCAAATCTCTACCACGAGAATCTCAGAGAAAGAACTGGAGTCATTTGCATGTAGTTGATATCAGGGATTCTTGTTTGAAAAAGATGGTAGCCAGGGACCTGGCCGTCCCCCAGCCCCGGGAACTGATTGGGGCTGGCAGTGGCCATGCCCTTCATCAACTCCAGAAGCCACAGCTGGCCAGGTGAGCGCACTGATTTTGCTTAATTTTGCTACGTGGGCATATTGCTAAGCTGAAGTCCATCAGTCTGGCACCAAGTATCTGGCAGCTGATAAATGAGTGCTTAGGCAAGGTTGTAATCCAGGGCAGTGGTTCTCAAAATGTGGTCCCTGACCAGTAGCATCCGTCCCCTGGGAAGGTCACCTGGGAACTTGTGAATTTGTGAGCCCATCTAGACCTACTGAATCAGATTCCAGAGGTGGGGGCCAGCGATTGTGTTGGAATAGGCCTTCCAGGTGATTCTGTTTTTCCTCCCTGGGTAATACTTGTCATCTTACTCATAGGATTTTGCAGGGAGGAATGAGATAACATTGTTACATGATTGAAGACACTCAGAACCAGGCTGTATTTACACAGGGCTCCACGACTGACCTTTCCGATGGAGTTGGAAGGCTGAAGAAATCAAACAACCATTCGAGTTGACTTTTTTCCCCCCTCTGAATTAATTTGATGTTTTTGCACAGTGTCTGCATTGAATGGTTTGGTCAGGGGGCCGTCTAGAGATACAGCCTGAAGTCCTGTTTTAAACAGTAGCACCCTTGATGTGAAAATTCTTTTGGGAATCACTGTAGGTTTCTGGAGTGTCCCCTCAACATTGCAGCTTTTATGATGCACGTTACCGGGATCACTGGAGTTGGCAGGTGGGGTCTCCTCCCTCCCCGAGTTTGTTCATGCTGTTTGACATTTGTCAGATGTTCAGTGAGTATATCTACATTCTGGTACCGTCCTAGCAGGTCTTGGGAGGTTCCCATCAGACACTGAGCTTAAGTTCCCAGACTAGAGGTTGACTAGGACCAATAAACAAAGGGTCAATAAAACAAAGTTCTAGACTGAGCATTTCCCCGCAGCTGCAGAAGGGGAGGACAGCCAGCATCGGTAGAGGGGTTTTGTGGGGCTTTGCAGAGAAGACGAAGCCTGGGTCTTAGAGGTAAGGATTGGCCGGGTAGGCTACGGTGGCGCATGGAGTGGGTGAAGCCAGGATCTTTATATGCTTTAGAACCTTCTGGCATTCAGGGAGCCTGAGGGTGAGATGAAGCTGGAGATGGTGGGGCCAGTTCATGGTAACCTGGAAGGTTGATAGCCCACTGCAGCTCTGGCAAGTTATTTTTCACAGGGAAACTAAGCCATAAACCATGGGCCTGCATTAGCCATATTAATGATACATCATTATGGCTTTTTTCTTTTTTCTGGTATAGGAGAGAGGGGTTTGTTGAAAGTATAGGTGTATATTTCCAGATCTAAATCTGATCATAGGATTCCTCTGCTTAAAACCTCCAATAGCTCCATATTTCCCCTCCAGTGAAGTTCAAACTTATTAATGCTTCAAGCTGTGCACGGTGTGGGTCTCTCCACCTTCTTCCACCCCGTGGCCTTTGTGGTCCAGGCTCCTACAGACTCAAGGGCTCCTGGCGGTCTCAAATGGGCGTTTTCTCTTACTGTGGCACCTTCAAGCAAGATCTTCTCTTCCTTTACCAGTTTCCGTCCTCTCCTCTCTCGCTTGGTTTGTCCTTGTTCCAGAAGGCCAGAGCTCCTGCCCCACCTGCTGCAGAAAGGGTCTCCTGGATGCTGTGCGGCTGCGGGGTCTTGTCGCGCCACAGACCACCCCTCACTGCATCAGTGGTTGCACGCACGCTAGTCTCCCCAGGCAACGTCAGGGCCCGTTTCCGGCCCATGATGGGTAGGTTGGGGGCTCTCAGTTTTTGGTTCCGCAAACTTGGCCGAAAAGGTGGGAACCAGGGCCCCGCGGCTGAGCATCGTCCCCGCTATGGAAGCTTCCCGTACATCCATCCCTGCTGCGGAGAGCGTGGGCAGCTTTTGGGCGCGCCGTTTGTACTCCTACTGAGGGTTTCAGCAAATCCTCTTAAATGACTCCATTTCCGTGCCTTTATTGACATCTATTCTTGCTACTGAAAACCTGTCATGACAATTTCGCATTTCAAAGTGTTGAAAGAACGTGCCTAGGTTGAAACTTTCGCCTGTTTGCCGGGATGTCAAGTTTTATTCCGGGATGCTGTCCCACCCCCACCCCCAGCCGGCTTTTCTCTCCCTGATAATGGAGGGTTATAACAGAAATGCCGCCAGCATCCCTGTTATAATACAGCCAGTGATGGGTACCCGGAGCCCACAGAATGACTCCCGACGGAACAGAAGAAGCAATTTGGAGGGCGTGATAAAACACGCTGGAGGACGGCATCATTCCCTCGACAGAACAGTTCAAGAATTACGATAAAGAAGCGGGGCACGATCCTTATTTCTTTCCATGTGGCCCTAAACAGTCCTAATAATGTGGTATCTGAACTTTTAATGACACTGAAAAAGAGGGCTTTCCGTTGTCACAAATGTTTGCAAAAGCACACTGAGACAAAATCCCGGAGAACTTGCTTCAAAATAACCTGCCAGCCAAACGTTTGCCAAATGTACTAATTAGTCACATTTACAACAACACTCTGGCTAAGGAATGGGATGAGGACTTCGGAACGATAGAGCGGGTGATATACAAATATTTTGGGTGAGACATAATCAGTTAATTGGTTTATTAAATTATAAAACCATTGTTTGCCCGAAAGAGCAATAAAACTAACTAAATGAATAGTCACCTCTTTGAAGACTTCTTACATTAATTATGTTTATGCTTTGCTTGGAGCAGCCGTGTTAGACAAAGGGCTCTTTATCTTTATATGCCAAAGCTACAATGTATTGTGGCTCAAATGATGGCACTGACTTTATGTCTACATAATTACAGAAATCTTATCCCTTTTGTGTTTGCACATCATTTTCGGTTTTTTGGAATAGTTAAACTCCATTTTACTTTTTAATAACATTTTAGAAATCATTGTGATTCAGGTAAACAGAATTTGATTGCTTTGATGGATTGAAAATGGTTAGCTCAGCCCGAGTTTATTTGATTTGTCTCTTCAGGGATTACAAAGAATAGGATTTTATCTCCAGACTGACAAAAGAGACAAACTCTGCATTTTTTGCCTATGTAGTGGCTGTGTCGTTAAGCCACACAGCCCCTCCACAAGGGAAATACATTAGGCAGGAGGCTGGATTTTTATTCATGACCAAAGTTTTCGTCCCATCATATGTTGGTGGGGGGTGGGGAGTGGAGGTGTCCTTTAGTCCTGTTTGACTTAACAGAATTTTTTAGTAAGAGAAGACCTGGATTATTGCACGGCGCTGAATACGACAGATTCCGAGGGAGATAATTTGGTGAAACAGTGCCTGTCTTTCTTAGGAATGGTCACTTTAGGCAAAGGCCCATTTGCCCGTTGAATGGGTTTTGAAAGGCGATGCACTGATTACTTGCCAGGGTTCACCTTGCAACACTCCTTGTGGATTTCCCGCAAGCTTTCATCCAAGACCCAGGTGGATTGCATGGTGCCTCCCATACACTGTTTTTCATTTTATTCGGCTGTGACCTGACGTGGGTATGGCGGGAAGACCTCAAGAAAATGTTGATGAACAATGGAGAGAAAAGCTGTATGTTGCAAATACCCTTTCTCAACCCGGCTTTCTTGCTCGGGAGGGGTGGGATCTCCTTAATTCCTGGTTTTAAGAAAGCGCCCCCCGTGTCTTGCCCCAAACTTCTTAAAATCCTGACTTCCTGGGGAGCAGGCTGCTGTGGAGCCAAGCAGGTAGCCAATGTTGCGTTGCCGAGTTTTGGAGACCCATCTAAACCCCGTTGTGGGCAGTAACAAAAAACAGGGGTTGGGTGGGAAAGGAGTGGGATTTAGAAAGAAAGTTCTATCCAGACTCCTGCCCTGTCTCATCATCTGTGTGACCTCAGAATTCCAAACCTCACTCATCTTTGTTTTCTCCTGTGGTCCCTGGAAGGATTAAATTAGTCCACCCAGGATGTCCGATGCCTGCTTCCAAGTGTTTATCGAAGGAGTGGCCACAGCCCTGAGGTACTTGCCATTTGGTTGTGAAGGCCTCCTACAGATGAGGGGCAAATACTTGGAAAACCCTGGCACCGTTTCATCCTCATGGTCCCTGTTGAGGCATAGTGTTGTAACACAGTCCCTATAGGATTACAGGAAATCCTGTCACCTTACCATGTGGCCTTTTGATTGTGACTGAAATAGACCAGTTTCATACAGATTCCTTGCTAGGAACAATTGCAAACGTTCAGCAAATAACCACGTGTAAACAGACACTGGGTCAAACCTCATTACAACCAGCCCAGTTTATAAAACGCAAAGAACCGCCACCTAACGTGTCCCTAATGGCACTAAAACGCTGCCTCGCCTTATTTGCTGGTTAATTGACTTAAGAAAGGAACTGATGCAATCAAGGTAAGAGCTCGGGTAATGCTTTGAAATTTTATACAGTGTCATTTGGTTTTAATATAAACCCAATACTGGAAACACAGAGTAAACTCATCATCAGAATGAGGAGAGGTTAATCAGAGAAGGCTCTCAGGTGGAGGTGGTTTTTATTTTTTTATTTTTCAAGAAGGGAAGGAGCATCGAGACAGGGAATGTTGTGTCTGTACAAAGGCAGAAACAATGAAAGTCACGGGGGGAGGAGAAGCCAGTGATCTGGTCGAGGAAGATGAAAGCCTGGTTGGGGCTCAAGGCCAAGGACTCCAAGAAGTGGGGGTGAGCTCTTTGGCTAAGAGAAAGGAGAAGGATGGTGGAGGAGGGGCAGGGTTTTCAGAGCATTCAGGAAACAGGCTCCGCCAACCCCACTGATTTTCCATGGCTTCAAAGCTTCAACTGTACCATAGGTCCCTGAGTCCCCAGATCAAATGATTTCTTTCAGCATCACTTGCAAGGAATTGAAACTGTCTTCCCGATATTGGTGCGCAGAACTCAACTCTCTTTCTTACATTGTTTACCCCCCAATACGTCTGCTCTGTGTTTGTACCCATGAGTCTAAGTTGGCGAGCCGGCAGTCTCCCTCTGCTAATCTCCATTTCTGCACCCAGAGTTCTTCAGGAAAATCAACACATGCCAGGACCCTCGGGGGAGGCAGAGCCGCTCAGGGGGCAGGGATGGGCCACACTGATAGACAGTGGAATTGATGAGCGGAGCTGTCCCGTATCCACAGCCTCCAAGGGTATCCCTGAACGTGTCTCCCAGGCATGACAGTCATAAGTTCTAAGGAATTGAACTAAAAGAGAAAGTTTTTGCATCAGGAGTCCAAAGAGAGTCTAGACAAAGACCCGAACAGGTCAGAACCCTGACCAGGGAGATTTGTGAGGTCAGACCAGCAGGGCATTTTGCCGAAGATGACAGGTATCATAGGCATGAGACCTTCTACCCAGACCCCCATCGAGGGAGGATTTGCTGCCCAGCTGTGGGGACTGGCGTCAGCAGAGAGCCTCCAACCGTGGGCTCCTTCTGGGCCTCTGAGCTGTGGACTGCCCTCACCCAGGGGCACACCTTCCTTGGGGAAGCCCACAGCCAGGGACGGGGTCATCTGGGCAGAAGTCTAAGGGCTGGGCCTGTTCACCTCAGCAAGGGACAGTTCTGCCAGACAGCAGCTGTGCCAGAGTGCCTGGGGTGGCGGGGTTTTGTGAGGTCCCTGTGCCTTACCCTTCGGCTGATGCCATCCCTCCTCTTCCTTTCACAGGGCTTGATCCCTGGCAAACGCTTGGCAGTCCAAACCCCACCACCCCTCACCTTCCAGAAAACTCCACCTACACACCAGCAGGAAAGGACGGTGAGTGCCAAGAGGGAGAACAAGGAGGCTTTGCCGACAAGAAGTGCTTCCCCTTTGGGAGCAGAGGAATTAAGGAACCCGCAGGCATCAGCTGGAGGGAGAGCAGACAACCTTCGGAGGGTTTGGAAGACGGGACAAGGTGAGGATAGCCAGATGGGCTGATTAGCTGTGAAATAACACCATTAGTGCTCCTAATGTGCTCCCTGGGCCGGGGGCTCATGTCAGGGTACGGACAACCCAGAGCCGACAGGTGAGAGGGCAGGTGCTTCATCTCGCCTGTCTGGAAAGAGGGACCAGCAAAGAGATGGAAGGCCGAAATAAGTCCCGGTGACAGCCGGAGTCTCCTGCGCTGGTTAAGCTGAAGCATCTCATCCAGGCCCCGTAGCCATGTGTTTGCACGTAGCAGGTGATTAGTGAACTACTGAAGAGCACATACATGTACACATCAATGTTGAAGCGTGACTCCCGAGGGGCAGGGAAGGTTGGCGCCGTCCAGGCTCTTGGGCATGGAGGGTATTGGCGGCTGGGGAAGAATCCGGTTGGTTTTGCTGCATCCAATCTCATCTACGGCTCTGAATACCTTTCAGAGGCTTGCAGGCCCCCGAGACAGAAAGCGATGGCTGACAGGCATGTTTCCAGCCAATTTACATATATGTAAAGTTATCTGACTTGGTACTGATTTCTTTGCTTGTCAAGCCTTCCCCTGTTACAGTTGGCATGCCATGTACAATTTTACATTCTTTTTGTCAATCTGCTCTTACAATCTACTCCACCAACTGTCCCGCAAATGAATTTCAGAAACAATGACCAATGGTACAGGAAATGCCTTTGTTTGTAGAGGGAGAGGGACCTCGAGCATCTTTCCCTCCATGGGGATGACCTTGTGTCTGAGCCTTGCTGGAAGGGGAAAAAAAATGCATGTAGGTTTTGAGGAATAAAAATGACTTCACCTCGAGGACAGAATTCTGGAATGTGTTTGACTTTGAACCTAAGGCGATCAGCTGATGATTAATTCCTAATGAAAGCTCAACATAGAGGAATTTTTCTCCAGGTTTCCATTTCTAATTTACCTTAACTATAATTTAAAGGGGAAAAGTGAGCATTTTGGAGACCTGGAGAGAGCAAATTGTGTGAATTATTATTAGGTTCAGTTTATGCCCTAGATGAACTTTCTGGTAAGGACACATGAAAGAATCCTTTAATTTGCATTTCTTATGTAAATATATATGTGTTCTCTGGAGGGAAAATTCTTCCTAGAGTGTAAGGTCTAGTCCATTATGCTATTTCTATGTTGCTTTCAAATTCTGAGGGCCTTTGAGCTGTGACCTCTGAGGATAGCTGCAGACAAGCAAAACTAAGACCAAAGCATAAGGTTTTTTTTGTGTGTGTGTGTGTGTGTGTGTGTGTGTGTGTGTGAATTTAGCAAATTGATTTTAAATGAGCCTCAGCTCACAGAAAATGATGTGATCCAAAGAACTTTACCTGCCCTTCCCACGCTCTGACCTACTCCTTCGCTGGAATGAACTTGTTGGTGGGAAACCATCTTCAGTCTTATTTCTTTGAATCTGGCCTAACACACTTCAGATCTCAACCCTGGGGTCATGGATGGACCAGCCCAAGTGCTTCATTGGGTGCATTGGATGGCTGGGTCTTCCCTTTGGCCGGGTTAGGAATTCAGCATCAGAACCAAGTCTTACTTCTTTCAAGTGATTAATGGGATGCCTCACAGACTTAGTGCACGTGTCTTCTTAATGATTAGAAACCCAGCCTGTCAGTGAATGACGAAATAAGGCGATTACCGTGTTCCCCTGATCTCCACTGTCCATGTCAGCACGTTGCAAAGCCTCTAATAGGTGAATGATTCAGGGTTAGTGAGGTTCTTTCGTTTGTAATCTACTAGATGGTACAACTGTTCAAGATGCTTTGGTTATTTCCCCCATGGAACACCCTGACTGCCATTCTTACTACCCTAAGAATATGTCTCTGAATGTTCTTTCTTGACACATGTCTTCCTAGTCAGAAACGATAATTTCCCCTTACTCATTATTAGTAATCCCCAGTGAGATGGTCATAATGAGGATGAAAGCAATAGCAACAATTTATTGAGCATCTTCTATGTGCTAGGCACTGTGCAAAAGACTTCACGGATCTGCCATTTCATTTCCCCAATACTTTTAGGGTACAGACCTTACTCTTCCCAACAAAAATGAGGGAACTGGCATCTAGAGAGATTATGCAATTGTTAGAGGTCACAAGCTACAAAGTGTATGAGCCTCCGGGTCTCTGCAACCCTACAGCCCATGCTTGTGTGCCATGTTGAACTGTCAGAGCATGCCAGGAGATCTGCGGTAGGAGGGTTGTCTGAGAGCAATGTCTCATCAATTTCGTTACTGTCAACTCCTGAAGCATGTGTTCAAAAAACTCTTTGGACCCAGAAGGGCGTGGCTGTACAGGATATGTATCATCAACTTGATTAGGTATTACTTGGATGTTTAATATATGTTCCTTATGTATTTATAAGATAGTCATCAATTATTATCCAATGCCAATTAGGTATTGATTAGCTATTTATAACTCATTAGTTATTTATTAAATATTCAGAACTGATTGTGCCAGTTTAAACTTTCATCAGGAATGTAGAGAATTTCTACTTTCTCCACATCCTTGTCTACATCTGGATCTGGTATTGCTGGCTTTTTTTAGATGGTTGATGTGACGGGAGCTGAATTCCATCTCTCTGAGGTTTTGGTCTTCATTTCCTTCACTGCTAATAGGTTGTGCATATATATTAGCCATTTGGGTTTTCTTTTCTGTGAATTGTCTGTTCATGTATCTTTCTTTCTTTTCTTTTCTTGTTGAGTTATTTGCCTGTTAAAAAATGGATTTACAAGAATTCTTTATATAGAGTGGATACTAAGATTTCATTAGTTATGTGTGTTGCAAATATTTTCCTCTAATCTTCTCCATTAATTTCAAGGTGATGTTGACAAAAGTTTTATGCTATGTAATTGTATACAACTATCTTTGCTTTTTTGGTGGAGGGGCTAGCTATTTTTGCATATTATTTAGAGATAGTCTTCTATATTTTATTCTAAACTTTTAAGTTTTGGATTTTACACTTGGGCACATAGGACCTCTGATATATATTGTTACATTTTCTATAGTCTGAGTGGCAGTCCAAATTTATTTTTGCATGAAAGAATAACAAATTCTCCCAGTAGCATTTCCTATGAGCGCATCTTTTTACTCTGATTTATAATACCTTTCTCTCCTCTATCAAATTTCCATGCATATGTGGATTTGTTTCTGAACTTTGTCTTTTCCTGTGCCAATACCGATTTAGTTAATGTACCTTTATAATAAGCAAGTCACGCTTATTTATTCTTCAAATGACGTTTGTTATTCTTAGTCATATGGATTTTAGCCTCAGCATGCCAATAATCTTACTAAAAAATGAACTTGTCTGATGAATTAAATTCACTGATCTCTGCTGTTCAAGGGTTTGCTCACGATAGTGTAGTGGGTTTCACCCACCAGGTGAATTCATTCATTAGAACGATTCATCTGCAACTCACTTGAACTAGCTTAAACCTGAATGTTGAGACATATTTTTAAAGGCTGATTCTGTGTTTAATTAAATAAAAGTCAGGGTTTCAGTCAATTTGATTAGGAAACTGAACATGAGGTCTACAGGTCAGAAGATAGAAGCTTTGGGGCACTGTAATTGTAGATAAGAATTACATGAAATCATATGAAAAACGAAGAAAGTCATTCTTGCCTGCTTAAAAAATGTAGCCTTCTAGGTGCATTTTACAAAGTCAGCCACCAGAGGGCAGAAAGAGCATGAGAGTCCCACTGGCTTCCTGGGCAGAGGAAAGTAAGTCTTCATGGGTTCCCACTAGGACTTAGGCATGCTCGGTGCGCTCAGCAGATACAGACGTTTTTTGGGAGAGAGCTGTTTTTCAGCTGCTAATCAAAACGGTATTTCCTGATGGTCTTATCTCAGCTGAAGTATTTTTTCCCCCAGCACAGTGAAAGAGAAACTTACTTCCTAATTCTTGAGATCAAACCTTTGACTTTTGTCACAAGGAAATGCTGTTTAATGAAGTTAGAAAGGAAAACCCCCCTCCAACCACTTATCAGAATCTCAAACACCCTAATGGAAAGTCAAGGGACCCACCAAATGAAATAGAGTAATGTTTCCAACAGGGCAATTTTCTAGCTGACCATACTGTTCCGTTTCTACTGATAAAGGGCCCTATTTTTTTAATTGAAAGGTGATGGGTTTGTATTTCATGACCTGGGCATTATTGGGTGGCAACAAGTCCACGTTTTTTGTATTGCCAACACAAATAGCTTGCTTTTCTAGAGTACTGATTTTTCATAAATAGAAAGAATACATACTTTGTAATTCTCTCTGCCAAAGGAAACGGGCCATGATCCTAATATAGTTTTTTCCATTCAGGCTACATAGAGGGAAAGAGACGCCAGGCCTTCTGTGTGGCAGGGGGGTGTACCTTCAGTTCAGCATGTCTTGCTGAATGCCCGTTAGGTATTCTTCATTGTTCAAGGTATCGTGGGGGCCACTGGCTTTCTTTTAATGAACTGAATCTCATTTTGGAGCGATGTCTCCAAATTGGGGAAAATCATTCATAGAGCTAAAAGAAAAGATCATTAAAATGGAAAAAAAAGATGTTTAATATGGATCTTGGATTTGACTAAATATGCAGTAGCTATGTTTCTGTTTATTATTATTATTATTACCTTATTTAGGCTAAAACTTCTTGTCAGAGGCTTTCTTTTGGTTCTCCACGAAATTCTTTCATATTTGTCCTCATGGCCAACACTATACCTAGAACCTCAGTCCAAACATCTTCTCCTCTGCGATGCTTCCTGAGACTTCATCAGATAACTTCAGCCACTCTTTCTCTCAGTTTCCCTTGCTCTTGTCACTGGCATGGTTAACGCTGGTTTACATCTTCATGTCCCTGTTGGGTCTCAAGGCCATTGAGAACAGAGGCCATAGCTGCTGTTCACCTTTGGGTCCCAAGCCCCAGCACAGAGCTGTGCACACGGCATAACCCAGCAAATATTTCTTGAGTTGAAGAGAAGGTCAATACTTTCTCCCAGCCCTCATGTATAGTGTTTGGAAGGTACCTCCAAGCTTTCACTTAACCATCGTGGTGAAACCCAACATGCCCTCTCGATGCTAGGAGCTTTGGCCACATGGCTTAGCCTCATGTTGACATTCTGGTTGTGTGTGTTCTCCAGGGCTCTGTGATATCTGAAAACTGACTTACACTCGCTTAAATCCAAGCCTTTTGATACTTCAAAAAGTTGAGTTTTTCTCATTCAACATAATAAATGGCTTTCCTCTGCCCAGGACTGTGAGGCTTGTGTCCTGGAAGGGCAAGGAAGAGTAATGAAAAGAACATGGTTTCCTGGGTCAGCAAATAGGTACTCAAATATTGGCTGCATGAATGAAAAAATGAATGAATAAATGATACATAGGGTTGCAAATATGAAATGCACTAAAAATGCATGCATTGAGTCCTTACTACATGCCAAGTGCTCTGTCAAGTGATTGCTTTAAATGTGTATCACATTTCATCTTCAAAACTCTTTGAGGTTGGGGCACCTGGGTGGCTCAGTGGGTTAAAGCCTCTGCCTTCGGCTCAGGTCATGATCTCAGGGTTCTGGGATCGAGCCCCGCATCGGGCTCTCTGCTCAGTGGGGAGCCTGCTTCCTCCTCTCTTCTCTCTCTCTTTCTACCTGCTTCTGCCTACTTGTGATCTCTGTCAAATAAATAAACAAACAAACAAACAAACAAACAAACTCTTTGAGGTAAGTACTTCTGGAAGCTCTAGGTTATGGGCAAGAAAACTAAAGCTCAGAGAGGTTAAGTAAGTCTCCCAATGCCACATAGCTACTAAGTGTCTGAGCCAAGATTTGAACCTAGGTGTTTTGATGACGGAGCCAGTACTTTTAACCCCTGGCACGTAAAGCAGAGTTCCTGGCACATGGAACACACTAGATAAATAATAGAAGTGCTCCCCTTTTATTAGCATTAGACTCACCTTTAAGATTCCCAGTGGGAAACAACTTCAACTGGGGGGCCTCACTGGGGAATGGGATAGAAGCCAGAATTTGCCCTCCTAAATCTGGCCTGAGCGATAGAAGGCATCTTTGGCCTGAAGAAGTGTAATACAAAGAAAATCCTAATTGCTACAGCTAAGTAATTAGAAGATCCAACCTATAAATCATAGTGCGCCAACCCCTTTAATTATGTGCACAATTAAATAGGTGACTAAGGCACATTCTTCCCTAGGTGAGCATATTTAATATCCTGTAATGGCAACAAGTTTCAGGCTGATTTATTGTTATTTTGTTTGGTCAGATGATTTTTTCTGCATTTTAATGTGTTTTGTAGTTACATATTTGCTGTGAACAAACAATGCTTTTCCCAGGTAGTGTGCTGTAAAGGACTGGCTTCACGATTTGTTTACTATTCTTTTAGGCCTCGCAGAAATCAAACAACATTATGTACTTATTTTTAAGTAGCTGCACTAAAATCTTAAACAGTCTCCTTAGAGCCTTTCTTTCTCTGCCAGAACACACACACACACACACACACTAAAAAATTTGAAAAATGATCAGTTTCCTTTAGCCTCATCTTGACACATGGATAGGAAGTTTTGATATGAAGCTCTAAAAATATATAATCAGAAGTCTCTGTTAACTCTGACTGGTATCCCCATTCAAGGAGCTAAAGATGACATATTTTGGCATGCACACAGGATTACACTAGGCACACCTCTGAAATTTAGAAGAGTAGTAGTAATAATATAACAAAATTTTAAACATGCACTTGAAAAGCTTATGTCTGGATTCAGCGAAGTGTTGGAAAGACTCCAGGCTTTGAAAGCCAAGACTTAGGTTCAAATCCTGGCTCTGCCTCTCATTAGCCTACTGCAAGTTGCTTAACTCCATTGGAACGGAGTTCCATTAACACAGGAAGAATCCCACCTGCTTGTCAGAGTGGCTGTGAGAACGAGAGATGTTGCATATGAGGCCCCAGCAAGGTGACTGGGACACAGTGGGAACAGAGTTGAGTGCTAGCTGCTGTTTTAATTGTAACCCAAATAAATTTGGGCCTTCTTATGCACAGAATCCAAAAGAAGCTCCAATCAGACTTCAAACCCTTATCAGTGATTTCTGTGTCCCTTCCAACACATGGCCAAACTTCTTACATACCTTCTTTATTTCTCCTTCACCCCAAAGTACCCTGATTCATTTTTCTCCCTTTCTTTCCAAAAATTCCAACCCATCCCAGTTCCTTGCTGCCCCCATGCTCCCTAGAGCTCCCTCTCCCAGGCCCCTGGGGGGTTTCTTTTCTCCAGGGGAAACTCTGAGCCCACCCTGACAGAGGGGGTTTCCCGGGTGGGGTCTCAGCTTCTGATCTCCATTTCCCTGCACTGCCTCAAACCAGCCCAGGAGCCAAGTGCCAAGGACACTCTCCTCATTAGCAGAGCGGGGGAGTTAACAGAGCTTGTGCTTTCATATTTATTTTTGTCTGTGAATCATGATCAAGCTTTAGGCTTGATAGACATACATCATTTAGAAGAAGTAGGTTAGGGTATTAGATTTCATGCTTTCTCTTTTTGGAGACAGAGGAGGAAGTAGAGGAAAAGAGTAGGCTAAAGGAGAAGATGAGAGAAGGAGTGGAGGGGTGAGGGGGAAGAATTGGCGGTTGGGGATGGCCAAGGGCAAAAGAGGAGGGAGAACGGTTCAAGGGAGCTGTATGTCCTGCATCCTACAGAGATAGCTCACAGGTATGGAGCCTGCATCACTGTTCTAGGCTCCGTGATGTGTATCAATTTATTTAATTCTTACAACAACCATGGGAATAGGAACTTTAACATTCCCATAATACAGATGAGTCTGCTGAGGCACAGCAGATCTAAATGACTTGTCTGAGGTTACAAAGCCAGAGCTCACATGCAAGCAGCTTGGCCCCAGAGCCCAAGCTCTTACCCTGTGTCATGCTGTCGTGTGGTCGCAGAGAGTAGGACCCAGGGACAGTCTGTGCTGAACAAGACTTTTGGAAGGAAATAAAGGAGGCTCTAGAGGGACAATGGTGTCCTCCGTGCTTAAAACTATGCTGGGGGCATGGCAGATCCCTAATGAACATTTGGGGACAGACAGACAGGCAAACAAGAGTATTGACTGGGAAGGGAATAAATGCCAGCAGCAGAGGAGAAGAAACAGGGCTCTCTCTGCAACTCTGCAACTGAAATTTTCCCACTGACAAATTCCAGACCAGATGGGCCAATACCGGGGTTTCTTGTCACAAAATAAGCAGCCATCTAGAGAGACACAAAGCCGTCAAAAGTTTGCAAAGAGGGGATGGTGGTGAAGGATGAGCAGAAATTGCTTTTCTGTTTTTCCTTAAACCAAAGGGCCTGGGAGCAGCCAAGAGATCTCTTTCTAATGCCCTTCTGAAGAATGACACAAATATCCCAACATCATTGGATGACGTGAATGGAAGCATTAGTGTCAGAATAAGCCAAGGGACAGCATTCCCCCCCAGGACACTGCAGAGTGGAGAGCAGGGATGTGTGTAGATGCTGTTTTGCTTTTGTTTGGAAAACGGTTCATGAAGAATAAGAAGGACTTTTCTAGGCCTCTGGCTTAGGGGCTCTGGTTAAACAAGTACCATTGACAGCTGGTAATACTAACCCTAAGCCAGCCACAGCCCCACGGGACCTCTCTGCCCCTGTGGACACAGGAATTGTCACTGTGTTTCTTGATGGGATGGGAAATAAAAGCAGAGGAGTCTTTGCACACGGTTGACTTTTAAAAAGATTTTCTAATGTGGTTTATCATACTCAGAGCGAGGTTTTGGATTAGCATCCCAAAATGAGGGTTACTTCTTTCCTATCCTCCCTGCCCCCACCCGCCAATTCTGAATCTGCTGAGTGCTACCCGTCCTATTCAGTGCAGAGACTCTCACAGGAGGTAAACAGCATCTGGGCATCGCTTACCTCCTTTGATGTTTAACACAATTTACAATGAAAGCTTTGGGAGACATTTAAAACCGTGCAAGGTCCTAAATCATTAAAGGAATGTGGTGCTAGCCTTAAAAAATGATAATAGAATGCATTCAGCAATAAAGTGCCAAAGTTTAGTGGCCTGTTGGCTAGAGACTCTTTTGGAGAAACTGAGCCAGATTAAAAAAAAAAAAAAAGAAAGAAAAAAGTGCATGGCAGAACTGTTATTACACAAATAAGGAATGGTCATTGCACCAATTATGTGTGGATTAACACAGGTAAAAATGAAAACAAAAATAGATTAGATAATGACATAAAAAATGCTAAATGATCCGTAAATAATCTTGCAGGACAACTTTTGGGGTGTTTGACAGGCCTATCACCAGCTCCCCGGGCCCCTGTAGGGACATTTGGACCATATATTCATAATCCCTTATCCAGAGGGTGAACGGCAGCCTGTCTTGCCTGAACCATTCCCAATTTAGGTCTGTTCTCCTGGTGTAAAGTGGGGAAAAAAAAGCAAAAAACTTTTCTAATGGAAAATTTCCAAAATATACAAAATTACACAGAATAGAATAATAAAGGTCCAGATAATCTCATTTTCTCTCCTGTACTATTTTTAAATAAACCCCAGTCACCATAATTATAAAAGATAGAAACGTAACAAAAAGCATCTCCACCATGCCATTATCACACCTGAGATAATGAACTGTAATTCCCTAATATAATCAAACATCAAGGCAGTTGTTGAAATTTCTACTTTTCTCATAAGTGTTATAGAACATGTATTTTTTAAGGCTTTTTGTTTATTTGAACTAAGATTCAAATAAGGACATGAGCTACAATATTTTGACATATCCTTTGAGTTTCCTTCCTGTGTAGTTTTCCTCTCTTTTTTTTTTTCAACTGGTTATTTATTTATTTATTTATTTGACAGACAGAGATCACAAGTAGGCAGAGAGGCAGGCAGAGAGAGAGGGGGAAGCAGGCTCCCTGCCCAGCAGAGAGCCCGAGGCGGGGCTCGATCCCAGGACCCTGGGATCATGACCTGAGCCGAAGGCAGAGGCTCAACCCACTGAGCCACCCAGGGGCCCCTCAACTGGTTATTTTGACATCATTATTAATTCATGGATGTAAATACATTTCATATGTTTTAATTCATTACAGTTGTTATCCTTATTGGTACTCAAACTGTCCCGTATTTTGGTTGGTGTGAATGTCTTCAACTTGGCTCTTCAGTTCTTTGACAAGATCCCAATAGCTCCTGGTAGCTCCCTTGCTTCTAATATAAGAGGTGTCAAGTTCGTCTTGTATACCTCCCTCTGCGGTGTTGGAATCAGCTACTTCTCCAAGAACCCCTGTGTCCTTTCATCAGGACATAGTATATACAGACCGCTCTTGGTACACTGGGCTGCTCATTTCTACTGTTTTGTCGTGTTTCTAGACCTTTTCAGTGGATATGGCTAAGAAAATTTTAAAGGTGAAGCATATCATAAGTATATGCTGATACTTTCTTTCTTTTTTTTTTTTTAAGATTTTATTTATTTATTTGACAGAGCACAAGTAGGCAGAGAGGAAGGCAGAGAGAGGGGAAGTAGACTCCCTGCTGAGCAGAGAGCCTGATGTGGGGCTTGATCCCAGGACCCTGAGATCATGACCTCAGCTGAAGGCAGAGGCTTAACCCACTGAGCCACCCAGGTGCCTCTATGCTAATACTTTCAATTCAAGTTCAGGATTACAGGGTTTTTACTTAAAAATCTTGTCTTATATTTGTATGTCTGTGTTCTCCTGCCAGGAATACTGAATCACCAGTCCTCATGGCAATGTCTCCACCATTTTGTCCCACCAAGCTTGTTATCTAGTAAATTCCTCAGGAAGAGCTCATGAGAAAAATATTTGGGGTACTTCCATGTTCATCACAGTTTATCTGTGGTATTTAGAATTTGATGTCAATTTGACTGGATAAAAAAAATATAAAATCACATTTTCCCTTGATCATGCCAAAGATAGTCCTTTTTCTCCTGGCATAAAGCATGACTATTGAGCAATCTAGTGATATTCTTAGTTTCTTTCTCAGTGACTTTGTCTTTTTTGGGTGCCCAAAGGACTTTTTTTTTTTTTTTCTTCTTAAACGTCAGTTGGTTTTCAAGACTACATTTCAACATTGGTTGTTTTGTGTTTTTCTCAGGTCCATGATACGTCCCTTTAATATGTACAGTTAACTCTTAAACACTATGAGGTTTGGGATGCCAACCCCACATGCAGTTGAAAATTTGTGAATAATGTTTGACTCCCATAAAAAATGTAACTTGTCATAGCCTACAGTTGATTGGAAGCCTTACTGATAACATGACAGTCAATTAACACATTATTTTTATGTTATGTATTATATACTATATTCTCACAATAAAGTGAGCTAGAGAAAAGAAAATGTTAAGAAAATCATGAGGAAGAGAAAATACATTTACAGTCCTGCACCATAAAAAATCCACATACGAGTGGATCTGCACACTGACCTGTGTCGTTCAAGGGTCAACTGTCATTTCAAGCAAGTTTTTATTTCAGGACTTTTTTCTTGAATTTTCGTTTTCAGTATTTATTCTGCTCTCCTACTTTGGTTTCCTTCTTTGAGGTAGAGGGGGACCTCCTATAAAACATACGTTGCTTCTTTTTCTTTTTGAGCTCTCTCCTATATCTACCATTTTCTTTTCATTCCTTTTTGTTCCTTTATTTCTTTTTAGTTGAAAAATTTTTGGCTTTTTTCCAGGGTGTTATGTGTTGGTTCACTTTTTATTTCTGCAGTTTGGTTTTCACTTATAAAATGATTATTTTATTTCTAATTTTTTTCTGGGTTCTATAACTTTGTGTCTGAACTAAAAAAAATTCCAACTGATAATTTTCTTTCATATTTTCAATAATTTTAGTTTTTTTTTTTTAAATATTTATCTACCCATTTGAGAGAGAGAGAGAGAGAGCATGTACACAGGGAGAGGTGCAGAGGGAGAGAGGGAGGGAAGCAGACTCCTGGCGGAGCATGGAGCCCAACATGGGGCTGGATCCTAAGACCTGAGCTGAAATCCAGAGTCAGATGCCCAGCTGAGTGAGCCATGCAGGCTCCCTATATTTTCCATAATTTTACATCATCTTTATCTCTTTTAGCTCATTTTTAAATATTGTTTGCATTCTTATTTATTTTGTGGGTGTGTCCTTCTGACATGCCAATCATTCTTTTCCTTATTCTCTTTTTAAAAAAATATTGACTTTGTGTAGGATTCAACCATGATTATACTTTGTTGGCTATTATGTAAAATGAGTTTTCCCCTACTTTTAAGGTGGAGGTGGGGGAGTCAGAATGTTTTTTTTCCTAGCTTCATGGCTCTAGAGCTCTCTTCTTTTCCTCCTCCTCCTCCTCCTCCTCCTTCTTCTCCTTCTCCTCCTCCTCCTTCTCCTTCTCAGTAAAAAATATGACTTTATAATCAGGGAACTGCCCCCAGTGCTGCCTACCCACACTTTTATCTGGATCTTTTTGTTTTGTTTTCTATGTCCTGTCCTACTCTGTATTCTATTCTCAAAGAGGAGCTTGATCTTGGAAAGAAATTTTTCTTTGTGTTTGGGTTTTCCTAGGTGCCAGGCTATGGCAGTCCCTTAAGATATTTTCATAAACCTTTGCACTCACCTGAGAATTCGTTAGTACCAAAGTCTCTCCCAGATTCAATTGCTGTTTCAAATTGACCCACCCCATTTCCGGTATAGACTTAGTGGGTATTTCAGGATTCTTCTGTCCTCAAGTCCATCGAGTCAATGCCCCAGAGCTTCCGTGCGCTTCTTCCTACCCAGATGCTGCATAGATCTGGGAGCTCTTAAATATTTAATGGCTTTTGAGGTTTTGGGGATACCTGTTACTTAGGTTTTTTTTTTTTTTTCAGTAGATGCTGTTCATGGATTTTGGTTTCACTGTCTTGGTGGCTCTCTCTGTAACTACGGGAAGATTGGAGAAATTAGGAAATTACATTGCCAGGTGCATATTCTCATCATTCCCTCCTGAGGCAATCCTTAATAGCAACCCCTTTACTCTCAGAAGTGAAGTCTGCACAATAAATGGCATGGTGTCCTACTCATCCTGAATCAGAAATCCAAATGATTCTGAAAATGGCAAGATTTTCCAACTCATTTGGATCAATTCCAAACCCAATCTGAACTCGCTTGGTGGTAAAGGCTGACCTGGTCTAATGCTGCAAATATTTTTATTTTTTTCCATTTATTATGAATATTCATTCATTTTCCTTTAGAAGTGTTCACATCTTTCATTTTAGGATGTGGCCTCAGACCTAGTGATGATGTCATGTAATATACAGTGGAGATCACCATTTTAAAATATGAGAAGTTATAAAATCTGAAATACTTTTGGATCCATAAGGTTCAGATAGGGAATGACAGATCTGTAGAAGACTTCACCCCCATTGCCACCGAGAATTATAGCAGGTGAGGGGGCGCCTGGATGGCTTAGTCGCTGTGTCTGCCTTTGGCTCAGGTCATGATCCCAGGGTCCTGGGATTAAGCTATGCATCAGGCTCCCTGGTCAGTGGGGAGCCTGCTTCTCCCTCTTCCACTCTTCCTGCTTGTGTTCCCTCTCTTGCTTTGTTGCTCTCTGTCAAATACATAAAAAAAAACTTAAAAAAATAAAAAAAAAGAAAAAATTATAGCAGGTGAATTTCTGTCCCAAGCCCGTGGATCCTATTTTCTCTCCTTGAAGTTAGGAGTAGGACTGTGGCCACTGATGGGGCTTGCATGGCGTGTGACCATAAAGTCGCCTGGGGCAGTAATGTCCCACTCACACGCATGGAGAGTCAGAGAGGCACATGAAACAGGTACAGAAAGGCCAGCTGTGAGGAGAGACCATGGGACTGGAACCATAAGATAAACACTGCTTATGTCGACGTTCCAGTTTGTGATTTCAATCACTCATGAGTCCTTCCTTTTTTAAGGTTCATTGAACTATACCTGTGTTTTTCCAGTAAAGCCCATTCAATTGCTTTAGCCAGCTGGAATGGATTTTTGCTCCTTGCAACTGAAAGGCCTTTAATAAGCCACACACACATGGGTGTCCTCTCCCAATGCCGTCTTCACAAAAGGGGTCCGCGGGATCTCAGCACAAAGTGGTGGAGGGCCACAGTCTCACCTCGGACTCGCTGACTCATTTGGTCATCAGAGAGGCTCCTAATCAGTGCCCAGAGACTTATCAGATAAAAAAAAAAAAATAGTTCATTATTGGGAATAGAAGGCATAGTCCCCACTTTTGGGAAACAAGTTTGATCCATGGCCTTGTCTTTTTGTGTCTTCTTGTCTCTACCAGACAACTCCCTCTAAGACAGCTTGAACATCTAAAAACAGTCAAAAGGGCAGCTGCAGAAATGATCAGAGGGTCTGACTAGGAATAATCCTATGGGAAGTGCAAAAAGTCCTGACCTTTGGGAGAGCTTGTCATTCATTTATTCACCCAACAAATATTTATCAGACGCCTTCGTGTGTCAGGCACTGACCTAGGAGCTGGGAAGGCAAGCAGTGAGCAAACCGCCTTTGTAAAAGCCTTTGTAAAAGATGGCCTTGTCCTGTGGGAAGCCAAAGAGAAACAAAAAATAGTAGGTTAGATGGATAAGAATTACGGAGAATAATAAACCAGGAAAGGGGCAGGGAGATTGTGTGTGAAGTGAGGGGTATAGCTTTAAACAAGGTTGTCAGGGAAGGCATCACTGAGAAAATTGCACTTGAGCAAGGACCCAGAGGAAGAGAAGGAGCAAGCCACCGTCCTGCCTCTTCAGACATGAATCACAAGTCCATGTTGCCATCTGGGCTCCTGACTAACCAACCTGCTGTAGATCTGAGGTTCCCACGACCCCCTCTTTGAGTAATTTGCTAGAGCAGCTCACAGAACTCAGAGACACATTTTACTTACTAGACTACCTATTTATTATGAAAGGCTAGAACTCAGGAATGGCCAGATGGATGAGATGCATGGGACAAGGTATGAGGAAAGGGCACAGAGTTCCTACGTCCTCTCCAAGCAAGCCATTCACCTCAGTCTCCACATGCTCGCCAACCCGGAAGCTCTCAACCTGTTCTTTTGGGTTGTGACAGAAGCATTGTTACGTAGGCGTGACCGATTACATCATTGGCCATTGGAGATTGATTTGCCTTCCAGAGGTTGGCTGGGACTGAGAATACCAGCCCTCTAATCTCATGGTTCATTCCCCTCAGCAGCAGCCCCCACCTTTAGGTGTTGTTCCAAAGTCACCTCATCAGCATGGCAAAAGACATCTCTGTCATTCTTGTTCCTTAGGTAATTCCAAGGGTTTTAGGAGCTCTGTGCCACAAATGGAGATGAGGACCAAACATACATTTCATATGATAACTCACAATGTCACAGAGGGCAGAGTAGAGTCAGGGAGAGCCTCTGGGAGGCTATTACAGAAATTTGAGGAGAGGTTGTGGTGGCTGGGTCCTGGGGGGGGGGTGGTGGATGGGAGGCAGGGCTCTTTGCTCAGGACCACGTGTGTTCCTCTTCCATCAAATATGCCCTGCTCTTCTGGGAGTTTTAACAGTGTGCTACTTTTATGATAATTACCTGTTGCTGGTTTATAGGGCGTCCCTTGTTTGATGTAGCAATTTATGAAACAATGACACCATTTCACACCTTTCATCTTAAGGTTTTGAAGAGGATGACACATTTTCTGCTCTGAGGAAGCCAATTAATTAACCTGATTCCACCCCTTCCACAGAGAAGTGTGCTACTACGCCCATTTCAGAGGTGTTAAACTGAGGCCCCAAGCTGCCCCCCACGGGTCCCCTTTGCTCCTGGTCCATCCCTGTGCATTCTAGGAGTCCAGTTTTGATTTCTGATATCCTCATCCAAACCTTTTTTGAACTTTTGAAACAAATATGGAAGTAGAAATGGGAATTAATCTAGAATGATTCTGGGATCCTCACGGTGGGGAAAGGGACAGGAATTCTAAACAGGAAGTTGAGCCATCTTCCCGGCTATATTTGGGAGTAAAGATTCATTGCCAAAGATGGGCCAGTTCAGCCCTATGCTTGGGGAGACAAGGCAGAAGAGAGGAGGGTGGTAGGAGGAACTGAATCATGAATATATTTGCCTATTTTAGCAATTCTGTGTGCCACTCCACTCATGGTACCTGCCAGAGTGACACATGTCCTTGGTGGGTCCCAGTGTTCTTGCCTCTTCGAGTGTGAGTCTTGGGTGAAAAGATATGCATTTTGTGTTCCTAAATGCAAACCAAGGACTCTGTTGGGTGCTCAACTGAGGTCACAGCAGTTTGTTCTAGTGCCGTAGGAGAAGCTGCCCCTGCTGAGTGCCCAAGAAGGTCACGTGCACTCAGTAGAGGCTTGGAACAGTGCTGTACTCCATCGGGACCCGAGGCGTCTTCGGGATTTACATGATGGCACATGGTGTAGGGTCCATGCTGACTGCAGAGCCCAACCTCTGTGTGCCCCTCTCATTCCTATTTCTCTGCTGTGGGGTCTGAGGCTGAGTCAGGAGCCTTCTGAGTGGATTTGAAAAAGTAGTAGATGCTCCAGAGGAGAGTGATCCATTGTCTGTAATGGGAAGCGATGTGCACTTTTATGCCAAGAGGCCATCAAGTTTCTGTCGGCAGTTTTCTTGCAATGTCCTGTTTGCGTGGAACTACGTGGGCTGATGCACCTCCAAGGAGTTAGGAACTCAAGGTCATGGAGGGTTGTTGGGATGCAGGACAGATTTAATCATCTTTGCTTACTGCGGGTGAGAAACTGTTTCCTCCCTGTCGGCTCCTCTGTCTTTCGCGGCGGCGGAGAAAACAAGGCAGTACCAGCCCCATATGAATGTGTGTCTTTTCTGATTGGTCTTGGTTTCAGCAACAGGCCAGCTGGCTGTTAGGGGAAAAGAAAGAGCTCTGTACACATTGCCTGCCTTGGTCTGAATTTCACTGCTCTGCCAAGGACTTAGAAGGGGCAGCATCTGCATCCACGGCTGTCATGGGCATTCGGGCTCTTGGATAACAAGATAAAGGGCAAAAGCTGAATTTTCTTGTGCCAAGAGGAGGAAGAGTATCAGAGCCAAGAAGATCAATCCGCTGCAGCAGAGAGTGGCTCAATGGTACCTATTAACCTCTCTCAGTGCTGGAGTCCTGCAGTGGGAATTTTGCCAGAAATCAGCCCTGAGTGAAAAACAAGGTTTGGCTGGTTCCATGTTACCATAGGAAGGAGGCATGGGCATTTCCAGCAAAAGGAGCTAAGCTGTTCCATCCCCAGTCTTCAAGGATGAACCCAGGGTTGGAATCAAACATCCTGGGAACTGATGAGATGCAGGTCCGTGCCTTGTCCCATGGAGGAAGTGGACAAAAGGAGTTCCTGCTTGTTGTGGTCACGCACCTGGCAAGCAGCCACTTCAGATGGGAGTGTGCATATCGTCACAGGCCAAGGAGTTGGCCCACGCTGAGTGTCTGTCTTCTGAGAACTGCTTCCACGTTTCCTGTTGCTGGCATCTGGGCGACTTGCAGTTTTCTGCTGCCATTCAGACTCGCTGGCTCTGTGCTTTCCCCGGCGAGGAAGGAATAACACACCACATGTTCAACAGTGGATGTGTTGTGACTAGGGTTTCGTGGGCTTTGCTAGAGAGAAGATTGGAGGTACTGATCACCTGAGAGCACCGCTGGAAAACCCATAAGCGAATACCTAAAAACCACTCCAGAAGACGTTGCCCCTACTCGTTCTTTGGTAGACTAGCAGCCCGGCTAAACTTCTTAGCAAAGCCCACCCTTTCCTCTGCTAGTGAAACGGGACTGATGAACGTGGGTCTTTCCTCTCACCCAAATAAGCCAACCACCATGCTGGGTTTTATGGAGCAGTTACTAACAAAAGCCATTGATTCCAGGCCAAAGAGCCCTAAAATTCAGCCAAAAGCCCAGGTAAGCACCTCTGAAGGGCAGTGTCCCCCCTATTGGCTGAACAACTCATATTTCAGTAGAGTTGTTGCTTTTGATTGCTTCTGGATCTTCTATCATTCTGGTTGTCTATTTCCAGACATTTCAGCTTTTCTGGCCACTAATATCAAGGAAAAACATGACTTGCCGGAGGAGTCAATTTTGTTTCTATCCAATGCAGCAGGTCTGCAGAATCCTGGGCTTGACTGGATGAGGAAGCTATTGTACTGTGTCTTGGATAGAATAGCAGAATAGAATAGTAAGATAGAATGGTAGAATAGGAGTTTATTTGTAGGAAGTCTTTATCAAAGGAAATCCAATAAGGCATTTTTGAGCAAAAGTGATCTAGAACATTGTTTTAAAAACTGTGTGTTATAACCATTAGTAGTTCATGACCTGTGTCAAGAAAAAAGTAAGTGAAAAAGAATAAAATATAACAGATCAGAGCATATCACACATAATAAGGATCAGAATCATTTCTTGAAATTTTGTTGTAGTGGCTTGGATGTAAATTTGACTGAATTGCATTGGAAAATATGTTGCAAACAGCAGTTCATCATCAAGAAAGCTTGATAATTACAGTTCCTGGATAGGAGTCAGGAGTCTCCAGGTTCTAGTCTTAATTCTGCTGCTGCCTCTGTGAACTTGGGCAAGGCCTTTTACTTTCCCAGGTCTCAGTTTCTCAACGGAAAAGTGAAATTGTCTGTGAAGTCTTCTCAGTTCTAAAATCCAATGATTAAAGTAAAATTCTCGAAGGAATCAATTTCAGCATTCATCCATTATCAATAAAAAAATTGTTCTGGGGCACCTGGGTGGCTCAGTGGGTTAAGCCTCTGCCTTCAGCTCAGGTCATGATCTCTGGGTCCTGGGATTGAGACCCGCATCGGGCTCTCTGCTTGTCGGGGAGCCTGCTTCCTCCTCTCTGCCTGCCACTCTGCCTACTTGTGATCTCTCTCTCTGTCAAATAAATAAATAAATAAATCTTAAAAGAAATTATTCTGCACTGTTAACTTCTATTTTCCACATTTTGGAAAGAGATGATTTCCCAAAGAGCTCTGAAATGGGCAGACCACGTATATGAACACAGTCCATTCAGATGGAGGTTACTTCAATACATTAACTGAGCTCAGGGATGATATCTCTGGGTTTCCAAAGAAGTTTTGTACTAGATTTCTCTAGTTACACTGCAATTATGTTTTGGCTATATTTGAAAACATATACAAATCCTCTTTTGGAAGGGGGAGGAGGGCAGATGGGGAAAGGCAAGTAATTGCTTAAGAAATGCTGAACTTGGTTAATTTGGAACCCCCTTCCAGCTAATGTTGAGCCTTGGGCCACTCACAGTTCCGGCTTTGTATTATGACTAATGGAATGTCAAAGAAGCATTGATCTACTAAGAGCAACCAAGGAGACCCAGAGTAAGCTGGGCCTCTTATGGGGAGTGACTGAGAGCTTGTTATTTCTGGGCCGAGGTGTTTTCCAAATAGTCTTTTAACCTATTGATTCTTTTGTTCACAAATTCATTAGAGCATAATTTGGAAGGCAACTTATACTGTTGCTTACATTTCATTATGCTTATTGGGTGTCATCGTTCAAATCAACGTCTCCCTAAATTCACATGGAGAAAAACCAGAGCATCTTAGGCACAGCCACAAGTCAGCTGTGTTCCTGGAGCTAAAATGGATAACTTTGGGAATATAGGCTCTACTGTGCAGCTGGTATGTGGGTTCTAGGAATGAGAGACAGCCTCAGGTTCTTAAATCAGAAATCCGAAGCCAAATTGTTTGCAGCAGAAAAGCATTGTAGCTTTTTGACTATCCCCTGCATTCATGGTGCTTCAATTCCACCAGTAAGCTTTGTAGCCTCCCCGAAATGTCAGAACCAGAAGGGAAGCCTGCGGGACTGCCTTTTAAATGCTCTCGTGCTCAGAAGAGGAAAATGAGGCACCCACTTCTACCGTCCTTTTCTATGTGAAAATGCATTAAGTGCTTCTGCCTTTTTCCATAAATTTTAAGGAGCTCTTGTTTTGCTCTTGAAGGTGGATGATCTGTAACCGTTGGCTAATTGTAGATGTAGCCTTGCTTCATGTTGACTTCTGCGATCCTGAATTTCAGTATTGGTCCACACAGTGCCCACCAACGCCCTACAAAAACATCCTGTATCCACAAGCCAGCCCTCTCAAGACTCAAAGCCCGAGATGCCTTGACATGTACAAGAAAAGTTGGGGAGGCTTTTATTAGCTTTGATTTTGACCCCCTTCTCATAAATTATGCAAAATGTGTCACTTATATGAACAGCCCAGAAGAGCAGTTGCCAGTTGTAATATAAAAAATGATACCGCAGAAATGGAGACCTGGTTGTGGCAGATACCCTGTCAAAGGAATGATTTATAATCTGGGAATACAAGCAGCAAGAGAGGCCCACCAGCTAGGGCTGTATCATCTAAAGCAATCAAATCCCGCAAATATAAAGCAATTTTGTATTACCATTTCCAAGTGCTCCCCACAATAAGGACTCTTGTATGCCCAAGTTTAATATTCAGAGCAGAAACCACAAACTGGAGCAGCCGCTCCTGGTCAGGATACTTAATAACAGTTCCCAGGCAAAGGCATGCAGCAATAGCATCGCTCCGAGCAGCTGGGGATTTGCCCGTATGGCAGCCTCTCTTGCTGAGAAGTAGAAAGCGATGGTAGGTCAGACATCCATTTGCTTTATAGATTGATATAATTTCATCAGAATTTATGATGTGGGAATTACTGCACAGGCAAGAAATGTAATCTAACCTTCATCTCACACAATGCAGAAAAGATATTATGTTTTTGAGAAAAATACACTGACTTGTTGAATCAGATTGTACACGTGCAATCCTAATGGATTTCAATATTTCCTTGGACAAGTCATTGCTATTTGCGCTGTCTGTATTAAATTGGCTTGTCTAGAAGACTTTTGTTTTTTTTTTTACAAATAATAAAGAATTTTAATGCCATTTCTTCTTTCATTTTTCTCAAGTTCTGGCGTGTGCATTCATTATCGGTAAATTTTAAACATCTGTGGGTACAATAATAGTTTATCCTAATTTCTCTAGCCCATATTTAGACTTTTTAATATCTAAATAGTGCAATAACATATATGATTCTCTTTCATTCTTAGGAAGGGTTCATTGAGCTCCAATGGCCAAATAGAGTAAATATTGATAGCCTTTGAGGACATTTTACAGATGATCATCACAGTGAGTCTGTAAGTCCTGTTGTTTGGTTCTTGAAGCCATTTTGGTTGCCATAGGTTCTGTAGTTTTCTTCCAGTGGGAAATTGAATATAATGTGTGTATTGAAAGGAAGGGCTTTCAGGGTGCCTGGGTGGCTCAGTTGGTTGAGCATCTGCCTTTGGCTCAGGTCATGATCCCGGGGTCCTGGGATCAAGCCCTGCGTCCAACTCCCCACTTGTCAGGGAGGGGAATCTGTTTGTCTTTCTCCCTCTACCCCGTCCCCCATTCATGCTCTCTTTTGCTCTCTCTCTCTTACAGATAAATAACTAAATAAATAAAATCTTCAAAAACAAAACAAAAAAGAAAAGAAGGGCTTTCAAGATGGCCCTTACTCTTTTCATGTAGGACTAAACATTCCTTGAATCAAAAGTTTTTTTCACGTAATTTAAGAAACAACAACTTGCAAATATCAGGGAAGTGCCCCAAACCTGAATGTGTACAGAAGTGTCTTTTGGTAAAGTTTTTGGTTTCTGCTAATGACATGAGTGTGTAATCGGCCATGGTTAATCAGGACCAGTCCCTATCTTAACCATGTTTTGTTGAATTGCAAATATGTTGTAGAGTTAAAACGTACATAATCTGGAATTTAATGAAAATATGTACCTAATAGAAGGCATATTTTATCCAAATAACAAAAAACCCTTGTGTTTCATTGGCTGCCATCTCTAAATAAGAATGGCTGTTCTTCATTTTGTATCTCCTGCCACGTCCCATATCAGGTTCGTCATCTCCAGCCTCCTGTTCTGTTTTGAGGTCACTGTTACTACATTCATACTTTGAATGAGGAAATGGCTGTTTGGGAGGATTCAGTGCCTTGCTCAAGGGCACATGAGCAGTGAGGGGTAGAGCCTCGAACCAAGGTTTGTTGGATTCGAGAGTCTGGATTCTTTTTCAGTGTTTGCTAGAGCTGTTCCTTCTAGAAGGTTGGACAGGTTAGGGCTCCTTTCAACTGTTTCTTAACCATCCCCAAACCACTCCACTTTCTTCTTCCTAGTTATCTCTCACTATAAGAAACTCAAAAGTCTTATGAGATAGAACCAAAAGTCTGCTGAGGTGAACAGGGTCCAGGAAGCTGTTTGTTTTCTTAAGGAAAGAAGAACTGGATCAGAATCAGTTGAATTAACTTATCCTCTTCTCCTTCCTTCCTTAAGCAGGACTGTGGTGGCTGATGCCCCAGCAGCCATCTTGTAACCAAGAGGCAGAAACTGAGAGCATTTCAGGCATGTGGTCTTGACCTTGCTAAGCAACTAAACCAATGCCCATAGTGTCCTATCTCCAAGTGACTTGTTACATAAGAAAAACAAATGCTTGTTAAAGATATTTTAAATAAAGGTTTTGCAGCCAGATTTCCCCTAAGGTAAACCCACCCCAACATGTGGAAAACTCATTTAGTCCCATTTTTTCTCACAGTGAAGGCAGAGGAAACATTTTCTTTCCCCTGAACCTCTGCAGGGTAGAATCTGGTGACTGGCTTCTGGACAGAAGCCACAGGTAAGATGTTTATAGGGTCTGGTGACACTAGGCACAGGTGTGAAAGATTCAGAAAGTGGGGGCAAACACAACAATACTTGCTATCACTCAAGAATCACCTTATTTTCTTACTAAATCCATCCTTGTCTTTTGGGAGGCTTCTTGATCACCTAATAATAAAGTGAATAAAATTGCCATGCAAAGCCTCACGGGATTTAACTTTCCATAATCTCCTCCCAGCAGAGCTGTCCAGCCTTTTTTCCATCCTGGCTGTTCCATTAAAATTGGTTGCTAGATTTACATAAGATGCCCAGTTAAATTTGAATTTAAGAAAAAACAATGAAGCATTTTGTTTTTTTAGTGTAAGCATATCGCATGGAATATTTGGTGTACAGCATTCTTTGGAATATTTGGGACATATTTTATCTGGCACCTTTACGACTCTGTCCTTAGCCCAAAGAGTTTGTGGCAGGCCACTCCATAAAGCCCTTTGTAATTCAGGTGCTAGATCCCAAGTAATCTGCCTACTTTGCTCTATTTTCCCATCTTTACTATCTTTTATTTATTTATTTATTTATTTATTTATTTATTTATTTTTTTCCTTCACATTTGCTCAGCTCCTCCAGTTGTTGTGCCTAGTTGATGACTTCCATCTTTTAACCTTTGGCTCTTTCTTAAAAGTTTTTTTTTTTTCTTTTTAAAGATTGTATTTATTTATTTGACAGACAGAGATCACAAGCAGGCAGAGAGAGAGAGAGAGAGGAGGAAGCAGGCTTCCTGCTAAGCAGAGAGTCCAATGCGGGGCTTGATCCCAGGACCCTGGGATCATGACCCGAGCCAAAGGCAGAGGCTTTAACCCACTGAGCCACCCAGGCACCCCACTTTGGCTCTTTCTTAAGGACAGATATCTGCCAGAAACTCACCCTACACATACACACGTGTGTGCACACTCACACACAGGTGCACACACACCTCTTTCCAGTCCTTCTCTGGCAGGCCTTGCCCTCTGGCATGGGGGAGGGAAAACAGTTTCTCCTGTACTAATGGACATGGCTGATTATTCCCACGCTGATGATGAAATGTTCTCTTGTTTATTTATTGGACACACAGTGATTGAGCACATATTGCGTGATAGGCACTGTGGAGAAAAAAATGAATAAGTACCTGCCTGTGAAGAGTTGCAGAGATGACCTAAAAGCAAATGATTGTATTACAGGGCTATGAATACTAATAGATGAATGGGCAGCCCATCATTATTACCAGACAAGGGGCCTCCTGCATTTACTAGGGGCATAAATGTCACTCATCTTGTATGGCTGCTCTTCTCACCCCCTGTCCAAATCTACTCTTTCCCATTGGCTCAGTTTTAGACAATTTCCCACTGACCAACCAGTTGCCTTCTAGATGCCTGGTACCTGCCTGGCACGTACTCTGTAAATTCCCTGAGAGCAGGCACAGGGTCCTGCGAATTTGTCTGCCTCAGCATCTCTGGCCCAATGAAGGTCTTTAAAAGTATTTGCAGTGTGAGACATCAATGTGCTTTTTAAAGTAGGGCTAGAGCTTTTATAGAGCTAGAGCACAAGTCAGTTGCTGACCAGCAATTAGAGGTCCCAGCTTTGGAATTTATGGTCACTCATCAAATTGGTAGAGTCAGGCAAAAGTGGTTTACACATCATTCCTAGTTCTGTCTAAATTACACTATCTTGAGGCCATTACTTCTAGTTAACCCAAACAGATCTGATGTATTACATTCAGGCATTCCTAAACAATATTTATATAAATTATTGCACGTGGAAAGTCTTCTTGTCTTCTGCAATGTGTCATCACATACACTTAGGGTCCCTGTTGAGATCCTTTTCATGGGCTGGAGCCTCTGCACACTCTGTGTGTTTAGAGGATCACTTCTGCCTGTCTGACTGTTTTGTAGGTCTGTTTTTACTTAAGAGGAATGCAGGAATGGAAATGTAGCTGTTAAATTAATCTGGCCTTGGTGAAATATGTCTGCTTCACTAGTAAGATTACTGAAATTTACATTTTCGTCACTCTTCAGTGCAGGCAGGATTTTAACTCCTCTCTGCAAGATCTTTCCAGAACACATCTCAGGAGACCCAACTTCTCCAATAATGATGTCAGTAATGTTGGGGCAATGTGAAAGGAAGAATTAGCTCTATTAGTGTAGCTCACTTTTAAGAGTCGCATAGGGATGAGAGGTGAACAGTGGGCTTGCAATTGACCAGGGTTACAGAGTGTGGCTGCCTTACCCTCCTGCAGCTCAGGGTCCCAATTGGGTTGTCATGTTCATTTGAGCTGCCTAGATGACAGGGATCTCTTGCACAGAGAAAGTTGATGAAAAGGCAGTTCTTCTAGATTTTTCTTTGGGGGAAATCTCTTCTCCTTACGTGTGCTCAAAACCAATCCTGCTTGTTATTACTGTCCAAGAAAAGTGACTGTTATTCCGCATTTTGGATTTGTATAATGTCTAATGGGTTAAGTGACAGAATGATCCATGTGTTCAGTTCATGCTGAAGAACATCTGATTTGGATGAAGTCAGTTAGAACGTACCTCATGGCCAGTTTGTTTGTTTGTTTCCTATTCCACTGTTATCCTAATCTAAGGTCTTAAATTGCTACAGACATGGTTTACTGCAAAGCCTCCTCACTGTTCTGTTTCTTCCAGTCACTTCTGCTCATCCACCCTATGTATTGACTCCTAACCAATCGCTTGAACATATCTGCTTTAGAGGGCCACATCTGGGATGATGATCAGATAGGAACAATAGGAATCTCTTCCATTTAAAGTCCATCAACAAATCTTCAACATTTCCTGAATCATAGGTCGCTTTCAGTTTTAACTAAGTTTGGTGGGTGGAATTTAAGAATGAGTGAATAAACAGAATTAATTGTAGCTTTGAAAAAAGGTTTGAAATGTGAAAAAGATACTACAATCCGAAACGAATGTTGATCAAAAGACCCAAAATATTTCTGAGAATGGTTGGAATTTATATTTAAAGAGATAATAGAGGATGCATTCCCATGAAGCACGTGTGGCCTGATGTGGGGAGAGAGAGAGGAAGAGGGAGAGAAGGAAGGAGGGGGAAATAAGAAGAAAGAAAAGAAACAACTAAAAGAGCAAGCACAGCCCCAGGTCATCATTGGCAGTAGTAAAATTCAGAAAGAAAATACCAAAATTAGATCAGTAAAATTGAAGATGAACTTGAGTCATATAAGCTGAATATATTAAAAAATTGTATGTATGTAAAAAAATATGTAAAAAAATTTGACTGAACTGAAGGACAGAAAATAGATCCATCGGGTGAGTAGTAAATTCTTGAAGAAGATGTGATATGATACACAGGAGCCTGAAGTTGAGAAGGCTCATGGAGCTGATGTAAGAGAGACAGAGACCAACACCAAAACACAGCTTCATGAAAAGGACATTGCTACTTTACAAGTCAGAAACTAAGGTTACCCACCAGAGAGAACAGATTGGAAAAGATTTTTATCCCTTCCCGCTTAAATGACCAAAGCCAGAAACCATGAAACAAGATTTCAAGGAGAAAATATGAGACTAAAGAAAGCTTTTCATTCATAAAGACAACTGATTCAGTAGTTCACTTGTTCAATGAACAACAAAAAATTCCTTATCTATCTGTCTGTCTCTGGTTTTCTCTGTCTCTTTCTTTCTCTCAATACTTACAAAGCTGTAAGGAAACATGGAAGGATTCTGGGTGAGCAATGGGGGCAGCTCCCCAGAGGTCTGTAGGAAGAGAGGAACCATCCAAGGAAAGAGATGGAGTAGGTGTGTGGAAAGGGATGGTGGAGAGAGGCTGCAGGTGCGCAGGGTAGACAAACCACATTAAGGACCTTATGACTTTACCCTGAAGGCACTGGGGAACTACTGAAATGTTTCAGCCAAGAGAATAATACAATTTTGCATTTTCAAAACTCCTGTGGATGAAAGGGGCTGGGAATGAATCAAAGATGAGTAAAGATTGGTGGGGAAGTGATGAGTAAAGACATTGTTGTAGTTGTTCAGACAAGAAATGAAGGCAACGTTGGTGGTGGCAACGGGTGTAGACCGAAGTAAATGTACTTGAGAGATATTTAAAATGTGGGTGAGGGGCAAACAAAAAATGGAAGAGGATGAAGTTGAAGATGGCGTTGATGTTTCTGCTGGAGCAAGTGGACTGGGGAATTCAGAGGAAGGAGCAGGTTTGAGGGAAATTTGGGGACCATACCTGTAGGCAGGGACAGGATCTGTAAGTTTCAGCTGGAGATACAGAGTTGAGTGACTTCTGTATGAAGAAGGTGATTATGTCCTAGGAGTAGATGCAGGTGACCAGAATGCATATGTAGAATGAACTGAAACTAAAAGGTATTTTCAGAATAGCTACTTTATAACATTTACAAGCCAGGTACCTTTTTTTTTTTTTTTAAATCAAAGAATATTGAAGGATGCAATGACCATAAATCAACAGCTGATGAAAAATAAATAAATAATAAATATTAAAGAAAGTGTTGTTGCTGATAGATCTAACTAATAGGAACTACTATTAGACTAAAATAAAAATAATAATAATAAAAATGGACAGAGTGGGAAGCCTGGCTAGCACAGTTGGCAGAGCACAAAATCTTGGGGCCATGAGTTTGAGCCCCACACTGGGTGTAGAGTTTACTTAAAAAAAGGTTAAAAAAATTGAAGAGAAAAAATAGAGATGTTTCCGAATTTTGGGTTAAAATGAATGGATAAAGGGAAAAGAGGTAATCCCAGAGTGATAACAGTTTTTGCCTGCCCTAAAAAGTAGTCCAAAGATATTTATGGCAAATATAGTGAAATATAACATTAAGAGTGATTATCAAGTGTTTTACAGTAAAAACAGTATGCGTCCATGAGGTGTCATTAGCCTACAGTCCAAAGAGGGAAACAGAAATCCCCAGTTATAGTGTAACCCTAGTATATATTAGATATATGCAAACTAGAGGAGGGCCTTATCTTGTGGTAAGTGTTACTGATATCTTCATTTGATAGATAGGAAACTGAGATTCAGTGAGGCAACAGGGTTTGATAGACATTCTTGATTTTAAGCCCAATGACCTTCCCATGCTTTATTATTTTTTATAAGAACTAAACTATATAACAAAAGACAGATCAAGTGTAGTGGTAATTACTATACTCTTGGCAATTATGACTGTCCTGAGAATTTAGATACTGTCTACACATAGTAGGCCTTCAAATGAACATTTTCCATATGAATGGATTAATTGATGATTAGCCAATTAATTAAAACAATAAAGGTAAGTACTTAAAATTGCTCTCATTAAAAGAAACATCAAAATATCAGGTACCTGAGTGGCTCAGTCAGTTAAGCATCTGACTCTTGGTCTCAGCTCATGTCTTGAACTCAGGTTGTGAGTTTAAGCCCCATGTTGGACTCCATACTGGGTGTGGAGCCTACCAAAATAGAAAAAATAAAAGAACATAAAAATCACACAAAAAAATAAAAGAACATAAAATAAAATAAATAAATAAAATAAAAGTACATAAAAATCACACACGAAAAAGGAAAGAAATCTAAAATTGTAAGTGGAAAGCAGAGAATACCACTAGAGAAGATTTTGGTTTCATATTCTATTCTTCTTCTTCTTTTTTTAAAGATTTTATTTATTTATTTGGCAGACAGAGATCACAAGTAGGCAGAGAGGCAGGTGGAGAGAGAGGGGGAAGCAGGCTCCCCTCTGAGCAGAGAGCCCAATGCGGAGCTTGATCCCAGGACCCTGAGACCATGACCTGAGCCGAAGGCAGAGGCTTAACCCACTGAGCCACCCAGGTGCTCCTATATTCTCTTCTTAAGTATCAAATCAAATGGACAAAATAAAGACATTGAGAAGGTTGAAAAGAGAGATGATGGTAGAATTAATACATTCCTGTTTATATATCCTCTGAATACTTAAAAACTGATCACAAAATAATTTCACAAGGAAAATCTCCATAAACTTGAAACTCCCAAAGTACAATTCATTAAAACCATATGAAATGGACTCCAACAAACTACTCAACACCTCAGAATTTATATATACTTTAAATACATATATGTGAATTATACAATTAGCTTCAGAACAAGTAAGAAAGTTAAAGATTAAAAATCTATACAGAAATAAACAGGTACAAGTTCTAACAAAGCAGAATTTAGATGTTTTCCCATTACATGTTCTTATTCTAAAAAAAAGATAGACCTAGTATCTACTTTTAAGATCATAGAAAAGAGAGAAAACAATAAACCCAAATAGGTAAGTAGAAGGAAATAATAAAGACACGAGCAGGTATGAATAGATTTTGAATACAAAATGGAATAATTGATAAACAAATTCAAGCATTGATTCTTTCAAAAGATGGATATGTTAGAAAAACCTCTGGAACATGGAACTGGTAAGAAAAACTAAGAAACTGGGCTGTCAGCCCAAACAGGATAAAGATAACAGAAAAGTTATAGATGTGAAATTTTGAAATAAAGAGCACTAGAAATAATTCAGCATTACTTTAAACAAATAACAGTCTGCAGTCCATAAGTTTACCCTTGGAATGCAAAGGAAGTCCAAACTAAGAACTAAGAATATAATTACTGAGAAATTAGTAATGAAATATTTCACACCTGTAGGCTAAATAAGAAAAAAACCCATATCATTCTTTTGAAATACAGCAAAAAAGGAATTTGAGAAAATTTATCATCAAACTAAAAAAATTAATTGGATAGTGTATTTTCTTAATATGATTAAAAGAACCAATTTAAAATATAAATGACGAGTATCAATAGACATTGTCCAGGAGTGAGCTCGAAATAATAAGATATAAGAGGTACCTAGGGTCAGAGAGTCCATGGTGTTGGTGAACTACATTCAACAAATAAAAAAAGTTCTATGGACAGCAGGACTGACATCTGATAACTATGGATAAGCCTGTGAAGACTACATGAAGGAAAGGAAGGCTGCTCACTTTGGGCCAAAGAATTTCTTTTGGTCAGTGGTGAGTTTCTGTGGCAGAGACAGTCACCTGTCAAAGAGTCATATCCCCTTCTCTCTCAAATGAACAAAATCCAATTTTTAGCTGGACGCGTTGCTGCTGAGTAAAAGGATGACATCTGCCAGGCTCCATTATAGCAACTAGAGATGATGATGCACGTAAGTTGTGGCCAGTGAGTTTGGAGACTTCTGGGGTGTCTCATTAAATTAGAGGAGGTATCCGTTCCTTCCCCCTCTTTCATTCCTCTTGGAATGAGGTCATGATGGTTGGTGCTTCAGCAGCTATTTTGGAGCATGTGAGTCATATGTGAGGGAATGTGAGTCATATTCCCTTGTAGGGTAAAGCAGAAAGGTTTTCCATCAGGGACTCTCAACTTGGAGAAGCCTGGCCTTGAGAACTAGGAATCTGTCGGACTATATTACTTTAGCCATGGTTTTCTGGGTCTCTAGTACTCACACTGGAATTTTATTCTGAATGATAACATTCTTGAGAAATAATAATGAATTGACTTTAATATACAAGTAAATAAATGATCTAGGTCCTAAAGTCTAGACTTCTGGCTTAGTTAAAAATTTAAAAAAAAGATTTTATTTATTTGACAGAGAGTGAAAGACATCAAGAGTGGGAACACAAGCAGGGGGAGTTGGAGAGGGAGAAGCAGGCTTCCCGCTGAACAGGGAGCCCTTTATGGGGCTCCATGCAGGGCTCGATCCCAGAACCCTGGGATCATGACCTGAGCTGAAGGCAGACGCTTAATGACTGAGCCACCCACGCGCCCCTAGCTTGGTTAATTTTTAAAGGAATAGAAGTTTAACATCCACGTTGGCTAATTAAAAACTAATCCTCTTTATATTTTTCAAAATTCTTTCCAAATTAGATACCACAACAAGATAATTTGCTATGGGAAACTTTAGGCTATAAACAAATTAAAATTGGGGAATGTCCATTAAGGTGATGGCTGAGGCTTAGGTTTTATTACAGTTAATCTCCAATCTTTCTTCCTAGCAATAGTTATACATATATAAAATAAATAAATATATATTTATAAGATATATTACATCAATACAAAATATAATATACATATATAATATATATTTACTATAATATCAATATGAGATATAATATATACATATAAAATATCATATGAATGTACTATATACTATATATACACTACATATATATTTAGCTAAATAAAAATTAAACATACAAAATAAGTTGCATTCTTTTGTACCAGCAAAAAAAGTAATCCAAAGCTACAAAAACATTACAAAATATAAAAACCTAATAACTAGCATAATAAAAGTTGTGAGTGAATTATGCAAAGAAATATTTAATGGGAAATATAAGACATATGAATAAATGACCTAGAAAAGTTGATATTAATGAGAGATACAGTAGTGTTAATTTTTCCTAAGGTGACACACCCGCTAAAGCAATCTCATTTGAAATTCTAGGTCATTTTAGAAAAAGAACACAGGAATAATTCACAACTTCATTTTGGAAAATAAGTGGGTGTGGCTCTCAAAAATGTCATTTGTAAAAAGAAGCCAGTCCTATCAAATATGAAATCACACTATAAAATAACAGCAGTATAAAAGATAAGACTGGGATACTGACAGATAAAAAGCTCAGAGGAACAGGATAGAAGCTCATAATTTAAATAGAAAAATTTAGTATGTAATAAAGTATCATAAGCAAAAAGGAAATGAATTATTTAATAAATATTGAGAGGGAGAATTGTTTTCCTTATTCCTTCCTTCCTATAAACCCAAGCTAATCTCCATATGGAAAAAAAATTAACCTGAAAAATCAATGAAAATTAGCTAAAAATGAAATAGAATCTCAGCTATTTCGAAGGATGAGAACTTTCTTTTCTTTTCTTTTTTTTTTTTTTTTTTTTCAAGATTTTACTTATTTATTTGGGATAGAGTGAGAAAGAGCATGAACAGGGGGGAAGGACAGAGGCAGAGGGAGAAGCAGACTCTCCACTGAGCAGGGAACCCAATGTGGGGCTCCATCCCAGGACCCTGGGATCATGGCCTGAGCTAAAGGCAGACGCTTCCACCAACTGAGCCACCCAGCTGCCTTGTAAGAGTAATGTTAAGATTTCAATAACTATGTGGACCAAAACTTTGCTCTGACAATTTAAGTATGAATAAATACATATCATTTGTTTTAAAAATATTTAAATTAGCTAGTGACGAAAATGCAAATAAAAAGTTCCATTGATTTTTATTAAGTAAGAATAAAATAATCTAAGAGGAGAATACTGAGATTTTTAGTACTATTGGTAAACAATAATTGTTGGAATTATTAGAAGTGAGTAAACCCACATGGAAACCAATTTGGTAATACAATTCAGTACTTATAAAATATTCGTACCCGGACACAGTACAACCATTCTTGTGAACTAATTCAAAGGAAAAATTAGAAAACAAAATGTGGTCTTTGGAGCAACATGTTTACTAAAGCATTATTTAAAATAGCACACACACACACAACCCACAAAAGGAAATAAAAAGGAATTAAGACAACAACCATTACAAATTATGGTAAAGATTGCACAAAAACAGAGAAAAGTTTTACTTGATAACGCTAAGTTTAAAAAGCATATCATAAAATTGTATAATAGCTGTAGTTATAGGTATAATAAAATGAGGAAAGCAGCTCCCCCCAAAAGCAAGAAGGAATTATAAGAGTAGTATTATGCTGAAATTATGGGTCATTTTTCTTTATTAAAGTGTTATTTAATTTTGTTAAGAAAACCATTTTAATCAGTCTGGGTGTGTGGTGTGTGTGTGTGTGGAGGCCTGTAGTACAGTGGTTAGTAATTATGTGACCTCAAACAGATTATTGGAGATTTTTAAGCTTCAGTTTGCCCTTTGTAAGGAGGAGATAATAATAGGATCCACTTCACAGAGTTGTTACGAGAGTCGAATGAGGTAATGCGTGTGTCATCCATGAACTCGAGGGCCTGGCACTGAGTAAAAGCTCCCTGAGCTGCTGAGCTGGAGAGTGACTGACTTTGGAAATGACGATGCTGGGAATCGTGGTGTCCTGTACCCCTGTTTGGGTATTTCTGGTGGTTCCTCTGCTATGCTCAGAAGATTGATCAAGTTTCAATCTTAACAATTAAAGGCCACCATCATTCTGCCCATCTTATTCTAGAAGAACAAGAAAATTTCCAAATTCCCAAGCCAGCCTAATATTCCGTTGTTCCATGCTGTTACGGTTGTGGGGGATGTTGATGGCAGGTGGGGTCAACTCTCACAGTGGGTACCTGTGCCGTACCTATTGTTAAATGGTTTAAACATCACACCTGCTGTTAAATATTTAAAATATTTAAAATTTTAAAAAGTGATGTCACATCCACACTTCTCTTTGGTTATGACTCTTGTTGAAAACATGTCTCCAGTCCTTGGCACCAATCCCAAAGCTTACCATCCTTCAAAGCTCAGCCCAGCCTCTACCGTCTGCAAGATCCCTCCTCCAGCAGTCCAGCCCGCTCACTTCTCTCTCTGACATGATTATCTGTTTCTCCTATTTCTCTAACTTGGCAGGGAGATCCTCAGAACAGAAAACATCCTGCTGTTGTCAGTTGGTTGGTTGGGGGTTGTTTGCTTACTGTTAAGAATTTCTCACAGGGGTGCCTGGGTGGCTCAGTCGGTTAAGCATCTGCCTTCAGCTTAGGTCATGATCCCACAGTCCTGGGATCAAGACCCACGGCAGGCTCCCTGCTCAGCAGGGAGTCTGCTTCTCCCCTGCCCCTCCCCCTGATCATATTTCTCTCTCTCTCTCTCAAATAAATAAATAAAATAAAGAATTTCTCACATTATCTATCACAATTGGAATATAAGTTACCCTCTGAAAAGTTCTTGAATCAGTGGAACATTTTAACCAAGAGGAAACCATTTATTTGTCATAATTCTAGGTTACTTCAAGAAGAGGTATCAAAATCGCCCCATAGAGAACGCCCAAAGGAGATTTTCTGAAATCATGTTCCCTGTACCACTTCCGTTAAGTGAGTGAACTCATGTCTTGGTTTATGCTCTGGGCAGAAACAGTGACAAATATAGTTATATAGTTATGGTACGTGACGCGATTTTCTTACAATAAGGACATTTAAAATAAACCAATATGTGAGCAATACCTAGAATCTTGGAACTGTCTTGCCTAGCCAATGTGCCTTCTTTCTCATGCCAATGCCTCTGGCCAATACCTGAACATCCAGCCCAGGCAGAAATATAAGAGTGATAGCTTCATGCTCAGTTTGGGTAGAGACTATAGCTTAGAGAGAAAAGGCTGTATCTTCCCCTTGTGAGGCACTTTACAACAGTGCCCTGTTATGAAGAAATCAGTCAGCTTTCCGCTAGCGCTGACCCATCTCTGTATTAACTCTCAGATTAATGTCAGATCATACCCCAGGAATTATTCATGAAGCCCCTCTGTACAACATAATTGCAGATTTTGGCATCAGAGTGAAGACTCATTGTTTACAGATTAGCTTCCCTTCCTGTACTACGGAGGAGACAATGATCTGAAACAACTTAGTCTATGGGGAAATGGAATTCATGGGTTTTCACTTGAAAAAAGCATTTGTCAAACGAGACGTCCCAGGTCTCACTTACACTCCATCTTGAGAGTGGGGGCCCGCAGCCACACTGGGAAGGAAAAAGGTGGCTGATGTCAGCTACGGGCCCATGAATGGCTACTTTCATCGTGAATCTTTCCCAAGTGAATGGAATGGCTTTTTAATCTATGCCTAAGAATTCACTGTAGCAAACCATAGCTCTGCTGATCTCGACTACAACATCACCAGGTAGGATGACATGTGTGTGGAGGAAGAAACCTGCTTGTTTTCAGGGAAGGGCACCAATCAGCAAACCGTCTAGCCGCAGTGAATCATTAGAGAGTATGTGATACAATCCAAAAAAATTAATACACCTCAAAAGAGGTTTAATATTTTACTGCAAATGTCAAGTTGTCCTAGTAATCAGCTCACCTTAATTGTGAGATTTTAGGCTCTTAAAATTTTTCAGATTGTGGCTTTGAAAGGTGAGGAAAGGGAGCTTTTGGTGTTAAGAGAAGCTTGCTTATTCTATTATGTTGACATCAAAGGCAATAGCCAGGAGCTAGTTTCTGTGGGTCCATTTGGTGCATGGGCAGCTGGCTTTCTATGGGGTAATGTACTTGAGTGTGTGCACGTGTATGTCTAGGGATGCATATGTGTGTGCCCACTATGTACGTATACATAACAACTTTTCTAGAAAAACAAGTGATTCCTTTTGGTTCCAATTAAAACATTTTCTGGGGAAGCTGAACACAAACACTTACAAAATGGGTGATGTACTAACCTGAGAAGAGCTTTACATTTTTCTCCTCATTAAATTACATTAAATTAAAGTTATCAAAGGACCCAGATATCATAGGTTCTTGGTTGGTATTAGCAGGGTCACCGTTTTGCCTAACTTTGGGGTTTTCTGGGTTCTGTGAAATTTTCCCGGAATACATTTTCTTTGAGTTTGAATCAACATTCCCCTTCTTGTCTCTGCACACCAATCATCAGGCCAAGCGGTTTTTCATTGACCTGTTAGTCTGAGGTTCTCTCTCTGCCTATATATAAGTAGGATGTTTTTTCTACATCATTTAATCCCATGATTTGGATGCTTGAGCAGTAATATTCTCATATGTATTTCATCCCTACCTGACTGTGTGTTTGTAGCTTTGACCTGAAAATGATTAGTTATTAAGGAAGGAGAAGAAGGAAGTGAGAAAAATCAGTAAAAGCAGAAGGTGGGTTACTAAATATAGGGGCTTCACACAGACTGATGAAAAATAGGCCACCGTGGGCTTGTTTTGTGACATAGAATGCTAACTGCAAGTTGTTTCCTTCCATGGAAACTCATTAAATACAGAAAAAAAAAACCCATAATCCAATATATCGTGTATTCTAATATAATTTGACTTGAGGTTTCATACAGATATGATTTATCTTGGCCTGGTGAACCATAGGCAATTATTTCTTTCTTATATCACTTCAGTTATTTGGAAACTTTGATAAGAGAGGGGATTCACTCACAGAGTACACATTGTACACATCTGTATCTTATACCTACAGACGTTCCATTTCTTAGCAGAGAAAATATATCTGCCAGCAGATCTGTAATATCCCTCATTGCTCCTCAGCAATCCTTAAGAGTGTTGGAGTTAGCACCTGCATGAGCCTACCAGCCCACTTGAATTCTGAGAACCCCTCAAGAATATTCCGCACCGCAGCGGCGTGTGTTTTATCAAGCACTGGAAATGCAATTCTACCTCATATAGATGAAACCTTGAGCATAAGGGTGCAATGTTTTGCTCTGGTTTGTTCCTGAGTTGGTGTTGCAAATCCATGTTATTAGTATTTTTTGGGGGGAGGAGGCAAATTGTTGGTTTTCCTAAGTATAAAATCTCTCCCACCCTGGACAATAAGGACTCCTTCAATCTTCTGTTGCTTTTGAGAAATATGATGACATTTTCTAGCGTAGAGATCCCTCCATGCAAAGGAATCTCTTATAAAATTAGAAAGTGGGACCTCCAGATGAGGTTTTGTGTTCTGTGGCTCCTGGTGCTTCTCCTTTTAGACCATCCTTCACATTTAATTACTCGTTTACGGTCTATATTTTTCATTAGCCTGTAAGACTGAAGGGTCCGTCTGTCTGATTTACATCTATACCCTCTTTACTTAGCCCAGGGCCCGTAGGGACGTGGTAGGCACCCAGTAAGTATTTGTAACAGTAAGTGAATGGATGGGTATGGTCTAATCCTTAACATGTGCTTAATACATAAGTCATTTCAACTTTTAACCTTTCTTTATAAAGTCCTGCAAAGAAGAGATCAGTAATTCCCGAGAAGCTATCCTCCCCCCACCAAGAATTAGAATATAAAGAGTATTGTCAGTTGCACACTTCAATATTTTGTTGGTAGATAAGGCAGAGAAAACACTTTCTAAGTAAGGTTTTGCTGAAAGTTCTATTTCTTTTCTTTCAATTTAGAAACTGTAACATTAATCCCCTCTGGGTAATCGTAAAGAAAAAAAAAATCCTTAAAACAAAAATCTGGAAAATCTCCACTCCTGTCTATTCTAGTACGGGCACTTAACTTAGAAGTCTTATGTTGCGCCCTGCATGTGATACCATGTGACACTGACGTGCCTCTAGGTGCCCAGGACTAGTCTAAGTTATTTATATATGTTACCTCCTTACAACAACTGAAGGAGGCAAATATTATCATAACTTCATCTTACCGAGGAGGAAATGGACCCTTAAAGAGGTTATTTAACTTGCCAATGTCACACAGTTATTAAGTGTCAGAAGAGGCTTTGCAGTCTCTCCCATGGTCTCAACCCTCTAGGCGTTCTGCTGTTGGAGGCCGCGAGCATATGATGGGAATGGCACCGTCTTGGTATCATTTTTCCTCTCGTGGCCAGTTCATAGGTGCTGGGGCGAGGGCTCCTATAGCATGTGAGCATCAGAGAGAGATGTTAGGGTTCTTCAGGGTTTTCACTCTGACAAATGATCTCCACATTTAAAAAACATGCAGCTACGCTTAAAAACAGGAGGCTGAGTAAACTGGTGCAAACAGACAACTACATAGAGAAAAGTGCATTTCTAAGAAGCTGCAGAAGGGACTGGTTTTATTTCTGAACACACTAAAATGCTTCACTGCGGCTTAGGGAGAACCCGACGCAACCTAAAAGCAAAACCTTCCCTGAGAGTTTGCAGGCTCCCATGCACGCAGGCGGCGGTCCGGCCAGCAGAGGGCGCACGAGGTAACAAAAGTCTCCAGGTTGCCAGTCGTGCGGCCTGCGCTGCGGGCAGGGCAGCGAGGGTGCCCTCCTGGCCACAGTCTGGGGAGGCTGCCTGTGTGAGGGGCTTGTTGCCAGGCCCTTGGGGCAAGAATAAACATTCCAAGTGTGCAGGAAGAACTGGAAAAGGAAAAACCTTTGAGAGGAGGACTTGGCTCGTCCCTAGCCTGGTCCCGACCTTGTGCATGGGAGGAAAATGTGTTGCTGGTGTGTTAAATTTGGAATGAAAACAGAGTTTACTCCAAGGACGCTCTGACTCTGTTCTCATGGAGGAAAATGAGGCTGGGTGGGGGAGGGGAGCTGACAGGAAATCCCAGAGGTTAGCAGTGCAGGGACCTGGAGGAAGTTTCATCTTTTCTGCAGCTAACTGAAGCCATCCTTCATGAAAATAAATGACCTATTTTGTTTTCTGTTTATCCCCATTTTCACAATAGGTGGTGGTCAGACCAGGGGACTCAGAGTCAGGAGAGTAGGTTTAAGGCCTTCTGCCGCCATTTTGTACGTTGGCCACCTGGACTAGTTCACTCTTCCCTGACATTCTTGCCTCAGGACCCTGTTGGGGTCTCCTGAGAGGCCGGGTCACTTAATTCAGACCTAATATTTCCACAGAAAACAGGCTTCAAAACCATTAATTCGGTGCAGGGAGTATATAGTGTTATCATTTGGGAATTCTTTTGAACTCAAAGTTATTTTGAAAACATGTGGTGTGTATCCTATAGCCCGAGACAAAACTAGAGATTCAGACTGTTGTGGGGAACTCCCAAGGATGATGTGGGGGAAGCCATGATGATTCCACACAGATATGGACTGGCCAGCTCCCCAGTGGCCGGTCGCAGGGCCCTTTTTCTAGAGCGTCTCTTTGAACGTGTTGTGGATAATACTGACTTTCAGGTCTTTGGAGGGATTAGCCAGAGATAGGATGACAATACTATAATACATCTCTGTGGTCCTCCTCTCACCATATTTTATTTTTGCCATTCCACAATGTGGAGTGGACCAAGGACTGTCATTTTGCCATTTTGGCAACAGCATGGCGATAGTAACGATAATAAATAAACAGAATATGTTCTCGGCCAGAAATTAGTGGGCTTTGTTTCAGAGTAGTGCCAGTTTCCATGGCTGGGTTATCTGTATGGCGTATTTAGAATGGAATTTCCAGTCCTGAAGCGTGGTCACAAAACACACAGAATTGAAACATGATAGTCGAGTGTCTCTGGGGTCCCTGATATCCTGATTTTTTGCTTTCTTCCCTGGGACTGGTGAACTCTTCATCTAGAAGTTATCACATTTAGTTTAGTCTTTACCCGAATGGACGCACCCAGGAGCCGGGCTGTCCTTCAAAGGGCATGCTTCCTTTCTGTGCGGGAAAAATAGAAGCAGCGGCCAGAAACTTCAATCAGTGCTTTCAGATTCCAAAACTATGACACTGTCACACTGGTGTCATTAAAGCTAACTAACCATATTAAACGAATATTAAAATATGGGCTCCTTTGCATAACATAATGAGCAAAACCGCTTTTAAGTTTCTCCCTGTGCTTTGAGGTGAGGTGGCATTTCCATTCCCAAACTTTGAAGTTGGAACAAAATGTACAGGTAGAGGGTACTAGATCAAATAATAATCAACTTCAAAAAGCATTTTGGTTGTTGGATGTCCCAGGGCTAATTTCCTCTAGACATTTTAAATGTAAATGTCTAAACTCATTTAAAAATTGTAAATTGGTCTAGGTTCAATCAAAAAGCATCCTGACGCAGAACAGGGAGACCAGGCTAATTGTCATTTGTTTGTCAAATGAATTCCATTTGGGAAGCAATGAAACCTCCAAGCTAATTCTTTTAAGGTGAGCTGGTAGTTGTATTATCAGTTAAATGCAGTAAAATGCATAATCATACGATGATAATGAAAACTGAACCTGTGTTAGCGCCGGGGCTCTGCCTGCCAGGGGGCATGGAGTGATGGAACTTAAGTACTGTAATGTTGCCTTGGCCACAATGGCACCAAGTCTGGTCTTTAGCCTTACAGACACTTTCTTTGCATTTTAAAAAACTTTATCAAAGCACCATGGCAATATAGAAAATGTCAAAGTGAAATGCACTGTAGGCAAATTGAGATTTCATTAAGTTTAAATTTATTGCTTTTGACTGATGTATTACCATGCTTGTTAAGAACCAGTAATTTGGAATATCTGTCTGCCTAGTAAAATAGCTTTGTCTCCTTGCATATTACTTTGTATAGACTTTGAAAGACTACAATAATTCAGAGCCAGAGTGGGCTGTTTTTCAGCAGTGTTTTGAAGATTGTAAGGCATTGGCCTTGTGCTCTGAGAAACTTCCACCCACTTCCTGAATATCTTGTCAAGGTATTGGGGGTTAATTGTAGAACTCAGATTTATGGGGCTTTTTGGTGAGTTTGTCCAAATGTTATGATGGGTGCAAAAAGGGAGAATTGAAAACATCTCTCCTGCTGTGACTGCTTTCTGCTCCATACTCCTGAAGTCGGTAGAGATGGGCAATGGAAGGCCAACAGTGGAGGGGTATGCCATGTTGGTCAATGGAGGAACAACGCTGCTGGGGGTAGGGAAGAAAGATGGTCTAGCTCACCCCAGAAGTTTTGTAAACAAGGAAGGGGCGATCCCAAGGTCACAGGGCTGGTGGGTGGCTGGAGGAGTCATTCAGGTTTCAGCTCCAATGTCAATACCTGTCAGAGCTTCCCCTCACTCCTTGAGCCCCGACCCTGCTTTGTCCTTTGCCACTGCCTCTGTTGGTCTGTAACTCACGGGTGGGCAAACTGCTTTTTAAGCTTCATTGTGATATAATTAATAGACAAAAAACTTTAAATGCATAATGTATACTTTTTGATGAGTTGAGACACACGCTTATCCCTGTGAGACCATCACCACAATCAAGGTGCGGAACATATTTCACTTCCAGAATGTTCTTGTGTTTTTGTGTGTGTGTATTTTGTGAGGACACTTAACATGAGAATGATCATATTTTAAAGTACACCATATCATATTGCTAGCTATATATATATATGGCTATATTGTACATACAGATCTCTAGAACCTATTCATTTTGCGCGGATAAAACTTTATACCTGTTGAGCAACAACTATCTATTTCCACCTCCCCCAGCCCTGGGCAACTACTATTTGATGCTCTGCTTCTGTGCGTTTGACTTTTAGATTTTAGATGCCTCACGTAAATGAAGTCATGTAGCCTTTGTCCAGTGTCTGCCTTATTTCATTTGGCATAATGTCTTCAACGTTCATCTATGTTGAAACAAATGGTAGAATTTGCTTTTTTTTTTTTTTTAAGGCTGACTTTTTATATAAAGAGATGCATAGGAGGCCAAGAGGCAAAACTGATGATGTTACGTAGGTATGTGAATGACAGGAGGGAGGACAAATCTGCACCAATTTTTATCAATGAAATTCAAAATAGAATAAGTCAGTTGAATATAATATTTTGCACGGTAGGTGTACTAATGAGAAGAATGGAATCCTTTTTAGGAGGATAGTATCTCACTCGGTTGGGGTTCCAATATAAAAACCACTTTAGCTCACGGTGCTAATAAAAATGGACAGAGGGCTGGATTCGGTTGTAGGCCAGTCCATGGGCTTCTGCTTGAGCCTGTCATTCCACTTAATTTTCTCCACTGGCCACATTACTCTCTAGCATCACTGCCTGATTGTTTGCAGCTTGATTATCAGTCTGTCTCATGAGAAAAACAAGGTCCATGAGAATAGAGGCCTTATCTGTTGGGTTTGCCTCTACCACCCCAGCTCTCTGAATAATAGGTTTATATCTGGTGAGTGGTAGATACTCATTTGATGTTTGGTGACTAACAAGTGAACCCAGATCTTACCACCTAAGGGAAGAGATGAGATCCCTAACCTACGAAAGGGATAGAAAGGCTCATGGTTCCTTTAGCATGTCTGACTTTCCTATGGTAATGGTCTCACAGACATGAACAATTCAATCTTGAGATTACTTCTGATTTATGTCACTATTTCTGTTCATAGATTCCTTTCCTATTTTACTATGATAAGAAAAATGGCAGTTAACCAGAACATAGCATATTTTAATACCTTAATGATTCTGTAGTGGTTGGCTGTGTGCAAATACCCCTTTGGTCATGGTCATAAATGTGCAGAACTCTGTGTCCAGCTGCCCTTTGCTGCTCTTCACTTCTACGTCCCATCTTCTCCACAGTGAGAAGCAGCCCCAATACCATGTGGGTCCAGATGCAGTGCCCCTCAGGAAACCGTTCCTGAGGACCCTGGCCTTCAAGGAGCTTCCTTCTCCAAAACCCTTTTTCTCTATCACACACTGAGCTCACGCTAGTCTTTTTAATAGTAGTTTTCTCATTCTTTTGCGGGTACCCATGTCTGTTATCTGCTCAAATAGATTGTGAGTAAGCCCTCGGAGGGTAGCAGTTCCTCCCACACGTCTCTGACATACTACCTAGTACCTTTAGGCATGAATGTATTTTTCTTCATATTTTTTGAGTTATACTTGGTGGGAAAAGATGAAATAATCATAAAATAATGCCCAATCAAGAATTTTGCTTAGTTTTTCTTTACAGTATATACTCACATGTATGAAAAAACCAAAGAGCATTCATTGCTAGCTCTATTTCTTATGCCACCAAATGATGATGAAAATTCATAATTGGAATTAATACCTTGAGTCACTTTGATTGTGTCACCCATAAGTCATTTTTTTCATTGTTCTCAATATAAAAAGTATTTTATAAACATGTTTCACATCTAAGTGCTTAGTAAGGCTCTCTTGCATGGTAGAAATGTGAACCCTTCAGAAATGTGTGTTGTCAAAAAGAAAATCCTGAAAATTATCTGTCTCTCTGTCCATCCATCCATCCCTCCACCCATCCTTTATCATCTATCACCTAAGTGACTAGCTTTACAAACTCTACTATGAGTACGTTTGTATCTGTCATGTGGACTTAAGTCTACTCCATGAGACTGTGGGGATGGAGAAATGTCTTTGCTTTGCTTGCTTAATCAAAAGAATTAGTAAGAAGAGAGAAAGGGCCAGACTCCCAGAGGAGTCTCAGGTCATTTCCACGCTAATTAAAAACAGAGGGAACAGGAGGAAGAAATATCCCATTGTTATTCAAACTTAGGACTGGCCTTTGAGGCTAGGGTTCTCAACTGGTGGGAGGGAGTCCAATTTTGCCCCTCTGGGAACATTTGGCAATTTCTGGAGACATTTGTGATTTGTTTAACTTAGGGAAGAAGTTGTTACTGGCATCTTGTGGATAGAAACCAGGGAGATGCTAAACACCCTTCAGTACACGGGAGTAGTCCCCACCAACAAAGAATTATCCAGCCCCAAATGTCAAAAGAAGGGCTGTTGAGAAAGACTTTAAAGACAAGCCTTCTTCTTTGGAAGCCTCCATAGTGCAGACGGGAAGCTAGGGCTTCTTGCCTTAATGTTTGGATCATGCATAATGGTGACCAAAGAACCCCAGCTATGAAGAGATCAGTGGAATCTGAGCTTCAGCATAAAGAGGTATATCAAAGAGTGTCCATCCTTGAAGCACATTAAGTCAATGAATTTGGAGGAAGAGGTATCAAAACACCACTTCCTACATGATCAGCATAACCATTCATCGCTTGAGCAACCCACATAATGTCCGTTGAACTGTACCTTTTGTTCTTCCCCCAGTGCCCTGTGAAATATCACTACATCATCAGTTTATGAAGCCCTCCCTAATTAAATAGCTTACTTACTAGAATTTTTCCTGCACTCTAGGTTTTTGTTTGATTTTTTATTTGTTTTGTTTTTGTGGTGAAGAAGGCACCATAAGAAGTTTAATTTATAGTAGGAATTATATAGATATATCTATCTATCTATCTATCTATCTATCTATAGATAGATAGATAGATATATCTAAGATCTAGGCCATATTCTAGAATCACAATTTAGTCAATATGCTTTCCATTACCTTCTTTGACCAAAATGACAAGTTGATGTCAATGATGATCCTGAAGCAGGGTACGGACCTAACACAACCATAAAAGATTATTTGGAGAGAATACGTTACTTCCTAAGGCGGGATAGTTAAAGGGAATTTCAGCCAGAGCAGAAGCAAGAAGGAGCTTCAAAAAAACTTCTGTTGATCAGAAAATTAAGTCAACCTTCATATTTGAATTAATCAATACTTTAGGAATGTTGTAATATTTTATACTGAGGACTTTAACCTTTATAGCTAACTCCATGGCTTTTTCTGAGAGAACTATAGTTCTCTGAGTTATCTTCAGTTTTCCATATTTGGTAGAATCTTATGGAATTGAATCTTTCGAGACAAGTAGATAATATTATGTTCCAACTATACTATGTGCATTAAGTAAAGGCTCTACATTTATAACCCTCACAACAATTGATTGGGGTTTATATTATTAGCCCCATTTCATAAATCTGGGGATTGAGGCTTAGAGCCACTAAATGCCTTGCCTAGAATTACACAGCTGGAAAGCACAAAGCTGTATATGAATCCAAGTCTATCTGGCTTAAACACTGCATGTATTTATTGAAATGCTCAAATGCTCTATATGGTCATAGGGTAAAATTTTTATGATTCCATATCAAGGTGGTACAAAATAAAACAAAAATCTGTTAATCTGATAGGGCTGGTCAACCTGTGTTTCTAAGGGAATAAAGGGGATTTTGAGGGACAGAATTACTTGAATTTACATTAACCTGATCAAGTTAACTGAGAAATAAGCAAGCAAGCAAACCTTCACTTGACTCTAGGGCAATGGTTCTCAAAAGGTGGTCCCCAGACCACCCGCAGCAACACCACCTGGGAATTTGTTGGAAAACCAGATTCTTGGGTCCTACCGAAAACCTACTAAATCAGAATCCCTAAGAGTGGAGTCCACAACCTTGTGTTTCAACATGGCCTCCGGCTTCTTGATGATCAGTATGTTTGAGAGCGTCTGCTGTGGAGGTGACTTCTGCTACCTACTGGTGTCTACTTGTGCTTATCACCTCCACACCGTTACATCTCCAGGACTTTCATTAGACTTTTTCACCTCCCATGCTCCACTTTTACTGGAAAGAAAGAGCTGACAATAATAAACCTAAATCTCAGATTTATTTAGAAGGACAACTTCCCCAAGTGTATCCTAATAAATTCAACACGTGGTCAGCTTAATCTTACACATTTTCTGCAGCTATAGGATTATGGCCTGTTAACTGATGGACTCCGCATTCACAAATTCCTGAATTTAGGTGATTTTTATTCTGGATAGTTTTAGAATTTGGTATCTTTAAGTTGGCTAAGTTTCTTATAAAATTGGTAATCCATATTTGACATATATGATGAGTCTTAATGTGGAATAGTTTAATATTCTTAAACAGTTCTGAGTAAAAGAGATTGTTATTTACTTTTTTTTAAACTCTGGAGCTAGCCAAACTTTTACTAACAAAGTGTCTCCTGTGAATGGTCATTATAATGGTCACTATAAGAGGGAAAAACTTGCTGAATCCTGGAGAGTTCTTGTTTCATAGACACAATCTCTGAATTCAAGAAATTGTAGGACTAAAAGGGTCTCATAAAAAAATTACAACCCCTGTTTTTGAGAAAGAATCTTTTTTATCCCATTCTTTCCTCCTGTGTTGTCTCTTGGGAACTATCCCAGGTTGAGAGGTTGGTGAAAGAAAACCAATGTTCCACACAGCAGGCTACTGTCATTCCCCCTGCAGGGACATTAAAGACTTGCCTTGAATGTTTTTGTCAAAGGTTGTACTTAATTAACTTAATTCTGTTGGACTTGTAAGGTCCAACATATAAACTCATGTGCAGCAGTAGACTCCTTCATGGAAATTTTATTTCTAGGCCAGAACCAGTCAAGATTGTCATGGAAAGAAGTGGTAGCCTAGGTTCAAGGTAGCCAGTCTTCATTCTATCTGCTGGATCCCACGGAGATCATCTTAATTTAGGTTTAAAAAAATATGCTCCAAAAAGGAAAATTACTTAGGTCTGAATTGGAGCATATAAAGCTGTTGTGAGTAAAAATATATTTACTGGAATTGCTCTTCACGTCACCATAGGTGGGAGGCGGGAAACGCGCCATCTTGAATATGTTTTACCTTTTTCATGTTATCTCCTAACGTGTTACTGAATAATGAATGGTTTGGGGAGCATGTTTATTTCAGTTCTGCAAATAAGGCCTGCAACTCAGAAGGAGAAAAAAGATAGAGGTTCCAAGCCACTAGCAGTGATAAGTGGCCCTGCGCGAATAAATTTGACAGACGGATGCTCTACAAATCCTGTCTATTAGCATCATGACACCTAGCAAGAAGAAACTTGTGCTCGAGAGAAAGTTGGAAGCAGTGTGACAGAGAAGAGGAAAATCTCTGACGGACTGCCTGCACCCCTGACGACAGACAAGACAGACCGACACAGGCACACCGCCCTCCCCCTCACCCCAGACACACACACACACACACACACACACACACACACACACACACACACACCAATTCAAGCCTTCAGGTCCTTCACAGTCTAGGAGCCACAGAGGCACACCCCCATTTGGCTCAGGGTCTGTAAATCCCGTTACCCGTCAGCTGTGAAAGCGTAGTCTGTGGGACAGTACGCCATAGATCCGTAAGAAACAGCGCCTATCGGACAAAGATATTGGAGTCATTTGCATAGCTGCCTCAGGAGTTCGAAATCACTTCTGGTGGAGGCAGACATTTGGAAACAGATAAAGCCTATGAAGAATGCCTCTTTTTGACTTCAGAGATTAATGTAGATGTGGACACATTAGTTCTGTTTTAGGGAGACTCTTCTCTGTTACAGATAACTGGGACTGGGAAGGTTGGGTTACCCAGTAATGGGTCACTTATCAGGTACATTAGTTTAAAACCTGCAATTTTGAACTTAGCATTATTGAGCTTTCCAAAGATTAAGTTACCGAACTTTTGTTGGTGAGTGTCTCCATGAAATTTCCTGAAAAGGATAGTCCTCCTTCTTTGTGTGAAAGTGAAGCCAAATCACATACTTTATTGATATTTATAGACATACAAATGATAGTGCTAATGTACTTTAATGTCTGTCTACTTGACTGGAAAGGCTGTGGGCTGTGCTTTTGGGCTTTTGTTTTTCCTAAGATAATGTGAAGTACTGTAGTCTCTTTGTGAGCTTAATCGGAGTAGGTAGCTTTTTTTTTTTCTTCCCCTTCTTGTTTTCCCCAAAGCCTTATTTCAGAAGGCTTACACCAAAAGTCTTTTTCAAAAAAAGTTCTGTGTTGGGGCGCCTGGGTGGCTCAGTGCTTAAGCCTCTGCCTTCAGCTCAGGTCATGATCTCAGGGTCCTGGGATCGAGTCCCACGTCGGGCTCTCTGCTCTGCGGGGAGCCTGCTTCCTCCTCTCTCTCTCTCTCTCTCTCTCTGCCCACTTGTGATCTCTCTCTGTCAAATAGATGGAATCTTTAAAAAAAAAAAAATGTTCTGTGTTTGCCTGATACAGGTATAGGCTGTACCATGTCCTAGCAAACAAAAATATATCCCCGTGTCTTGTTTGTCTCCTTGATAGCTTAGATGGAAAATGTAGGAACATTGATGCTTCAACAAAGGTGATCCGATTTTAACACTCTGTACTAGAAAATGCCTCCACTAAGAGGTGAGTCTTAATCTGCAAGCCATGAAGATTTATGTTCTCAGAGTAATTTTACAGACATTCTGCTTGTCAATGCCTGGTGGGGTTTAGGGTTCTTGAGTCACCACGGGCTTAACAAGCATCCAGGCATGAACCAACTTTGTAATTCTGAGCGAGAGTAATAAATGTTGATCCGCAGTGACTGAGCAGAATTAAGAGATAATTTACCTGCTTGCTCTGGAGGGAGTTTACACACACCCTCTCTTCATCATAGATGATTTACAAGCCAACCTCTGGCAAAGATAGGAAAGGACCAGAATATCCCAGCCAAAATGGATGATAAAATCTTGAATTTCTCTTAGAACAAAAATGAATATGCAAGGCTCATGGTAAGTCATCTGCACATATTAAGTTGTTGGAGAAAGAGGGCGTTTGTTTAAACCAAAACCAAAATAAAAATTCAGTGTACAACAAAGTTCCTGTCTGTTTCAGTCATACTTGACAAAGCTCAGGTTTCTGATAGTCATGGTTAAAATGGATTTTTGGTCACTGGTGTGTCTATGATAGTCATGGATTAAATGTATTTTTGACCTGGACAGCCTCTAACTCTTGGTGATATATTGATAATGAGAAATGAACTTACTGAAAAGTTTATAAGAAATATAAGCAGCGTGGGGCGCCTTGGTGGCTCAGTGGGTTAAAGCCTCTGCCTTCGGCTCAGGTCATGATCCCAGGGTCCTGGGATCGAGCCCCGCATTGGGCTCTCTGCTCAGCAGGGAGCCTGCTTCCTCCTCTCTCTGCCTGCCTCTCTGCCTACTTGTGATCTCTGTCTGTCAAATAAATAAATAAAATACTAAAAAAAAAAAAGAAATATAAGCAGCAGGCAAAAATGAATAAGTTGTTTTGGACCTAGGTTTTTCTATTCCAAAAATGGCAAGGGTCAAGCTATGCCATGTTACTGTTGTAATCCATGAAAAGTCGACTATGTATATAAATGGTATTTGCTACTTGAGTAACACAGAGAGATCTATCATAGTAAGACAGAAGACTTTAACCTGTTCCTGTATTGTTCCTAATTTCCTGGTAAAGGTCTCATTTAGGGGTACCTGGGTGGCTCAGTGGGTTACATCTCTGCCTTCAGCTCAGGTCATTATCTCAGGGTCCTGGGATCGAGCCCCGAATCAGGCTCTCTGCTCAGCAGGGAGCCTGCTTCCCTCACCTCTCTCTGCCTGCCACTCTGCCTACTTGTGATCTCTGTCAAATAAATTAAAATCTTAAAAAAAAAGGTCTCATTTAAATCAGTAGATATTTTTAGCAGTGAGTTGCCTTAAATGGGGAGTCTAAAAGTAATACAGACAGTCCCCAACTTAGGACGGTTCGACCTAAGATTTTTCGACTTTGCAATGATACAAAACCGATATGCGTTCAGTGGAATCCATACTTCAAATTTTGAAGTTTGATCTTTTCTAGGGTCAGCAATATGCTGATTGATACTCTGTGTTGCTGGCTGTCAGCGGCAACCACAGCTCCCTGTCAGCCACACGATCTCCAGGGTACACAACTGACACCCTTGGAACCATCCTGCACCTACACAGCCATTCTCTAATTTACTTTCAGTAGATAGTAGTCAATAAATTACATGAGACATTCAACACTTGATTTTAGGATGGGCTTTGTGTTAGATGATTTGGCCCAACTGTAGGTTAACGTAAGTGTTCTGATGGTGTTTAAGACCGGCTAGGCTAAACTATGAGGTTAGATGTGTTAAGTGCATTTTTAACTTATGATATTTTTAACTTACATGGGCTTATTGGGATGTAACCCCATTACAAGTTGAGGAAGGTCTGTACCCTTAGTATCCCACTGACATTAGAACATTCTGAAACATATCTCTTGGCTGTTTGGTTCTGAGTCCTAAATTTGGACATAACAGGAATCTTTCCAGGAGACTGTCTTCCTGGCCTGAATTAGAATTCAGAGTGGGCTGAGATATTTTCCCCCTATCTCTCCAGACACCCCCATCTTGAGTTTCTCACTGGTATACATCAGGGTGTTTATTACACACTTTCACTCCCAGATATGGGAATGCATGCAAATACAATTATCTCCAATCTTACACACAATTCTTCGGTCTGGCCAAATTCTCTGAAGGGGTTTGGCTTCAAATGGAGCTTGAAGTAAATAGATTATTTTATTTTTTATTTAAGTATCAGGAGACCATCTACTGAGGTTTTTTTCTTCTCCCTCGCCATTTTAACCACATATGAATTAAGATAATGAAGAGAATGGAGTATTTCTCTTTAAACAAGATATATGGTTTTCAACTGCAGAATAAAAGCAGGAGTTAGATTTTTCCTGGATGCTGAATTCTGGAACACAAAGGGGCTGCAGAGGACAAATGAGTGCAGGGTTCACTAACGGAACATAGAGTCCTACAGTGTCTTCTCAGAGAGGTGACTCTAGGGAGGCAAAGAAAGGAAAAGCCAAGAGTGAGAGGTCACCCCTGATAAGTACAAAGAAGTTGCTTCCAGTGTTTTCTTCCATTGTGCCTGTTACACTTATTGGTGTGAATAATGTTGTTTTGTTTTCAGAAAGACAGCCATGAGCAAAAAAAAAAAAAAAGAACTGCGAGTGATAAGCCGAGCCCAGGAAACTTGAGAATGACACATTTGTGATAATATATGTTAATTTGGCTGGATAGACGTGAATATTTTCCATAAAGAACAAAGAGAAGGATGGACTACAGCTTAGAGTCATTCATTTAGACTTTTATATAGGTATTACCCATGTTCAAAATGCACAAATCTCTTGGAAAATTTTTTTTTTTTTTGAAGAAAATGCGTTCTGTTGCGGTGGCTTGTTTATTTAAAATTACCATATTTTTCTTGCTTTGGAGATAAAAACTCTGGTGGAGCCAGACTTCAAACAGATGATGTTCTGAGCACATCAAAACAAAGAAAGTGTTTCTGAAACCAAATAAAAGCATTTTTTGAATGACTCCCTCACCCATTCAAATCTCCTTTCAGCTTAGCGCCACTGGCTCCGATAAAGTCCCCAACACCTTCCAGCCTATTCAAAGGTATCAGATTGAACCGAAGGTGAAGAAAATGGGCTATCTGCAATATTCATGAGTTGGGAACTTCTCGAGTTTGACAATTGTCTGAATGACTTTACAACTGCTTGGGGTATGTATTACATAACAAACATTCACAGTCACCCAGCGCTCCTAATCAAGTCAAACCTTGTAAGTGAGTCCGAAGGGAGCACCCCCTTCCCCGCCCACCTCCATTCTTTCCTAATTCAGGTCCCAAGACAAATACTGCCCAGTCTTTGTAGTGTGCTATCTTATTCCTTGGCTTACCAGGCCGAACTAAAGGCCTCAGTAACACTTCTTCCAGTGAACTAACTGAGCTCAAATGTTTTGTTTTCATAGCCTTTGGGGTGATTTTTTTTTTCCTCTCAAAAAAAGAGGACAAGCTTGGGACATGCTAAGACCTAAGGAGAAAGTACTAAGCAGTTTGAGTAACCCTGGAAGGAAGGAGGGATGGAGGGAAGGAAGTCAGTCAGTCAGTCTGTCTGGTTATGTATTACCTAACAGGAGTAGGTTTCCAAGGTCCTGCTACTGGATAAGGAATTTGCAAGACGAATGATACCTACTTTTAGCATTTCCTCCTCAAAGCACCTATGACCAGCCTGATACCCAGTCTGTAGCTGTAGCTAAGGTCAAACATGATTACCTAGAACCTTATACGCAGAGCATGGAGTAGTGGAAAGGGCCTCCAGATTTTAGTCCCAGCATTGTCACTAACCGTGACCTTGGCCAAGCAACTGAAATTTTCTGGCCATTTTTTCCCGTCAAAATAAGGAGGATACTGAATCTCATCTGTAAAACCACACCATGTATTATCTCCACCATTCCCTTTCTACCCAAAACAACATTCTAGCTAGACGGCAAGCCACGTGGGAGGTTTAAGAGTGACTTCAAACCTGGTGGAAACAATAGAGAATGAAGAATTTGGGAAAACCAAGGAAGCTGACTGGACATCTGTAGTAGGTTGAATTATGTCCCCCCACCCCCATATGCCCACATGATAACCCCCAGAACCTATGACTTTGTTTAGGAAAAGAGTCTTTGCAGAGATAATTAAGCTAAGGATCTTGAGATGAGATCATCCTGGATTATCTAAATGGCCTCCAAATCAAATGACATATGTCCTTATAAGAGACAGAAAAGGAGAAGACACGAACAGCAGAGGGAAGGCAAGATGAAGACAGAGGCAGGGACTGGAGCAATGTAGCCACAAGCCAAGGAACGTCCAGAGCCCCCAGAGGCTGAAAGACACAGGGAAGAATTCTGCCCTAGAATTAGGACAAGCTGGGACACAATCAAGAAGGTGCTGAGTACGAAGGAGACACCTTGGCTTAGGACTTGTGGCCTCCACAACTTCGGGAGAATAACTCACCCTCATCTTAAACCACTGGTTTGTGGTAACTTGCAACAGCAGCCCTAGGAATCTAACAGACTGCCAGTGAGGCTTCTCCACATTTTCTCTTGAGGGAGCCCAGAATCAGACTGTTTTCCCCAGGGCCATTCCAGGCCCAGAGAGCCACAACCTTTCTCCTTGGATGCCAGGATTTGACTCAAGAAAGAGCAACACATAGGAAAGTCATCATGCTTCTGAGCAAGTATGAGCTACTGCTTCCAGGGAGAACAATTCATCTCCTGCCTCACTGAGGGTTTCCCTTTCCCACTGCAGTCTGGCGACTCCAGGTTCATTACGTCGAGTCCATGTGACTTGAAGGAACGACTGGTCCACTTGCAAATTTTCTTTTAACGGAAGCTCTACACCCAACATGGGGCTTGAACGTGTAATCCCCGAGATCGAGAGTCACATGCTGCCTGACGGAGCCGGCCAGGTGCCCCCAGTTATACATTTTCAGAAAGGTTTTAGACCTCAGGAGGTGAAGGTTTCCGGAGGGGGCTGATATTGGTTGATGTCTGTGGAAGGCAGAGAAAAAGGAGGGAGAAAGGAACGCCTGCTCTCCTGTTATCTGTCTTCTCGGCCACCTGCAGGGAGCATCTGGATACCTGGTCAGCTGGGAAAGAGTGAGGGTGTCGTGGGGGTGGTTGACAGGCCAGACTGTGAGGAAAGAGCTCTGACTAGTGACCCACCTTTAGAGAGCTTTTTCATAGTCTCTTCCACACAATTTACCAATTCTCCTAACTCCCAGGTTCTTACTGGAAGAAGGGAGACTGGGAGGGAAGAATTAGTTGGAGGGGCTGTTTCCCCCCCATGGCTCCTCACCCTCAGGTCTGCAGCTGGGACACCCCTCTTCTTCAAGGGAGAGGCTGGACACTTTGTTGCCCAGCAGACCCGGGAGGGACATGGGGCGCCCTGACACAGACCCTCCCTGCCCAGGGGGCTCTTGTCCATCTGACCAGAGCTACCCTCCTTTCAGAGTTCAGTTTAGGCACCACTGCTCTGGGGAAGCCCTCAGTGATTTAGACTGGGTTATGTGCCTTTTGGGGGAGGTTGCCAAACCGCCATGAAATTTCTCTGTCAAAGCACCTGTTTCAGTGAAATGCCAATCATATTTTTCCTCCCTGCCTTTATTTTCCACGTAAGCTTTTCAAGGAGGGGGCCGTACCTGTGTTTTGGCCATCTTGTTTTGTTCTATGTGTCTATAATCATATACATGACACTTGAACATGACCTCATAAGAGTTTTTCAGGCACTACATGAACATGATACAGAGTGCCCATCCCTCTCACCTGAACTGTGCCATCACTCTCTGTCCTGAAGGTACATTCTAAAAACCATTTGGCAAGTCTCCTTCCAGACTTTTATCTTGGCATTCACAAACAGGAGTACATGTACTCTTGCTATCTATCTGTCTGTCCATCTGTCCATCCATCCATCATCTATCTACTTGTCTACCTACTTAATCTTTAGTTTTACTCTGTGTCTTCCGACAACTTGCTTTCTCCTTCAATGTCATGTCTTGGAGACATTTTCATGTCAGTATGCAGTGATCTACAGAATGTCACAGTGGCCCATTCTCCTGCTGATGGACCATCAGGTTTTTCACTGCCGTGAGTCAGGCCCACCGTCACTCATACATACTGAAGCACACATGTTAAGTACTTCTTAGATACATGGAGAAAATCCCCAGTTAAGTTTCAAGCATACCAGTGACCCTTAGTCCCTCCGTCCTTTGCCTCTGTACTCAGAGATCTCACAGAATTGCTTCTATGGCAGTGGAAATTCTTGCCCTTTGGAGCTGTAGTTTTTGGTGGGCCTAGGTTTATTTTCCCTTTTATTTGATCTCTTCTTTCTATTTTTGGAAATTCTGCAAGGTCTCTGGTTAGACTTTGTTATTTTTCAGCACTGTTTATGAAGACACACACACACACACACACACCCCACCTCTGACTTGTGGTGTGTGGTCTGGGATGACATAGACATGTGTGCTTAGCCTGCTATTTCTTTTAAGATTTTATTTATTTATTTGATAGAGAGACACAGTGAGAGAGGGAACACAAGCAGGGGCAGAGGGAGAGGGAGAGGGAGAAGCAGACTCCCTGCAGAGCAGGGAGCCTGATGTGGGGCTCGATCCCAGGATCCTGGGATCATGACCCAAACCGAAGGCAGACACTTAATGACTAAGCCACCCAGGTGCCCCTTCGCCTATTATTCTGAGCCAGTTTATGACAACAACCTTATTTCCCATGCCCAGTACTTGACACCTGCTGTGCATGGACAAAGTCCGTGTTGAGAGAACCAATGGATTTTTGCTTGAGGCAGGTACCAACACTTGATCAAGGACAAATGTCTCCTCACAGGGACTGGTTTGGCACTGATTTCTGTGTTGGTGGATTACCCTTCCATTAGCCCCTCACAACTGTAAGTTATCGTCAAGCTAGCCACCTATATGTGAGTCAAAGTGGGATTCGTTTTAGGGAAAACATGCACATCTTTAATTTCCATGTAAATTTAGCGTAAAAGGCAATGCCACATTGTTCGTAAAGACCTTGAAACCTCCTACTGGACAGCAACAAGCAATTTAACGGGAGTCAGTTTGATGACTTGTGACATTTGTGTCCCATAAAAGATGGTTGACATAACATGTCATGCACTAGGCTGCTTTGAAACCTTCCTCTAGAGAGCGGATCCCACTGAAATTTAAAGGGATATGTGACCGTGAGTGGGGCAGCATCAAAGAATGCTTAAAAACAAGTTCGTGCCCAGAACACTTGGCTTAGACTTGCCAAGTTCCACTTGAAATTCACGGAAACACTCTAGCAACCTGGATTCTATTTACTGAACCCAAACAGGCCCTTCTGTGCAGCCCTGCTCTCGTGTGCGCTCCTGCTGACAGGTGCTGCAGATGTGAGGCCTGCTGGGCCTTCCTCAGCAGCCATCTGTCAGCGAGGCCCTCACTCCTCCAGGCAACAGGCGTGTTGATAAGAATATACACTTTCTGCAGTTGACAGACTTTGCTATTCAAAACACTGTAAAAAAAAATGGCTATAGGAATTTAATTAGCAACTTCCATTAAGAGATTAGATGAGAAGAACAAAGAGAAACCAAAGGAAAGGCTTCTTAATAAAACCGGAGAAGCTGTGGAATATTCATAGCGTAACAAAGGAAATGGAGGATCTGTTGGGTGAATTGTTAGAGGCGACAGATAGGTTCTGGTGTTTTCTCACGGCCCGGCTGGTCTGCGACTAATGAGGTGCGGTGTGAAGGGCAGAAAACCTCATACGGGCTCCTGTAGGTAACAGGTGTGTGTGTGGGTCAACAGCTCTGAGATGCGATAGAACTTGTGTAGTTTCGTGTGTCATCACTGTGTGGCCCCTGGGGTCTGGGGCTAGTTGACTTAGCACTGGCGTTCAGGGGCTGACCCTAAAAGGGGGTTGACTAATTTGTTGTTGGCCACCGGCTGCCTCCACGGGTTGGTCACCCAGCTCACGGCTCTGTGCTGGGTCAATGGAGGGGGAGAGAGTATAAATGGACCAGAATAAATCCATTGCTTCTACGAAGAAAATAGATTCCAACAAGGAATTCCTTCAGCAGTATCATTGTTGTTGTTGTTGTTGTGTGTATGTGTGTGTGTGTGTGTGTGTGTGTTGGTGGGGAGGCGGGGATGCGCAACGCTCCTATAGCATCAGGGGAGCCGCCGAGCTTATTTTGTTAATACCTATTAACAGACAGAACAAACAGTTGGCTCAGAACCCCGTGACAAAGAACCAAGCACAAACTCCTACGAACCCTTAATGCCGAGACTCTTCCCAAAAAAAAAGAAAACCACGTAGTAGAGGAAGCCGGTGAAGAAGGTTCACGTAGCATTATGTCCGGGAATGTGGGTTTTGGCCTAAAATGCTATCAGCTATTCCTTTCGGAATCACCTGTTTCCCTCCCTGTGCCCCTGAGATGGAAGAGTGGTTTCCGTGTTATAAGGTATTTTCTGATTTTGAGCTGGTTCAGAAGGCCGACAGACAGATCCATATGGGATGCCCCACACCACAATAGATAGTATCAATGAAAACAATGAGCCCTATTATTCTTATTTATTAATTGGCAAAACTCTGATGGAGTAAGATTAATTTCGCACTTTCCAGTGGAAGTCCTGAGAGCCACAAGAAATCTGAAAAAAATAAAAATTTATATAAACTTGGGTTGGCACCCAAATTGACCCATCCTATAGATTTGCCGAATGCATGTGCATTGCACGCACACACATGCGCACACACATGCACACCCACACACATGTGCACTCACACGCACAGATATGTATAGTAAAGCTGAAATTCTTATGAGACGAACTATTTTAGCTCCAAAGTCAAAATTAGGTAAAAAATACTGTCATTAGTAACTGAGTCATAACCTACATGCTGTGAACACCAGATGCCCCTGTAATGGGTTCTAATTACCAAAAGGTTAATTAATTTTTTTTTGTATTTCCAACAAAAATAAGGCTAATTCAAGGTAATGAGATAGATGGGAGGATTGGGTGCGGGGGGTGGAGACTAGAAACTTCCTGACGTCTTGGCAAACAAGTCAGATGAAATTACCATCGTTGTGTTTTGTCCTTGTGAACTTGAGGCCATTTTGTGTACCTGTTAGCATAAAAGGAATTAAACTAGAGAATGTGTGCCTGCGTGGTTGCTGGATGTAGCCCCCCTTCTCTATGTGGGTCGTAAGTTCTGTGCCCAAGCTTCTGGTAGGTTGACAGGATGATGGCCCCGACGCCTCCTGGGGGTTTCTGGTGCCACTGCTCCTTCTTGCTGGCCTCCCCAGGAGCCCTTTCTTCATCTACTCTGAGTGAAGGTCCCTTATGACTCGTGGCTTAGGGTCATACAGCCTCTGTAATCAACATGGAGAATTGATTACCTGTATTTCCACAGAAAGAACAGGCTAGAAAGGGCCATTGGCAATAAATATTATCTCCTGCAATTCTTGGTAACAAGAAACTTCCTCCATTCCCACTCTGGTTTTCTCTCCTCAGTTGTACCATTATAAAAGACTGCCGAACTTACTTCTCTGTGGATCTGCTTCTCTAGGCCTAGCCTCAGAATTGAACAAATGTCCATCTTTCTTTCAAGTAGCTGGGAAACAAAGGGCTTTCTTGATCCCTTCTGCTCCCCCTGACATTTCTCGACCAGCCCGGTCTACCCCCTTGCGTTCCTGCTGTCATGCTGTGAAGCTCTTCCTGCTTCAGCTCTGGACAAGAGTGCGTTCATTCCTCAAATATCTCTTGAGCACGTCCCACACGTCAAGCTGGTCTAGGCACTGGAGACACAGCAGGAGAAAGCAACAACAACAACAACAAAAGAAACCGAGAGAGAAAAGACACACATACCTGCCCTCATGGAGCTTCCGTTAGAGTGGAGAGAGACAGACGATAAATTAGCAAAGAGTGGTGGCGATTGCTGTGGAGTTTCCATTAACTGAGAGAAGACAGACTGGGAATTTCTTTTGGCTGTGATAGTCTCTGTGGAGAGAGGGGTTCCCAGAGGGGCGTCACTCACTGAGTAGGCATTAGAGGGCAGGATAGGGGCCATCCGTGGCCTGTGTGCTTCGGGGGTCCGGTGAGAAGAATGCGTATCAGACATATACAATAGCTCCCTTGTAAGGGCCCCTGGGATTATGTTTCACCAACGAAGAGAAGCTCACACAGTAAAGAATTAACGTATATGGTCATCTCAAGAAACAGAGGGCTTATGGAAATTAAACACGTCCTCAAATCTCTCTCTCCCTTTCTATTTAAGAAACATGGAATGGGGGTGCCTGGGTGGCTCAGTCAGTTAAGCATTGGACTTTGGCTTAGGTCATGATCTCAGGGTCCTTGGACTGAGCCTGCTTCTGGCTCTGCAGTTAGTGGTGGGTCTGCTTGTCCCTCTCCTTCTCCCTCTGCTCCTCCCCCTTATATAAATAAATAAAATTAAAAAAAAAAAGAAAAGCATGGGACAGAACATCTTGGAGTGAGGAAGCATCCTTTGGCTCTTGATCTTGAGAAGTCAGAGGTGGGCAAAGCTATTAGGGGATGGAGAGGGCTATCTGATCTTCAGGGAACAGTCAGGCAGCTTTCCCCAAGATTATCCTTATAGAAACAACACTGTCCCTCCATCCTGCAGTATCTCTTTTAAACTCATGTTTAAATAGCTATACTTAAGTGATAAGGCGCCAGCCTTTCACCTCCAGGATCCTAAGTGGATTCAAACTCTAGTCTTGTGGGAAATGAGTTTGGTCCTTTAAGCTGAGCCTGGTGGACAAAAGTCGTTATCTCCAAGCTTCAAGCATCATCCAGCCCATCATGGCAGGCCTGGAAGTCTGTTCTTGGGGAAAGAAAGCGAAGGAGTGGGGGCATCAAAAGTCCATTACTGAAGTAGTTACATCAATCCTGAATTCAAATTCCCACCATTTAAGTTACAGTCCCTTTCCGTCCGACTACAAAACTGCTTTTCAGCCCCATGCTTTCTAGCATCATCCCAAAAGGCGGAGGAAGTCACTTAGAGCAGTTAAGCCTCCAAAAATGAGGTCAAAGCTGCAAAGAGGCATCAGCTTCAGCACCTTAATAGATTTAAATTTTCTTTGAAGAGTTTCCTTATCTACCTCCAAAGAATACAACTCATGTTTTTGCCCTATCTATGTTGCAAGTGACAACCCCGACTTTTATCTCCCATACGTGCGAAGCCGTCTAAACATGTCAGGGAAACATCAAGTGCGAAGATTGTGTGTTCTCCAGCAAACTCAGTAAGTTTAGAATAACACAACCAGTGTTGTCCCCCAAACACTCCAAACACAAAAATAGAACGGAGCCAAGAAAAGGCTACGGGAGACGGCATCTCCAGCCTGCTTTGCTTGAGCCTCAGAAAGGGATAATTGCAGGCGAGGAGCTTTGAGGACTCATCCTGTGGATAAGAAATGTGCTATTGAGGGATCCTCCAACGGTTTTGAATAGTTTGCTTTCCAGGTATTCAGAGTCAGGCTTGCTTTCCCGCCACTGGGCTGCTCCCAGCCCTCTGCTCTCTTCCCCTCCCGTTCCATTTATCAAGTTAGCATTTTGCTCACAATAAAATAGATGACAGTTTCATTACAGAACGGCATCACTTGTCAAACTTTGAATTACTGATCGTAAAAATATCTGTTATGCTTTGAAGGATTGTTGGAGGACTTCTATATATATATATATATATATATATATATATATATATATATATATATTTATCAGTAGGACTGTTTGGAGCAACGTGCCCAAGGAGAGAGCTGGGGAGGAGGGAGAAGAAATCAAACCCAGCCCGGGAGCCCAGGGTTGGCTCTATCCTCCCCATACAAACAAGCTTCTATCACAGCTCTAGACAGCAGAAATAAAAGGGAGCTTTTTGGCTCACAGCTATAAAAAAAATTATCATAGTGATGAAGTTCCTCAGCCATCAACAGAACTGTGATAACGCTGTTTGATGATGATTTTCCCATGAATGTTAAACAGCCACCACTGCAGAGGGAAAGGAGCTTATCTGCACCTAATACTGATCTCTAATTCCTGCCCTTCTTGAACCATCCATTTTCTAACAGCATTAACTGGCAAATTTACATCCCATCTTAATGCTGCTAAAGAGGACAGGAGATGAAGAGTAAATGACAGCAGTGTAATGAGGGTGGCTTTTTTCTCCTTTCTCTTTAATGGCTGAAGATTTACACAATTGTCTGTAAGCTTATATAGAGAGCTTACCTGAACCTTTTCCCAGCATGGATTCAACTTACAGGAGCTTTTGTTAACTAAACACACAGAAATATTTTTAAGGAGGTTTAATAGTGTGACTTCAAAAGAAAGCCCAAGGAGGGAAAATGGAGGGAAAAAAAATTTAAATGTCATAAATAATATAAATATCTTCAAGGGCTGATGAGTTCTGAACAAACAAGGTGGGAAAAATAATGTTCTCTTGGGTTACCACATGGCTAAGAAAGATTTTGAATATTAAGGAGTAATTAATTAGAACAAGGATTTAGAGAGAGCGATGTTCCACATGCCACCAGGACCTAGGATTTCTCTGATCATATAACATCCATCAAAATATTACCTGTTCACTAACAGGGTGTGAAGAGATAGCAGGTAATTTCAATGGTAAATCTGAATGTAGGGAGCTACAATAGCTAGATGTGGGAAAATCCCATTTGTGCATCCAGATGATAAAAGTAAAGCAAATAAAAATCACCATGGGTGAGCCATTTAACATCACAGGCTAGAAACCTTGAAGTTGTCTTTGACTCTCCCCCTCCTTTCATCCTCTTTATCCACTCCATTACCAATCCTGCTTTTCCTCCCTTTGAAATGTTTTTTGAATTTACTCACTTTTCTCTCTCTCACTCTAACCCATGTCTTGAGCCCCTCTCATGTTAAATATGGCAGATTCCTCTTATTTTCCCTGCTTCTAGCCTCTGTGGGTCCTTTCACCGTATCTTTAAAATAATACTTGGGTATTTTTCAGCATGTAATCTGACTTTGTAAAAAAAAAAAAAAGCCAACTATTAGGGCCCTCTGCCCCCCACTGCTGGCGGCAATGGTTCTTAAAGGGTGGTCCACAATAAGAAATACTTAGGGTTAGATTTGGTGAAAGATGTGTAAGACCCAGGCACTGAAAACTATAAAACATTTTGAAGGGAAATTAAACAGCTTAAATAAATGGACAGATGTGCCATATTAAAAAGTTAGAATAGAGGTTGACAAACTTTTTCTATAAAGGGCCAGACAGTAAATATAGGTGGCTTTCCAGGGCACATAGGTCACAGTGGACTATTCCTTTTTTTTTTTTTTTTAAATTAACATATAACGTATTATTTATTTCAGGGATACAGGTCCGTGATTCAACAGTCTTACACAATTCACAGCACTTACCATAGCACATACCCTCCCCAACGTCCATAACCCAGCCTCCCCATCCCTCCCACCCCCCTCCACTCCAGCAACCCTCAGTTTATTTCCTGAGCCCAAGAGTCTCTTAAGGTTTATCTCCCTCTCTGGTTTCATCTTGTTTCTTTTTTCCCTCCCTTCCCCTATGATCCTCTGTCTTGTTTCTCAAATTCCTCAAATCAGTGAGATCATTTGATAATTGTACCTCTCTGATTGACTTATTTCACTTAGCATAATACCCTCTAGTTCCATCCACATTGTTGCAAATGGCAAGATTTTGGGGTTTTTTGATGGCTGCATAATATTCCTGCATAATAGTATATATATATATATATATATATATATTTACACACACACACATATATGCATACACACACACACACACACACACACCACATCTTCTTTATTCATTCATCTGTTGATGGACATCTAGGCTCTTTCCATAGTTTGGTTATTGTGGACATTGCTGCTATAAACACGGATGCACATGCCCCTTTGGATCACTACATTTGTATCTTTGGAGTAAATACCCAGTAGTGCAATTGTGGGTCATAGGGAGGTTTTTTTTTTCTTTTTTTTAAATGACCCTTCCAAAATGTAATAACCATTCTTAGCTTGAGGGCATACAAGAATAGGCTAGATTTGGTCTGCAGACCATAGCGTGTTGATGCCTAGGTTGAAAGAGTCAATGTTGTTATAATGGCAAACCTCCCCAAATTGATCTACAGATTTTATGAAGTCCCAACCAAATCCTAATGGGTTTTAAAAAGAAATTATTATGTTTATTTTAAGCTATGTATGAAAAATCAAAGGCCTTAAGTTAGCTAAAACAATTTAGAAATAGAAGACCGGAAGTGGAGGACTCCTACCTGATTTTGTGACTTATCACAAAGCTAAAATCATGAAGACAATGAGGCACTATGTAAAAATAGATCAAGGAACAGACTAAAGAATCTGGAACTAGTTCCACAGTTACATGGTCAATCGATTTTCATCAAAAATACCAAGGTAATTCATTAGAGAAAATGTTCTCTTCAACAAATAGTGCAGGAGTAAGTGGATATCTGCATAAAAACAAAACAAAACCTAACCATTTTCTCACACCATACACAAAACTTAAAACAGGTCATGGAGCGAAATGTAGGATATGAAATGATTAAACTTCTGGAAAAAATATATAAGAAAATCTTTGTGAATGTTGGGTTAGGCCAAGATTCCTTAAAGTGGATAAAAAAACAGATATTAAACTGGATCCCAAAAACAAATACAAAATTACAAATTTCTGCTCTTTGGAAGACGTAATTAGAAACCTAAAAGTAAATTCACAAACTGGGAAAAATATGTTTACAATATATACATCCAAAAAATCCTTTGTATCCAGAATATCTAAAAAAAACTCTAAGAACTCAATAATAAAATACCCAATTTAAAAATGAACAAAAGAATGGGATAGAAACTTCACACAAAAAAAGAGAGTCAATAAGCATATGTGAACATGTTCAACATCACTAGTCATACAAGAAATGCAAACTAAAAGCCATAATGAGAAACCACTACAGATCTACCAGCATGGGTAAAGTAATGAAGATTGCCCATGCCAGGCCTTGGTAAGGATGTGGAACAACTGGAACTCTCATGTAATTGGGGTTGGAATGTTAAATGGTGCAGCTACTTTGAAAAAAGAATGTCAGTGCCTTATAAAATTAGACATATATTTATGATGATATGATCCCGCAGTCCCTCCCACAGATATTTACCTAAGAGAAATAAAAATACACATCTGCCTAAAAATGTATATGTGAGTGTTCATAGCAGTGTTACTGTGGATAGCCCCAAACTGGAAGCAGCCCAAATATTTAACAGTTGGTGAATATATAAATAAATTGTTGTATATCTATACAATAGAATACTACTGGACAACAAAAAGGAAAAATGTAGTAATATACACAACATGAATAAATCTCAAAAATATTATGGTAAATGAAAGAAGGCAAAGATAAAAGGCTATGAATTATCTCATTTATGTGAAATTCTAGAAATGACAAACTGTAGGGACAGAAGGCAGATCACTGGTTGCATGAAACTAGGAAGAAGGGGAGGGAAGTGCAAAGGGGCATGAAGGAATTTCTTAGGGTGAGGTTTTCTGTATTTTGATACTAGTACTAAATCTCATCATGTTGGACATGTAAATCAGATTAATTTTTCTGGTTATAAGTGTCTAGACCAAGAAGAGGTAAAGAAACTATAAATTTTCAAGTTTTACGGCGGTATCAGAGATTACCCACAAGTATCTGAAAAGGCTATTAAGATACTCCTCCCTTGGGATGCTTGGCCCAGCTGGGAGAGCATGTACTCTTGATCTTGGGGTCATGAGTTCGAGCCCCATGTTGGGTGTGGAGATTACTTAAAAATAAATAAACTTAAAAAAATTACTCTTCCCTTTCCCAACCACATGTACAGATATGTGGAGTAGACTTACTTCATAGGCTTCAACAAAAACAACATAACAAGGAAGATTATATGCAGAAGCAGATTTGAGAATCTAGCTGCCTTCTATTCTACTGATAGGCATGAAAGAAATTTGTAAACATGTAAAATAATGTCACCCTTCTCATTAGATCTTTTTTTATTTTGGAAAATACAGATGTTCTTCATAAAAGTTATTTATTTTGTGGGTAATGGGTTTATTATTGTCTTTAATATTTTAATATTAAGCATTTTAATGTTTAAAAAATTTCACAGTTTTAATTTCTATATGTTATATATCGATAAATATAACCCAATAACAAAAGCTCTTTGGGGTTTTCAATCGCCAATTTTAAAGGGATCCTGAATCCAAAGACTATAAGAACTACAAACTAGAACTTAAAGTTCTGCATAACTTGTATGGCTTTGTTCTCAAAATTCTCAACTAGAATCTTTTCTCCTGCTGGGCTAATGTGTCTCTAGTCCCAATTTCCAGACCAGGTTCATGATGAGCTTGTGTCAGTCTCTCCCTAATCCTACCAGCTTCATGACTTTGCAACTTTTTTACCCTTCAGCTCACAGTTTCCTTATCTGCAAAATGAGGATCATAATAGAATCAACTTCATAGGGTTGGTAGGGATTTTAAGTGAGTTTATGCAAAGCATTTAGAGTAGTACCTGCCCATAGCAAACGCGTGATCGACATGATATTGTAATGGTCATTGCACTTGTTACCTTCCCATCTCCCCTCCATCTTTGTAAATGCCACTTCTCCGTGTTCTCCATATCCTCCTCTCCCATCTCCAAACAAGGACATCCATAATTAATGAGTGCCCCTTGGTTAGCTCTCTTTTTCTAGTTTTTTGAGCCATTTCATTTTATCTCCCAAACTGTATCTAAAGCTCCTTTAAACCAAACTCCCTCTTAGGCACATTTTACTTAGCATAGAACTGGGCAAGGAAAAGACACTTAAGAAACACTGATTGAGTTAGAGGCTTCCCATTCTGTAGTATGAGAGCAATACTAGCCTCTTTTTTATCTGCTTCATAGCCACGTTGTGGTAATATCTATGAAGAGATTAAATTTCACTGAAAGAAAAAGAAAATCCATATGCCAAACCAGGCCCCTTTCTGGGGTCCTGGTGTGTCTTAGGGCCATGATAAGGAATTTTTCCAGGAACAAATTACTGTTAAGCGGATGCGCCTACTTATATGTTCCCTTAGTATTCTGAATTCCTTTGGCATATTGAATTTTTCATACCTAACAATGTGTCCTATCCAGCAAACATGTGGGGGAAATATCAGAACTTTGGCTTTATAGGGTACATGAAGATGACACTTTCTATTGACCTTGTTAAATAGGTTCTCACTAAAGATTTGCATTGTCAAGTTTTTGCCCATGATATTCTCAGGAGGGAAAGGATTAATCCATTAAAATCCTAAATGAACAAGACCTCACTGGCACTTCTGAGAACATGTTTTGCAGCATTATTAGAACTACTTTTATCTCTACAGAGTTTTTTTGGATATCGTGGTCATCCAATTTTAGGTAACATTCTAACTTTTCTCAATGTTGAGCTAAGTAATCTTAAGTAAAATAATTTCAGGGGTTGTGCATACACCAAAAACAATGCTGTAAGGTATCATACTAAACTGATCATAGTGAACCTATACACAACAGAGGAGGAATGTAAATTCATTTAATAAACACCTATTGAACATCAACTGTATACCCAGCTCCTGGGATGTACGGGGGGTTCAATTCTAGTAGCAGGAGACAGAGAAGAAATGAAAGCTAAATAATCGTAGATACTGATCAATGCAATGACAGGCATAAAAAAAGGAGAATGACAGGATAGAGGAAGACTGGGGACTGAGATGTTATTTTGATACAATGAGCAGAAATTGCAGCTAGTTATCTCTGGGATTCAAAATACGCATCTAGTGGAAATGTTAACGGGGGTTACCTTTTTATTATCTTTTTTGTACTTTTCTGTATTGTCCTATTTATTTTACTTGATATGTACGACTTTCATAATCAAAGAAATGTTATATAAATAAAACTTTACTCTGATAGCAATCAAATTCAGATCATGTTGACCCTGTGAATAAAGATAGCATAGAGATCTAGGGGCGCCTGGGTGGCTCAGTGGGTTAGGCCTTTGCCTTCAGCTCAGGTCATGATCTCAGGGTCCTGGGATCGAGCCCCGCATTGGGCTCTCTGCTCAGCGGGGAGCCTGCTTCCCCCTCTCTCTCTCTGCCTGCCTCTCTGCCTACTTGTGATCTCTGTCTGTTGAATAAATAAATAAAATCTTAAAAAAAAAGATAGCATAGAGAGCTAAAATTTTAAAGAGAAAACTGTTTTTTAATATTTATTATTCATCTGCTTATTAAATAAGGTATTTGTAAAGCCCCTAGAAAAGTGCTTAGCTTAGCACCTAGTTACTGCTAATAAAATCAATAATAACATTTAATAATAATAATGATAAATTGACATGTTGACATGATCTCTCTTTCAGTTTAACAGACAACTTTGGAGAACGTTACCATGTGCAATCTATTTTCCAAGTGTGGTGGAAGGTAAATTAATGAGAATGACCTGGTATGAAATTCAAATGTAAGTGAATGTCCTGTATCTGTTTTTTCTCTGTGTCTCTGTTTGAGAGATGTAGCAGTTCTGCCTTCAAGAAATTTGCTAGGACAGAAAATTATGCACACAACTATCCATCCATGATACCAATACCAATGTTCTTTTTTTTGTTTGTTTGCTTTGTTTTTCAGCAAAAACTAACTGAGTTACAGGTTTGGGTCAAGAAAGGAAGAGTTGAATTTTTAGGTCCAAACAAATTTTAGGGGGAATTTACTTACTTCCCCTTTATTGTTGAACTACTTCCTCTTATTGGCAAGAAATCTTAATGTTTATCCTTCCAATGGCATTCATTAAGTCCATACAACAGGCTTTGTAAGAAACCTGTGGTTATTTGTGTAGGTGAAGTGTCGTGAGTTACCACAATGTCCCCCAGGATGAGACATTTTCCACCTGGGCACACGGGATTGTTTGCAAACACAATGTGGTCCTTGATGTTTCTGGAAATGATTATCCACACACCCACGCTTGCATGACTTTGTCACATAGAAACAATCAACACGAACTTCATCCTGGAAGATACCAGCTAGTGACATTAAGCAAGATGTGTACACTTGGCTCCTTATTTTATTAAGGTATTTCCCATATGAGAGCCTGGCATTAACGGATTTCCACCCATGGATGCAGAAACTGTTGACAGCTGTGAGCCAGTTGGAAGGGGTTTTTGAGGACAGCCTTAGAACCCCTTGCATGGAGATCTCTTCTGTTCAGCCCAAGGAAGGAGCATTTTGATAATACAAGGTTTCTTCCTGCTTTCACTTCTTGTCAACCCTTGGTCCAATAAATGTCAGCTTCTAAAAAGCCCATCTTGTAGGTATTTTTGGGAGGAAAAAAAAAATCAACGGCAAACTTGAATCTAGCATAGACAGGCAGTTTTCACTTTTCACCTCCTCCTTCTTCATATCTCTGCTTATTCAGCACTGCTTAATATAGATCAAAACAGGAAGTCTCCAACTTACGAATGTGCTTGGTTCTAGAAATTTACCTTTGGGTTGATTATGTGGATCTGAGAACACAGTTTCTCTCAGGAAAAAAAAATGTTGTAAATGGTTGTCAGATTCCCAGGCAGGCCCCAAAGCCAATTTAATTTAATGCTCCTGAACATTAAAAAGAGCAGCCTAAGGAAAAGAGAAAGTCTGTGTCAGATGTGGGCTTGTTTGTATTGGATTATTCGGCTCCAGAAGGATCCTCGGTCAACTGAATGTGGCTTTCTGGAGGTGTCTCTTGTGCCTTTTGAATTTTGAGCCATTGGAAATGTTATCTCTTCTGAATGTTTTAGTTAATAAAAGGAAAGGCCACTTACAAATGTTAATAATCCTATCCATCTGGGCTGTGATCTCAGAAACAGGAAGTGAACTGAGAGGAAGAAGGAAGAGCCTTTTACCCTCCCTCCTGATTCACAACCGGTCCTAAGGAAGATACGGGGGAGCAGTGACAAGAAACTGCTTTTTCTCTTCCTCGGAACTCTCTTCTGCCTCCTGGTATCCCTGAGTCTGGGGCCCAAGTGTCCTTACAGCTTCACCTCTCTCCCCACTGGAGCACCCATCTATTTGAAGAAAGTTGCCCCTGGCCGCCTCAGTCTTGGTTATATAACTTTTTTGTCCCCCACCCCCACCATATCTTATCGAACTGTATATTTGACCTTTCCACCATTCTGTGCTAGATATAGAGAGGCCAACAAAGGCATAAAACTACTTTACAATAGAATGGGAGTGACTAGTCGTTTTGTAACTTTCCATAAATTATTCTCCTATTTCAAAGGGATGATTCTTAAAATAAAAAATAAAAGTCAAACACTCCAGGTAATGTGAGGGTTGGGCATGGTGGGGTCCGGTGGGCTGTTCCTGGGTCAGCGCCTCCTCTAAGTTCACTGTTTTCCTTCTGCTTCTCACGGGCAGCTCCCCAACAAGCTTTGGGTTGCATTAGTTTCCCTGGCTTCTGCCACGCTAGGTCTAGCGTAGGAGCAATCCAGGTCACGGCTCCCAGCATGTCCTTGGCCAGCACCTTTCATCACGTTGGAGTAGTTGCTTTTGCCACAGAGTTCCTGCCTCAACTCTCTTGCAGCCAAAGCTTCTGTGAATAAAGTGGCCACATCTCAGTCCATCTGCTGCTAGCAATAGTATTTCTATAGCACTTAGGGTTTACCATACACATCTACTGCAGTAAACCCTATGAAATAGGTAGGTCCGATATCTTCGTTTACAGATGAGAAAGCTGAGACCCTCAGTTATTTGGTCTTGGAAATAGAGCCATAAAATTACTTGGTTGAGATAAAGAACCATTATGAAGCAGATCTGAGTGCTTCTCTCGCTAACTCATGCTGCCCACCCTGGTGATGTAAGGTCACAGGAGAAAGTCAAGGATGACTCCTAGTTGGCGGATGATCTTGATCAAGAAGCTGGGGGTGACACTTATTCTTTCATCAGTAAATATTTGCTGAGTGCCCACTATGTGCCAAACACTATTCCAGATGCTTAGGAACACCTTTAGCAATAAAAGGGACAAAAACCCTACTTCGTATAGCACTCGCACGAGGGGGTCTATTCCTCAGGAACGCGACATCATTAGTCGTGAGGTGAGACCTGACTCTGCCCTTTGCTTAACCTCTGCAAATGGACCGAACTATGCTGGTGACTCTAGGCTTTGTCCAGCTTTGGATCAGTGACTCCAGGGCTTACCCCCTGAGGACTGTTTACAGTGAGGAGCTGACAATCTGTCCGGGAGTCCCTGACTCATTCCCTTGTGCAAATCTGGACAATAGTCTAGAAAGTCGTCTCGGAGAAGAGGCAGGAAATAAAATAAGGCTATTACTCCTTAGCGCAGCTGTTAGAAAGGGTTGGTGATGTAATGGCTAGGGCATCTCTTAATGTCAGGGTCTCAAGCGAGGCTGAATGAGAACACTGAACAGAAAAAGCACCTCCCCTATGTTGTTTCATTTTCAGCTGGCTTTACAAAACCTCTACGCTGATGAAAATCATTTTAGAAGAAAAACATAAAACCTATATCTGGGCTAAAAATATAGCATTTTTGTGGTGATTATTGAGTGTCAGCCCAGAAAATAATACATAGTTGATTTGATTTACAAAATAAGCCTTAAAGATCTGTTATATGCTATAATTATCTTGGAATTTTTTTGTTCGATGGAAGCATGAAAACCCAGCTCTGGGCTGTCATAAATGTTTTCTTTCATTCCTTTTTTTTTTCTTTTTCTAATCTTCCTTAAAGTATTGGTGTGAATTAAACTCACCAAGGAGGAAACCAGCAAACATCTTCCATAATGCAGTTATGAAAATATGAAGAGTTGTTATAACTCCCATCTGGGCTGCCAGATGTTTGCAGACTGGGGTGGGAGGAGTAGCACATTTCTGACCTAAAGCCCCAGACCTGGTTACAGGTATTCAAAATGTCCCCCTTCCCTCTCCAAACAGGTAAATGCAATTGAGGAAGAGCAAAACCAAAAATAATAATACCTATAATCTGCTAAGAAAGCAGGAGAAATAGCCACCTCAAAGTGACATGACTTCATTGGGGTCTGGCTGTGCGTACTGTTTTATAATAGAGAAGGAGGGTGGTGGAAAGTTTGGGTCATACATGCAAGTCTTCTGTATTTTTAGAAAACCACACCCTATTTGTCTACAAAAGCAGGAAGTTCAGTACAGAAAGTGTCCTCAGAACTTTTATCTTGAAATGTCAGAAACAATGTAAATTTCCTTTATCCATGTATCTACAGGGTCAAGAGTAAAGATCCGTAACAAAACTGAACACATTCATTCATGAGTTGTGAAGGTTCTTTGTCATTTGCTTGAAGCCAGATGGTACCCCCATTTATCATCTTCACACTACAGTCTCAAGGAAATGCCTCACCTGGGACAGGTCCTGTTACCCATGACCTCATCTGTCCTGGTTCCTGGGAGAGTAGACCTCCATTTGTGTCTCTGAGAGACAGCAGGGTAATGAGATGTCTAGGAGAGTACTGAGCTTCTGCTATCAACCTCTGGACTTCTAGAAGCTTCTTTTAAGTACAAAATATTTGAGAAATGCCCCTGATGATATACATGTAATTTGATAGGTCTGTAATACAGTTAGTTCATCAAAGTTCAGGAAAAATGTAACAGTAATTGTCTTGACCCACAAGGGCATGAAATAGGTCTCATGACAGTTTGATGGCAAGGATCTGAGGAAAGAGTTTCTGTGCAGTAAAAATCATGCATCTGCTTACCTCTGTTGACAATAAAACACAGATTTCAGCTTCTTCTGTGCCTCATAAATGCACTCTGTTGAAACTCCAGTTTTATGTCTTTTCTCAGACCAACAAGTGCACAGATAGGACTTGCTGAGAAAACATCTCAAGAATTTCTCAGAAAATAGTTAAACTTCAAGGAAACATAAGTAAATCAGGAGAGAATTTGCATCATATCAGGTTAATGAGTTTCTTAACATTTACATTTATACCCAGGTACTAGCGTACTTCCCTTTTCAATGTCATAGAGCATGCCTAGGATTTTTTTTTGATGCAAATAATTTTTATATACAGCAGATAGACTGTTATGTGAGTAAGCCTTGGACTGATTAATTTTATGAGGCAGAGAATTTATTTGCAACATAAAGAATCATTCCTTAATATAACTGTTTTTGGAAGAATGGAGTTTTATGGAGTATCTTTTCTTAGAAAATCCCAAATATATCACAAAGCTTCAATGTCCCATCCCTGTTTTTATAATCAGTAGTTAAACAGGGATAAGGAAAAGAATGAAGATATCTCTGTTTTCTTGCTTAAGTGTGGAGAAATTATAGATCACTCTAGATCTCTTCTAATCCAAAGGCTCTATGTAAAGTTTTATTCAAGCCAATGTTTATTAGGACTTTACAAAGACTACATAGTTCTTCTCAGCTACAATAAAGTTTTTTTCTTGCATAAATGGCATTTTTATGAAATCTTTGTATAATGTCAGTGCAATGGTCAGGCAGCTCTCTACGTCAGTGACTTCATCTGCAAAATGAAGAATTAAAAATTTCACACCTAATAACTCTCAAATCATGTGGTTCTAAATCATTCCCAGTAGGTAGGAAAAATAGCTAAAAGTAAATTTGCGGGGCACCTGGGTGGCTCAGAGGGTTAAAGCCTCTGCCTTCGGCTCAGGTCATGGTCTCAGGGTCCTGGGATCGAGTCCCGCATCAGCAGGGAGCCTGCTTCCCTCTCTCTCTCTCTGCCTGCCTCTCTGACTACATGTGATCTCTGTCTGTCAAATAAATAAATAAAATATTTTAAAAAAGTGAATTTTCATTTATGCAGTTTACAATAGACTTTGAGCCCTAGAATTGAAATCTTCTCCCCCTTGGAGGTATAGTTTATATACGGACATGACGTCAATGCACAGAATACTACCAGGCACTTATTTATAATCAAGGGGGCTCCTTATCATAGTCTCCCACAGGTTCTGCCCAACATACTGTTATTTTCATCTGAATTTAAGACAGAGAGTCCTGTTCCTCACTCCCCTTGTGAATACAGCCAGTGATGAGGGATGATATCCAAGTGTTCAACTACCAAATCTGAAACACATTTGGAGGGCTGGCCTCAGCAGATGTCTTAGTGAGAGCTTCTGAATGGAGCCAGGGAAGGATGAAATGTGAGGTCACACTGCCCCGACAGGAAAAAAAGGAGAGAAAATCCTTGCCAAAGAGAGTGTAGAAAGCAGGAAGGGGCCCACGGATCTATTGCTTGAGTGTGGAACCTACTTCTTTTTCTGGGGACTAGGAAACAAATGCTCTTGCTGGTTCTATCCTGGAGGAAACAACTGAAACTAGATATACTATGCAGAGGAATTGCATGATCTTTCTAGAATGTTGAGACGCTCTGGAGTCATCTTGTATGTTTCCTGCCCCAGTTCTAGAACCAGCCATTTCTCTAAGAAGCCCTGATTCCTTTTATTGGAGAGTGTAACCAAAATCTGGGCACTTGCTGAGCTCGTGGCTATTGGGATATCATTGCTTCTGACACCTCTCAGTTGCCTTAGCAACAAAATATATATGTACACTAAACCAGGTATTTATGTATACCTGTAAATATTTCTATGTGTAATCATCTGTACCTATAGTAAGCTAAACATGAGTTTACACTTATGTCTCCAAGTCTAGTCCATTACTACATTGCTCTCCCTAGGCTCTTCCCATTGATGTTCTGTAACCTTCTACTGTGATAGTGAGTTTGTCTCATACTGTTGTAATTTGTTTGGCCATATTCCGTATATTTCATTGTGACCTCCTAAATTATATTTTAAAATTTGCCTACATTAAGATTCACTCTTTGTGCTGTAAAGTTCTGTGGGTTTTAACAAAAGCACAGTTCTCTGTATCCACTGTTGGTGTATCAGGTGATAGAACTTTACCACCTTAAAAAATCTCCTCTGCTGGGATTGGGAGGGAGATAAACCATAAGTAACTCTTAATCTCACAAAACAAACTGAGGGTTGCTGGGGGGAGGGGGGTTGGGAGAGGGTGGCTGGGTTATGGACATTGGGGAGGGTATGTGCTATGGTGAGTGCTGTGAAGTATGTAAACCTGGCGATTCACAGACCTGTACCCCTGGGGAAAAAATATATGTTTATAAAAAATAAAATTAAAAAAAAAATCTCCTCTGCTTACATCCCTCATCTGTTCTTACATGTTATCTACTTTTTCCACTAGAACCATTGACATTAATCATTGTGATTTTAAATTCCCTCTCTGATAATTCTAACATCTGTTTCATATCTGAGTCTAGTTCTGATTCTTGCTTTGTCTCCTCAGACTGTGTTTCTGTTCTTACCTTTGGCATGACTTTGGTTAAAAGTTGAACATGCTATATTGGGTAATAGGAATTGAGGTAAATAGGCTGTTAGTGTAAGGATTTATCGTAATCTGGGTAGGAATTGGTCTGTAAGAAAAATATCATAGGCGGCATGGCTTCGCAGAAATTTATGTCTTACAATTCTGAAGGCAGGGGGGTCTGGGACCAGGACTTCCCAAGACCCTGCCAGCCTTGTTGGTTCTGGTGAACGCATTCTTCCTGATTTGTAGACAGTGGTCTTATCATATCTTCAAGAGGTGGGAAGAGAAGACAAGAGAGGAAGGAAGCACTCTCCTGTCTTCTTATGAGGGCACTAATATCATCAACTTAATAGGTATTTTAAGAGTAAATGATCAGGAACAAAACAATCATGTCCACTTTTTACCATAGCGATTCAATATTTTACTAGAAGTTCTAGCCAGAAAAATTAGAAAAGAAAAGGAAATGAAAAGCATCTAAATAGGAAAGAAAGAAGTAGAAAGTTCACAGATGTCATGATCCTATATAGAGAAAATCTTAAGAAATCCACATGAAAGCTGGTAGAGCTAATAAACAAATTTATCAGAATTTCAGGATATAAGACCAATACACCAAAAAATCCGTGTTTCTGTATATCTGCAATGAAAAGGAAATTAGAGAGGCAATTTCATTTTCATCTAAAAGAATAAAATATCTGGGAATAAATTTAATCAAGTTGGCAAAAGACTTGTACAGTAAAAACTAAAAAACATTCTTGAAAGAAAATAAAGAAGTCCTAAAAAAATGGAAAGACATCCATGTTCATTGATTGGAAGACTTACATTGTTAAGAGAACAATATTCCCTAAGGTGATCTATAGATTCAATGCACTCTCTATCAAATTTTAAGAGACGTTTAATTTTTTTGACAGGTCCTCAAATTCATATAGAATTATAAGAAACCCCAAGTAGCTAAAACAGTCTTGAAGGGGAAGAAAGTCGGGGTATTCTCATTTCCCAGTTTCAAAATTTACTATAAAGCTACAGTAATCAAAATAATGTGCTGCTGGCATAAGGATAGACAAACCAATGGAATAGAATTGAAAGTCCAGAAATAAACCCAAACATAAATAGCCAATTGACTTTTGTTAAATATATTCAATGGTGAAAGATCACTTTCTTCAGCAAATGGTAATGGACAACTGATTTCTACATGCGAAAGAATGAAGTTGAGTCCTGACCTCACACCATCTACAAAAATTAACTCAAAATGGATCAGCAACTTAAATAAAAGAACTAATGCCATTAACTCTTAGAAAAAATGTAGAGGAAAATCTTCATGACCTTGAATTTAGCAATAGATTCTTGAATATGACCTAAAAGCACAAACAACAACAGAAAAAAAATAGCTAAATTGGAATTCATCAAAATTTAAAACTTCTGTGCATCAAGAAGGTGAAAGACAACATACAGAATGGGAGAGAGTCCTTGCAAATCATAAACATAATAAGAACTTAATGTCCAGAATATAGAGCAATCTACAGATTCAGTGATATCCCTATCAAATATCAAAATGCCAATGGCATTTTCCACAAAAATAGAATATATAATCCTAAAGTTTGTATGGAACCATAAAAGACTCCAAATAGCAGAAGCAATCTTGTGCATTGCTTAAGAGAAATGCAAAATGGTGCAGCTGCTGTGGAAAACAGCTGGGCGGTTCCTCAAAAAGCTAAAAATGCCATTACCACGTGACCTAGCAATTCTGCTCATAGGTATGTACCCCCAAAAAATGAAAACAGGGACTCAAAGAGACTTACATGCCAATATTCACTGCAGCCTAATAGCCAAAAATGGACAATCCAAGCATCCATCAATGCATGAAGGAATAAATAACATGTGGTATATTATACAATGGAATATTATCCAGCCACAAAAAGGAAGTTCTGGTACAAGGTTCAACATGGATGAATCTCTTTTGTTTTTTAAAGATTTGTTTATTTATTTTAGAGAGAGCACATGGGAGTAAGGGGGGGAGGGGAGGCAGAGGGAGAGACAGAGGGAGAGAAACAGACTCCCTGCTGAACATGGAGCCTGATGTGGAGCTTGATCTCATGACCCTGAGGTCATGACCTGAGCTGAAATCAAGAATTGGATGTTCAACCGACTGAACCACCAAAGGACCCCTTGACATGGATGAATCTTGAAAACATTATACCAAGTGAAATAAGCCAGACACAAAAGGACAGATATTACAATTATAATTATATTTAACATAATATAATATATATAATATATATAATATATTATAATATATATATTAATTATAGATATATAAATATAATATAATATATATAACATAATATAATATATTTAATATAACATAATATATTTAACATAATATAATTATAATATAATAATTATGCCATAATATAATTATAATATATAATTGTGCTATAATATAATTATAATGTACTAATTATGTTATAATATAATTATAATAATTATGTTATATAATTATAACGATATAATTGCAATTATATGAAATATCTAGAATAGGTAGATTTATAGAGACAAAAAGTAGATGAGAGGTTGGTGGGACAGGGAATGAGGAATTATTGGTTAATGAGTAGAGAGTTTCTGTTTGGGAGGATGAAAAAGTTTTGGAAAAATATAGTGGTGATGGGTTGCTGTGGCATAATTACAAATATTTGGTCTTTGTCCCTGTTTCTGGCACAGGACAATGAGAACCCTTGTTTCCTAAATGGTAGGAGTGTCTTTTGTTATTCATAACAAGCCCCTTTTGATCGCAGCACCTGAGTTTATTTTATTTTTTTATTTTTTAAAATTTTTTATTTTTTCAGCGTAACAGTATTCATTATTTTTGAACCACACCTAGTGCTCCATGCAATCCATGCCCTCTCCAATACCCACCACCTGGATCCCCCAACCTCCCACCCCCCGCCCCTTCAAAACCCTCAGATTATTTTTCAGAGTCCATAGTCTCTCATGGTTCACCTCCCCTTCCAATTTCCCTCAACTCCCTTCTCCTCTCCATCTCCCCTTGTCCTTCATGCTATTTGTTATGCTCCACAAATAAGTTGCTGAGTGAAGTAAGCAGAGAGAGTCAATTATCATATGGTTTCACTTATTTGTGGAGCATAACAAATAGCACCTGAGTTTATGATAATGAAGTGACTTAAGATGGGGCTCCCAGACAACTTTAGGATGGGGGCTTGTAGCAGAAAGACTAAGCCATGATTAGAAGACTGGAACTTTCAACCCTATTCCCCTGCCCTCCTCCCACCCCCATGCTCACATCTCTGGGAAAGGGAGAGTGGCTGGAGATTGAGCTCTGTAAAAACTTAAGCAATGAGATTCAGAGAGCTTCTGAGTTGGCCAACACACTGAAGGAGAATGGCACACCAGGAACAGGAATAGGGAGTTATTGCTTATGGGGTAAAAAGTTTCTGTTTAGGATGATGAAAAATTCATGAAAAAATCAGTTGTGATGTTGATGAATAAAAAAAAAAAGTCACTGAGTTGTACACTTTAAAATGACTAAAATGGCTAATTTTCTGTTACATATATTTTACCATATTAATAACAGCAAAAAAAAATTTTTAACTGAAGATTAGGGAAGTTGGAGAACTTGTAATTGGTGGAGATGGGGTTCAAATCCAGGTCTTTCTGAATCTATGGTCTACATGTTCTTCCATGTATTAGAGCTAGAGTAAACTGTGCAGAACCATCTTTCCCTTGGGATTTTTGAGCCAGTAAGTAATAGAACAAGGTGGCCTTTGCAGAAGATCACTATCAAGGGATGGATTGTTGTGGGTAAGAGTGGACCCCAGGAAAGAGTTAGAAGGCTAGTGCTGTAATATAGTGGAGACAGAACCAGTCTGGACCCGTGGTGTGGTAATGAAAATGGAAAGGAAGGTGGTGATTTGGACAATAGAATTCAAGGGAAGAATAGAGAGTATTTGACAATGCTTGGAAATAGATAGCGAAGGACACAAAAGATCAACCTTGGGAAGATAAGAGTGGAATGCCTCTGTTAGCAGAAATGAGGTAATCAAAAAAGCCTCCCACCATCTTAATGTGCTCAGGAATGTGTTCTCATCTCCCAATCACATGAACTCTGGAGTCCCTAATGATACTGAGCTCATCAGTACTGGTTTCTGGGCACCAGGAACTGGGAATACAAACCCTTCTGTGGACTATCTCCCTTCCACAGAGACAATGATCAGTCCACAAGGGGGATTGGGGAAGGGAGAAGACAAAGGTAAGACACAAAATATGTTATTTTTCTATTTTCCACCTGAGTTAATCCAGGGATAATTAACACCTACTTTTATCATCTTATCTTCCTAGGTACAGAGTTCAAAGATCTACCTGCCTTTTGGCCAAGGAGCTAGGCTTTCTTGTTGCTTTTACAGGTGAATTGTAACATAAAAATAGCTGAATACCTATCAGCGCATGTGATTGGTGATGGAGAACGAAGGAACGTAAGGCCAGGACAGGGTGGTCACAGGAAGTAGGGGAAGCAGGAGACGGTTGTGTGTGTGGTGTTGGTGCTAGATTGGGGTGGTGGGAGGTGGAGAGGTTAAATTTCCACCCACTTCTGTTTTCTGCCTTTGCATGCCATTCTGCACATCTACGGCTGGAAGAGAAGCCAGTCTTCTTCCATAGCTCCTGCAGCTGGTGTTAAGTTGACAAATCATCTTCTGTAGCCCTTGGAGACAGAACAGAGCTATCTGGAGACATGAAGACAACTGAAGCTTATGCTGTACTCCTTGGTTCTCACATTTTCCCCCAAGAGACCCAAGTGATAGAGTTTTAGATAACTTGCCAGATTTTTATACGCTAATAAGCCAAAAAGAAAAAAAAAAAACAAAGCAGATCTATTAATTCAATGAGAATTTTACATATTTATGTGCTCAATTGCCATCCCTTAGGATTCTCAAGGCTTTTCACTACAGGGAGGAATATATTGAAGTTGAAGGAAAGTATTCCTAAAAATATAGCACAGAAGAGGTTTCTGATCCATTCGTCATGTTCTTATACAGCAAAACAACAAGAGACATGCAAATATAAATGTTTATGGGCCTATCACATATGGTGTTATTTCAAAAATAAATCAGAGTTCTCATATTTAATAACACTTAAGAAAGTGTCTAGAAATGTGATGATTATATTTAACCTGATGTTCTTGAAGAACCATAGGAGCAGTGACCAAATCAGTTATGTCCACCCTCGTATCCTGGTGTCTAGCACTGATGATGTTCAGTATATATCCACCGAGTGGAGGGATGGTAATATCACTAATTAACTATAGTTATGTCATGTGATCACTCTAATTATAGTATGGGTAAAAGATACCCTAAATGGTGGCTTCGAAGTAATGTAGAAGAATTTTAATGCATTGATGGGGAAAAAAGTGTCACTTCAGGGCAAAAATATTATAGCGATGAAAATTTAAATCCAAAATATTTATAAACATTTTAAGGCTACATCATAAGCTGGAAGTTGATGTCAGTTGGCTCCTCATCTAACTGGGAGAGGAAGAAATCAGAAATTATAACCCTAACTACTTCTCCAGTTTGCGTCTCTCTGCACTCATTCCCCTTCAGTTTTCTAAGGATCTGTTTTGTTGCATTCGGCCAATCTCTCTCTCTCTCTCTCTCCCTCTCTCTCTATCCCCCTCTCTCAAGGAGAGGGAGAGAGAGAATCTTAAGCAGGCTCCATGACCAGCATGGAGCCCAATGCAGGGCTTGATCTCACAACCCTGAGATCATGACCTGAGCTGAAATCATGAGTGGGAGATTCAACTAACTGAGCCACCCAGGCACCCCTAGCCAACTCTTACTTGTTGGAAGAATACAATGTCCTTGACTCTTTTGAACTAGATGTGGCCATGCCTCTTCTGATTTTGGTTGGCCTGAGGTGAATTGGACTATTTCAAAACTACCCTCACATACTCCATTTTGGAATAATATCTCATATCCTCAGTCACAGATGGCTCAAATGACATGGTCTTGTAGAGCAGCACATCTCAAACTGTAATGTGTGTAGGAATCCCTGGGACAATGCAGATTCTCACTCTGGAGGCCTGGGTGGGATGTCCAGTTGAGGCTGATGCTGCTGGTCCACAAACCACACACTGAGGAGCAGACTGGGTCTTACGTCTCTCATTTCTTTCAGCTCTGTGGATGTATGAGAGGCTCAGCTAAACTACTTGGTCTCCTGGCCTGAAACAGTTTTGAGTCGATGACTTCACACTTTTGGTGGCATTCTCAGTCCCTTCCAAAATTTTCTTCTAAGTCTCAGCTCCAGAGGTGAACCCAAAGACCCCCCACTTCATGACCCTGGCTATTCTGAAGCTCTTTCCCTTCAGGGTTGGCCATGATGGCTGTTTTCCGAAGTGCAAAGCATCCCTCTTGTCTAAGCCCAGTGATCCTTCTCCTGGCCTGTGTTATCCTGCACTGACATTGCCAAATTTTGCACCACCTGGATCCTACTGGCCTCTACTATTGCATTTCCAGAAACCCAACCCTTGTCATTGATCTCTTTGGTTTTCCTGAGTCATTTTATAAGCTGCTTGTTGAGTTCCATTCTTCACCGATGGCGATAATTTTGAGCCTGGAATTAATCATGTTTACCATTCATGTGGACTGGCTCCGCGGCCACTGGCCCCGTCCAAGCCACCAGAATGTCTCACCTGGACATTGAGCTTCTTTTTTTCACTTTTGCCCTCCACTAGTCTGCAGCTGATCTTTTTGAAATACGAATCTATTGGTCCCTCATTTTCTCTCCACCCCAAAAGGCAGACTACTTCCTCATTCTGCTGCTGCGCTTGTGAGTCTTCCTATCCATTCTTTGCATGTCTCAGCTTCACGGAGGGCATTTGAGCTCCAACAGTTCACCTTCTGTGGCTCAGGTTCTCATAATCTGTTAGCCAAACTTTGGGGTTACTGAGATCAGTAATTCCTAAAGGGGCAGCCGCTGCATAGCTCACCGCTTTTCCCAGTTTCATCTTCCATTCCAGCTGCTGAGGGTTTCCCACTCATATGACTACTGCTCTACAGGAAAGAGAACCTATTTATTCTGTACCCAGCACTTCCAGGTGCTTTAGTGGGGGTGATGCTAGGTTGCCTACACCTCCTGGTGCCAGAAGCACCTGGCTCTCCATACTCGGTCTCCGGGCCACTCTCGGGTCTCCAGTGTTCACTTCCTTGTAGGGGGTTTAACACTGTTCTTGCCTCTGGGAAGACCCTCCTGACCAAAACTGGAGATCACGATGAAAAGTTAATTACATAGCCATGTTCCCTGGTTTCTTTGATAAAGTCGGGCTCCTCTTTTACCCGTGTTTCCACAGTTCTCTGAACTTTCCTTGCATAGCCCTTCTCACAGGGGTGTCTAACAGTCTGCCTCCTCCTCTACAAGCCAAGCTCTCTGACAGGATGGCAAAGGTGCATGGGTCTTGTTCCACTCGGTACAAGGTCCACAGCATAACGTGGGTAAAGATGACCATTAGCATCCACTGAGCTTTCTGTACACCTCCCCACAGCTGAGTTAGTGCTCCCATTTTGTAAGTGGGGAAACCAAAGGATAAAGAGATAAAGTTACTCAAGGTTATGAAGCAGGCCTGGAGTTAAACCCAGGTAGTCTGGCTCCAGAACCTACTGTCTTGTCCTCTTTTCATAATAGGCGATGGTTCCTCAGTAAATTTTTGTGGAGTGAATCTTTCTGAGAGCCCACGAGCTCCCGTGCTCCTTGCCAGAGCCAGCCAAAGACATCTCATTTCTTCATTTTTCATCGTATGACACTTCTCTATGCTACACAGAGGTATGTACACGCTTCCTGGGGCTGTTTGCCTGCTGCTCATTTTTGAGACAGGGATGGCTGGCAAGCGCTGAGCTTGGGCACATCACTGGTCTGCCTCCTCCCCCAGGTTTTCTATGGGAACACATTCAAGTGACACATAGACGGGATCTTTTGGAACGCTGCAGTTAGAGATAAAGACAGATGCTGATTCAGTATGTCTGGGGTGGGGCTGTAGATTCTACATTTCCAATCATTTTCTGAGTGATGTTGGCGTTGCCGGTCCATAGATGAGGTTCGAGGGGTCGGGAGCTAGCACAGCGCACTCTGCTCCCTGAGCTTCCCTTTCCTAGTCTGTGCTTACAGCTGATACCATTAAATGTTAAAATATTAAAAAGTAATATTAAATGAGAATGAAAGAAGGTGTGTTAAGTACCCATTATTTGTATAGTTTAGATATCCAATTAGTGGCTTTCTTGCTTGTCCTATTTTATTTTTTGAAACCAGTCAGTATCAAATTTGTAAAGCTCTTACATTACATTATACTAGTTCTGCTAGAAGTGAAAATACATACACACACACACACACACACAGAGCTGTTGGACCAATTTTTTGAAAAAAGGAATTCAATCAGTGCATTTAAAATATTCATCTAACATTATGTAGTATGAAAAAAAGTAGTCACCTTCACCCCTTTGAAACTTAAATTCATTCTCCGACCACCTAACCTCCGGATATTCTCTAACTATTAAAGCCGATGACGAATCACACCAAGAAGAAACTCTTATTGCTTCTGGGTTCTCACCATTACTGCAAACCCATAAATTGCCCAGAATAGTAGCTTTGAAGGTTGTTAGCTCCCAAGATTTCTATTATGAATTTGCACTTCATCTTTGATCCTGACATATCTTTTAGGCTTTCTATTTCATTATTTACCAAATACACTTCTAAAGGCCCAAGAAACCAGCCTTTCCTGTGGCTGCCGTCCACTGCTCTCACCCCTCTACATGTGCTTATGACCTCCCGACTTTCTAGGACGCTGCGCTATACCCACATGCGGGGATTTTGGGGGACTCTCCCAATTGACTGCTCAAGGAACTTCTCTTGGTCTGGAACTCAGTTACTGACACTCTGACTGACACCAAGCATGAAAATCCCATTACTCTGGTTGTAAAAAACCTTCACTGGCTACCTGTACAGTACAGGATTATGTGTAAAGTCCTCGTTATTAACTTACAAGTCCTTAAATTGACTTGGTTTTGAATACCTCAGAGACATTCTGGAACCATACATCCCTGTCGTCTTCTTTGGTCTCAGTCAATTGGATTAGTTCTTTTTGGCTGAAGACATTGAGCTACGGGGCATTTTTAATGTTTGCTCTCTACTTATGGAATTTATTAACCATAGAGGCCAGGCTGTCTTACTCTCTGTCAAGCTTTCAGTTGAAATTTAAGAGGTACTCTTTCCAGATTGCTGATTTGGTGAAATAAGCCATAAATTGACCCACTGTTGTTTAGTTTTTGAATCATTGTTCTTTGGTATTTTTATGTATCTGCTCGAAGAGTTTGTTTGACATGTCTTAGTTAAATTTCACATTATTCCACTTTATATCTTTTTTCCCCCACATCTTAACTTTAAACCCTGTCAAAGTGAATTTGCTAATTAAATGCTTTGCATGACATATTACCTTTTTCCATTTGCTTTAGAAGGGTGTCACAAGGGCAATGAGATGTTATATGTGAAAGTACTTGGATTGTGAATTATCCGGTATTATCTTCAATTATGTATGTGTATATGTCACCTTATTTCGGTTATTAATCAATCACTCCACTTTTATGGTGCTCCAAAATTGTCGAGTTGATGAATGAATGCTAGACCCAAAGAGGGCAGAGGAATAGGTCTTATGGGATTTCTTTAGCAAATTTTAATCTAGCATCTTTTGATAAGGTATAAATATGTCTAAAATGAACTAATAATAAAATTTTAAATAGCAGGCCAAGAAAAGCAAAAAAATATGAGACAGGATACTACACAATGAGTGGCCAAATATATTCCTCATATAATTGTAGTTCTACGATCTGTGAGGAGAGCAACACTCCTCAGGGTATGGTAGTGAGGAGCGAAGTCTGACTGAGAAGTGGGTTTACATTGGACCCGTGTGTGTGTGTGTGTGTGTGTGTGTGTGTGTGTGTGTGTAAATGGGCAGGCAAAGAAGAGGTGGGGAGAAGGTAACACAAAGATGGAATATAGCAGGAAAAAAAAACCCAGATGACTTATTTTTCTTTGAAGTTGGATGAGGGGCATCTAAATTCAACCCATTTGTCTGGAAGAGGATAATAAGAGATAATAAGTGGGATTCATTACAAATTTATCAAAATAAGATTTTCCACTTTCTTTTAATGAGGAAAAGATACTTTTTATTTTTTCTTAGGGTCTTAAGGTGTTTAGCTGGGACCAGAGTGATGGAGTAGGCAATGATGGGGAAGTTGGTAGAGTTCTTCAGGGAAGAGGAAAATAAAGCATAGTTGCTAGGGAACACCTGGGTGGCTCAGTCAGCTAAGCATCCAGCTGGTGGTTTCAGCTCAGGTCACAATCTCCGGGACATGGGACTGAGCCCCGAGTCCAGCTTCGTGCTGAGCATGGAGTCAGCTTGGATTCTCTTGTTCTTCTTTTCCTCCCCCTGCTCGCAGGTGCATGCTCTCTCTCTCTCTCAAATAAATAAATAAATTTTTAAAAAATTGAAAAAATACTAATTAAAAAAAAAAAAGAATCAGTTTCTGGTTGTATTTTTGTCCTGTTTGGCTTGTTTGAGGACTAGGTGGTGGGATTGGGGTGGTGGGTAAGGTTTACTATCCAGTGCTAGAACTTGATAGCTTATTTGAGAATTACTGCTCTAACCATTTTAAAATACAAAATATCCCATAAAGCTCTGCCGTAGTCTATGAACATTGTTTGGAAAGAAATGTGTTCTTGAGATGGCACAAGAAGTCAGAGCCAATGCAATCCCACCAAGTCCAATTCCCTTCAACAAGTAGTTAATGATCTCTGTGCTCTTGGTGTCATCCTTGTTGCAGCTGTCAGGAGGTGAAGGGAGGAGGAAGCAGAACTTGGAATCTACTTGGGAAGATGAGCCTTACATACGGGAAGCATTTAACCATCAGACAAGAATGAGGCTGCCTGTGTACCAAGATCAATACTGAGTATTGTTAGTTAGTATTGTCACCCTGTGAGCTTCCAGATTTCAGACAAGAATGGCAGAGGAAGAGAAAGGATTTATTTGGGGGCGGAGAGAAAGTCCTGGAGCTTGGTTTCAGGAGTGGAACCCTCGCTACTTGAAGTAATACTGGTAATGGACCAGCAATACCGGCATCACTTGGAAGCTTGATAAAAGTGCAGGACTTCGGGTCTCATCTCAGAGATCCTGAAGCAAAATCTGCATTTTAACAAGACTCCAGGTGATTGATATTTACATCGTAGTGTAGGAAACACTGTGTTAGAAGACTCCAACCAGACTACGCAAGCATGAAAACATCAAACAAATGGACCACTGGGAGAAGAGATTAGGCCTGTGGGGAACCCCAGTTGTAGCTGAGAACTCCTCAAATCCCGCCCTGCGGCAGATCTCCCAGACTTTAATGGACTTGCCTGGAGTATCCAAAGACAGGGTTGGCCTCATGTGCAAAGAAAGTGCGGCTTAATAGCTAACCCTTGGCTTGAAATATATTCCTGAGTTCTGACAGAAATGGAGAAATACTTGGAAGGTGGACACAGGCTTGGGAATGTGCAAGGACTGAAAATGCCCCCTTTAGCATGTCTAGTCCTACACATAAGTGCCTGTGGGGATGGATTTGAGCCATGGTTTTCAAAAGTTAAAAAAATTATACACAACGCCAAAAAAAAAAAAATGCCCACCTTCCTGTTTCTGTCATATAAGTTCATGCTTATCTGGTTTGAATTAGAGTGGTTCATTATGGAGCAGGGGGAGAAGAGACGTTTTAATGGAATTGGCAAAACCCAAGCCACAATGCCCAACAGAATAGACTGGAAGTAAACAGCTACGGCCTGACTGTCTACATTTGAATAGGGTTTCTCAGGCCTAGGATTGAGAGCGCTTGAATGGCTATAGAGGCCACTTTTTAATTATTATAATCCTTTCTCCACTCCTTCCCTCCCTTCCTCACTCATAGCCTTCCCTCCCTTCCTCACTCATAGCCTTCCCTCCCCTCCTCTCCTTCCTCCCTCACTTCCTTCTTTCCTTCCTTTTCCCCTCGCTTCTTTCCTTCCTTTTCTTTCTTTCCTTTCTTCCCTCCTTCCTTCCTTCCTTCCTTTTCCTTCCTCCTCTCCCCTCTATCCCCTTTCTCTGAGATTTTTAAAATAATGTGGTTTCCATGCAAATCAAAACCAGTTGAAAGCTTGCCAAGGCCAAGATGTAATTGAAGCTGGCATTTAAGCCTTTGTGTCTCCTCTGTCTCCAGAGATATCATCATAAAATAAAAGACTTCATCAGGTAATGTTTTCTTCATTATTCAACATCACAATTCTGAAGCAAAAAAAGATAATTAGACATACGGTGCTGTCGACACATAGTTTATGAGGAGCTTCTAGTTAATTAGTTATGGTAAAAGGTTTTTATATAGTCATAATTACTTCATATTTCAGAGAAAAAGAAGCAAACATACACGTATTTTATTTTACCTGGTGACAAGTTTATCAAAGTGAGGCTGGTATTTTGATGATCCTTTGGCACCTTCTTCAGACTTCTCAGGATATCATGCAAAGTGTCATGAGGAGGTTTTAACAGCACAACTCTTGTTAACTTTAATGGGAACTACACATCTGAAATCCTTACACATCGTCTTGCTAGATTCTATAAGAAAATATCATCTTCTTGATGTCCTGAATTTCCTTTGTCACTGATGAAATGCTCACCTATGGAATTGCTCAGAGAGTTCTAGTAGTTTTGTGGAAGATATGAGACAACCCATCTTCACGAGAATGCTTTTTTCTCTTCAAATTTCTGGGGGCCAGCCCCTGAGGGAGAAATGATGGCAAAAATAACATACTGGGATTTGTAGCATTCGACACTTTATTTGTTTAAAATAATTTCAATTTACGAAAGCAATCTCTTTTTTACACTGGCTGTTTCAGCTGAATGGGTCGTTCATCTCAATCTAAGAAATGAAGAGAATTTAAAAATAAGATAGATATTCTCGGTTTTTCCCTTTGTGTCTGTACCAGTTTGGATAACGTCTTGGCCGAGGGGAGGACCGGAAGAGCTCCGTCATGTCTGACACCCACCCGCATGTTCTGGAGCAGAGATTCTCTTCTCCAGTGATGGGGGCGCCTGGGTGGCTTCAGTGGGTTAAGCTGCTGCCTTCGGCTCAGGTCATGATCGAGCCCCGCATCGGGCTCTCTGCTCCGCGAGGAGCCTGCTTCCCCCTCTCTCTCTGCCTGCCTCTCTGCCTACTTGTGATCTCTGTCTGTCAAATAAATAAATAAAATCTTAAAAAAAAAAAAGACAGAGGCTCTTCTCCAGTGATGCCCACCCCTGAGAGAAAAGTCATCAGTAGGAACAAGCCCTGATTGTTGATCTTCTGGGATGTCACACTACTGACCTGCCTCTGCTTGGGTATACAGTCAAGGTGTACTCAACCACAGGACTAGAATGCAATGTTCTTCCCTCTCAGTCCAGTGTGTCATTTTTTAGAGCAGAAGGCAGAAACCTGAGGTCTGTGCTCAAGAGGTCCCATGGACTAATCTCTACAGCACAGTACAAATAATGGCAGGTTCATGCCTCCCTCTGCTCTTGCCAGAGTATTTGATGGCACAACACTTTTAGATAGATATGTGGGCATGAAACTATGATAGATATTATCTATAGATAGATAGATGGAAAGATAGATAGATATGTGGGCATGACAATGGTTGTCTTGACTGGTTAGCGATGCTGGCACTGTGTCACATACTACATGGAATTTTTTTTTCCCCTTGAGGCCTTGCCACCTTTTAGGTCAAGGTCATTGGTCTTTCCAAGCTGCAGTTCCCTCATCTGTAAGAGGAGGGTAAAAACAGGATGAAGACAAATAACAAACATCAGAACATTAGCACAATGCCAGGCACGCAGTAAATGCTTGGTAAATGTGAGCCGTTGTTATTTGTATTCTGAGAATAACTCCGAGTTAGGTACTGTTATTAGCCCCACTGTATCAATGATAAAACTCAGAGTTACAGAGGTGAAGTTACACAGCTAGTATGTTGTGAAGCTAGGGTTGAAACCCGGCTCCCAACTGCAAGCTATTAGCCTCATCGGAAACAAATGTGACAACCCTGAATCGTCACCCTCTCTTGACTGTCCCCTTCATCTTCCATTCTGGTTGACAAGATCTAAACAAGATCTAAAGCTTCTGGTTCTTGGGACTTGGCACCTGACTGGCTTTTGTGTGGATCTGGAGGGCCTAGGAGCCTGGCGTGAGTATCCTAGTATTGCTTGCTTCAACTTACCTGGATGTCAGAGCCTCCCAAATTATTCGTGTATTTAAAGAATGGGTGGGAGGAAGGTGAGGGGGAGGGCGCTGGAGGAGGACCCAGCTAGAACTTCCCCCACATCCTTGTTCTCTTAGAGCAGCTGAGCGGTCTTTTGTGTTGGATGACAACACTCTTACTGGTCTGGTTTTCCCCATAATCCTCTCAGTGTGATTTCTGTCTTAATGTCACTCTCTGGGATGCTACCATACCTTTCTTGGATCAACGAGGAAGGGACTCCTCATTTCCCTAGCCAGTCTCAGCATTTGGCACCTCACAGTCCCTTCCACTTTTTCAAGTGGACCAAAAAAAGAGAATGGATCTTTAGCCTAGGTTTCAAGGGAACTCGATGCAATTCTAGAATGTGCTAACATATATGAGGGTTTCTCTTTAGATAGGTATCTCATTAATAAGCTACAGTTTTTATAGCCAAACCGAAGGAAATCTATTTAGAAAGACTAAATAAATTATATTCCATCTGGGGCATATCCAGAGGCTAAATAGTGACATCAAATAGTTTACTGTGTTGTCCTGAGTGGAATTCATGTCCTGCATCCCTATTACACCCTGAATCTAGACATGTGAGTTATACCCCAGATACGGAGTTATGACACAGAATTATATCTTAGTAAAGAAGAGCCATCCTCAGTCTCATTTCCTTGAGGTAATTAAGGCAATAGTTATGATTTCTATGTATTTTTAGGATTTTGGGAATATTTTTAGTTATGACTCTAATCACTAATAATTGTCCTATCATCTAGGTAAGAAATATAGCTTTAGAATGACAAAATAATGCTTGGAAATACCCTCTCTATTGTCTCTCCTTAAAGGAATAAAAGATAAAAGTGTATCCTTGGTATATCCAAGGATGAATGGTTTCTACGATTTGTGGTATTTCAGCTCTAATCAACATCTTTAGCTTATTTATGTAGAATACTATAATATTTTAAAATCTCTCTCTCTCTCTCTTTTTATTAGAGAGGGAGAGAAAGAAAATCTTGAGCAGGCTCCATGCTGGGCTCGATCTCACGACCTTGAGATCATGACCCAAGCCAAAATCAAGAGTTGGCTGTTTAACCAACTGAGCCACCCAGGCAACCCAATATTTAAAATTCTTGAATAAAGAATACTCAGCTGTGTTAATTAATTCTCAATTAATTATGGTAATTTATACTAATTATTAATGTAATTACAAAATTGAAGATTAACCTGGAAATTTGGAAGAGCAATGTTTCTGTTAACTACACAGGAATAAATTACATAGGCAAGAGCCCACGCAGGGTTCTTTTTATTTTGTTTGGCCAGTTCAATGCCTTCGACCTCCAGTATAATTTGGCAACATCTGATTTTCACATCTAATCCACTTACAAGATGTGGAATCAACCCTACCTTCCATTTCATCACCACATGTGTCCTTTGTCTTCAACATTCCTGATGTTTTCAAAACTGTTACTAACAATGACAAGATCATGTCGAGCTACAAAGGGAAAAATAAGACTAGGTCCTGTCCTAGAGCATTTTGTCGGTGTCTGCCAAGGCCATAGGAAAGCCACAGAATTGCTGTATCTATTGACTGTTTAAGGGAATTGAGAAAGTAGCAGTCGTCTTTGCTGAACCCAGCATAAAGACTCTACAGACATACTCCCTGGGACAGTGACTGCTTTCTTGCTAAGGAAACAGATAGATGTATGGGAAAACTACAGTGGATTCCCAAGTAATAGCAAGGATTAGGTTGTTTGAGATGATAAGCAGTATCATTCATTAACCATTAGTAAGAAACAGGGGTAATTAGCCCTGATTCAATTTATTGCTGTACTTTGAGAAATAATGTTATTTACAGAGCTGAAGGGTTTATATTTTTCCATGATTTACTGGCATTGATTCATTTGGAATCAGTGTGTGTGTGTGTGTGTGTGTGTGTGTACCTGAGAGAGGGAGAAAGAGAAAGAGAGGGAATTCCCCTGTGCCAGGTTCTAGATCTTGAATACATAAAGATGAAAAAGTAAAACTTCAGCCTCCAAGAAGTCCTCATTCAAGCATAGGTGAGGGCCCACAGTTTTCTCAGTAGAAAATTATAGCTTAAAGAACACAAGTTATCAGAAAGGGGGGAAAAAGACCACTTTGAGAATATGACTCATTGAGCAACAATTTCCAACTCCGTTCATATGTTGACCTAACCTTGACTCATAGACAGAAGGATTTTGAGGTTTGCATATGGTGGAATAATTCATCTCGTTCCTAAGCAGTAAAGAAAGGGTCATCTTTGCTTCTTTCACCTCTAGGCTCAAAGAGAAGTATTTCCCTGAGAGCTGATAGAGAAGAATCCATTGGAATTTGGTGTAATCTTTATTTCCCCTCCAAAAGGTTTGCTGCCTTATGTTAGGTCCTAAAACTACTTTTAACTCCTAAATAAAACTCCATTTCTTCTTCTCAGGTGGAACACCCAGGGCTCTGGAATGTTGTGCAGAATAACAAAAAAAAAAAAAATGCTTCTAAAGTCTTTTGAACGTCCAAAATGAAATTTGCCACATTAAAGCCAAGAATTGCTATTAATGACAAGAATTGCCAACACGCTAAGAACAAAGGAAAGCTCTAAGCACTTATCATTCATCTCATGCTTTTTTCTTTAAGAGCAAAACCTATCTTGTTGTAAATTGTTAGTTGTAAATTACTTCTTTAAAATATTAGGACTGTTCATTTGAGTAAACCATGAGGTAGATTTTTGCCTGTAATTTAAGAAGTCGGCAAATGAGCTATAATTCATTTACTATTAACATCCAAATAAAAACTATAAGCCATAAGAAGAAAATGAGTCATGGTTGCATCACAAGAATTAACTTCAGAGTTATATTAAGGAATGAAATATTAGTTTCAGTACATTGGGATTAACTATTATTTGCAACTCAACCACTGGTAGCACTCTATTTTATGATAGAAAGCACAGAATCACATGATTAATCCTGACCTGGTATCGATTTTTTTAAAAAAGATTTATTTATTTACTTGAGAGATTGAGAGGGAGTGCTAGCAGGGGGAGGCACAGAAGGAGAGGGACAGAAAATCTCAAGCAGACTCTACACTGAGTGCGGAGCCCTCCATGGGGCTCAATCTTAGGACCCTGAGATCATGACCTGATCCAAAACCAAGAGTCGGATGTTTAACCATCTGTGCCACCCAGGTACCTCCTGACTTGGTATCTTTCAACATTAGTCTAGACTAGTATCTCCCAGCCCTAGTTTGTTCTACTGCAAGGCATTTCCAACAACCTCAAGGGATGATATAAAATTGTTCCAACTTGCCAAAGCAAAATTAATTTTATTTCACATTAATATTAAAAATTAATATATACCACATGGCAGATGAAGGGAAAGAACATTCTACAAAGTCAAACTCATAACTTAGCAAAAGATTCCAACTCTTTAGATCACTTAAGTGAGGATTTAGATAACACGTTTTAAGCCACAGATTCTCTGGAAAGAAGAATATAGTTCTGGAAACCAAGAAAAACATGACTGAGTTTTAAGTCCTCAAATTGCATTTTGAGCTGTCTTGATGAAACGCTTTTCTTTACATGAGCTAAATCTAGTTTCAAAAACATTTACGCACATCCTTGCTCACTCTTAGTTTTGGTAAGGACAGTGCTTTCCTCCTGTGCTTCATGGATTATAAAACACTCCCATATATAGTATCTCAGCTGCTGAGTAATGCTGGGAAGCAGTCTGGCCACTGAGAGGAAAAATGAAAAGACTCTCTCCATGAAAGATCTTCACTGAACTACATCTCAAGTAGACTAAGGTTACACTTCCCTACTGAGTGTTCATATCTACCATGATGCGCTTGGGAAGTTGGGAAAAGGGAAGGTTGTTACTTTCTGTTACTTCTCCAGCTCCAACACCACATGCAGAAGCTAAGTGATCTGTAAACTTGGCCTCACTCTGTTCTTCTCCGAGATAAACTGAGGGAGGAACAGTTAGGAGTCAGTGGTAGAGGGGATAAAAGGAAAGAAATGATTGCTTCAGTATAAACGGAAACTTAAAGCAGTTTGGTAATGATAATTGGAGAAACTGGGTGGGCAGTGGAGTGGACCCCACAGAAAGCTCAGATTGGAGCATTTTGAAATTAACACCTATGGATGAAGCACCCAAGGCCCAAAAAGAGATCCAGGAAGAGATTAACGCTTTTAAAAAGATGAGTTCTCACACGCAAATTTAAAACACAGATGTGCTTGTTACAACACTTACGGTGTGGAAGAATATTTTTTAAATCAAAATTTCATCCCCATTTGTGATGATATGGGCTCATCTCATATTCTAGTTTTACAACTTATTCAGAGGAAGGTAATTAGAAATGATACCTAGATATTTTTAATATTTTGAGTACGGATATCATTTTTTTTGTATATTTAAAGTTAAGTGAATTTACTGAGGGCATCGTTATAAGAAATTGAACACGAAGGAAGCTATTGATAATTTGGGAACCTCGGTTCTCATAGGAGGTGTTAAATGTACCTACTGAAGAACTATACCAGACATGTATTTAACTCATAGAGCCTAGTATTGTTAAATGCAAAGCAGGATGGATATGATTTTTAATGCTATTAGGCTAGCCTCTAAATTTCTTCCTGCAGGTGGCAGACAAAGAAAAGCATAAATGGATTCTGAAGGGATTTCAGGTCCTTGTATGATGGTCAAGAGTCATAGAGCTTAACTCTTCTTAGTTGGTTCAGTAACAATTGATCATTCAACAATTTTTTGAAAACTCTTTAGCAGTCTATAGCCTTGGCCTTCAAGAAGTCACAGTTCAGTGGATACAAAGAGATACAAACAAGTAAAGTTAACAAGATTTAGTAAGGGCTTCTGAAGAGAGATGGATGTAAGACCCTAGAAGCTCTTAGAAGGGAGTGAAGATCTCTTTGCTGTTGAGGTGGGAAAGCTGTCTCGTGGAAGGTAGCATTTGCACTCCCAAAGGGAAAGCAGGAATTACCACATTTAAGAGAAGGTCGCTCAAGAGCAAAATGAAAAGAAATGGAGGTATGAAAAGGTGTGCTCAGGGAGGAGGGAGATGGCTAGAGCCCCTGGACATAGAGCATGTGGCATACAAGTCGGGGAAAAGGCAGCTGTATGAAATGGCAGCAGGGTAGATAAAGAATGGCTAAAATTTTAGGGAAAAATTAAAAAAGCATTGACAGCACAAAAACCTTCAGAAAACCAGTGTTGGATTTGACATTCATTTTAGCCTTGTGCTTGTTCCTAATTCTGAACCTCCTAGTAGGTAGTTTATTCAAGAGAATGTCAAGCTAATGATAAAAATCAGCAGGAAAACATGTTTTTCTCTCTAGAAAAATGCTTTAGTTTATTTGCTGGAACACATTTCTTTTATATTAAACTCATGATTGTTATTTTCATATTTGAAATTATTTACCAAAAAAAAACCTAGAAAGGATTTATACCTTGATTATCAAGACTTGCCAGATTCTCACAATTCTATTGGAAAATTAAAAAGACTCCAAGTATATGAATTTAATGAAACCACAATTCACATTTATAACTGAATACTTATAAATGAGACCAAATTTTCACCTCCTGTGTTTCCTCTGGCTATAATCTTCCCAAGTATACTAAAAAGCTGCTGGGAAGTATGCCTATCAAGAAAATTGCTCAATTTTCAAAATGATCTATGAATCATAATGGGAGTCTTGGTAGTTAAGTGTCTACAATAACATAAAAATGCCTCCCAGCCCTTTAACAGGTGGTAGAAAAAAGTCAGAAGTGACTCTTACAATGGTCTTTTTTTCATCCTTTTAAATGCCAGCATATCAGACAGTATTAGGAGAAATAAAAAAAAATAGAGCATGACTATAATAAGATATATAAGCTTACAGTATAATAATGGTAAGAGAGATAGGCCTTGTACGGTGGGGCCAGACTGCCTGGGTTAAAATCCTGGATCTATCCTTTCCCAGCTGTGCAATCTTGAGCAAGTTACTTAACCTCTCTGTGCATCAGTTGCGAGATATATATATATTTATATATATATAGCATCAATAGTAGCTACTGCATAGGGTTATTATGAATATTCTGAGGATCTTCTCTTTGCCTCCCCTGATCCTCTTCTGACCCTTCTCCATCCTGCTTCTGGACCCCTGGAGGCTGACGCATAAAGTTGGAAACATTGAGCTCTTTCCCCTCTGGTTTTCTGTCCCGTTTGGCTGATGGGAGGCAGGAGGAACATGAGGCTGGGGTTTTCTTCTTGTTCCCTCCCTGCCAGGTTGCTAGGATGGTCTGCCGCCTGCCCACAGGGGTCGGGGGTGGGGGCCCCTCTCTGGGTCTCTCTAACCGTGCTCTCTGCTTGTGCCTTCAGGCAGGCCTAGGGGTGGAGAGGTTCCCTGCTGCTGTGAGCTAGCACAGCGGGCTGCACAATCCGGGCTGCATTTTTCTAAATCCCACTCACACCTTTGTAAATATTCCTTTTGTTCAATTCACTTTGATTTACCCCATTTGAGTGTGCCATCTGTTTCCTGTCAGGATCCTGCCTAATAGAGTGAGTTCCCCTTTGTAAAGCACTTAAGATAATAGCTGGCCCAGGATAAGCACTATATAAGTATTTGATAGATAAATAAAATAAATGAGATTTAGAAACTTTTTTTTTTTGTAGTCAATTTAAGCATATCTTTCTGTGGCCTCTGTCATACAAAGCAAAATCTTCAGAAACATTCTCCCACAAGCAACACTGTTCCCTTCGGGAGACTTTCTGTGCATCATGTCACCATCGTTTTATTTCTAATCATGTTTGTAGTGCTTTGGTTTAAAAAATCCCAAGTAAAATATTATTAAGGTTTTTAATTCCATACAAGCCTATGGGGAATTTATATAACTATACTCATTATAATCATTACCTATAGTTATGTCCCCTTTTTTTAAATACTCTTTGTGGTGTCTTTTCTATACACATAATAAAAATTCCATGTACAATATTATCTCCTTTGATGCTTTTAAACCAAGTTGAATTTCTACGCCATTGGTTAAATGTAACACTATTCCCTGGTTTCTAGAATTCCAAGTGTATCTCTTACAAACAATAGGCTCGTTACTTCTTTGTGTGAAAGATACAAGGTTTTGTATACTGGATTCCACTTTCCCCTCCTTTTTTCTTTCTTTTCTTTTTCTTTCTTTCTTTCTTTCTTTCTTTCTTTCTTTCTTTCTTTCTTT